>NC_060143.1:65301628-65622082 GCF_021461385.2 Schistocerca piceifrons | reverse complement strand
GAAGAACTGAGGCGTGTCACGATGAAGGAAAGACATCGGGATAGACGTGGCTACAGAAAAAGTAAGAGCTGTTCAGTGAACTTCTTTGCAGTCTCATTGCTTTGCCACTTTCCAGTCTCATTCTACCGTAATGTTAACTAGAAATAGGTCGTTGCGTGTTAATCAGAAAATCTGCTGTTATTTATGTTTCGAACTTCTGGCTAAGTAGGTACAGAATTATCAAAACGACAACGTATCAGTCGAGTATATTTCACGGCACCCAGACAACAATAATAAACATATTTAAGTAATAGAAGAAAATGGCTCTGAGCACTATGGGACTTAACTTCTGAGGTCATCAGTCCCATAGAACTTAGAACTACAAAAACATAACTAACCCAAGGACATCACACATATCCATGCCCGAGGCAGGATTCGAACCTGCGACCGTAGCGGTCGCGCGGCTCCAGACTGTAGCGCCTAGAACCGCTCGGCCACCGCGGCCGGCATTTAAGTAATAGTTTAATGTCTTATTGCTATGATGACGTTTAACGATTGTAGTTTGTTACCAATGTATAGGCATCCAGTTCCACACCTGAATTTCGTTACCTTATACTTTTATTTATTTATTTATTGGGCTTCGAAATACATATAACGTTTATGTTCTTTTTCTAAGTTGTAGTGGTTAGCTTAAAACCTATCGATAATGTAATACATGAACTACAAATATTCCAGTAACAAGTAAATCAATGAAACTTACGTTTTCGATTTCTTCGGCAATTATTATAAAAGTTGGCTGAACAGCTGTTTTCAACTCTGCGTGACGGAGGCGTATCGGGATCATCGTTTCTCTCAAATTTTTTGACTTCACCACAGTTCGTATCTCTTACTGGGGATGAAACAAGAACGTATCCGTTTAGTATAGCGAAATTCATTATTCGTTGTAACAGAAATACCTTCATTTATATTCAGTGGGGAGAAAGAAATTTTTATGTTTATAATTAAAACGTTGATTATTTGTTAATTACATGTAGTCTTTAGATTAGAGCAGACGAAGTTCAAGTGTTTGGGAAAATAATAAATAGGAAATACATTTTACAGAAACAATGGGTCGCCGAATGTTTCGTTTACGTCGATAATCAGGCAACACCGAGAGAAAATGAGACCCAAATTCGGATTGGGATCCAATGGAGTCACACGATTTCTTTTTAGCGAGCATATAAACGCAGTTAGCTTTGGTGCTGCGTTCTATTGTCCTGGAATATTTAAGTGTTGCAAACAACAATAAGTTCGATTTTCTCTATAGTAAAATCCTTACTCGCTAAGAATAATCAAAGATAAGATCAGTTATCATTATATTCAGAATTAGTGCTCGATAAAATATAAAGTTTTCCTCCTTTTTAAGTGCTGTGTGTTCATAAGCTCGTAGTGCATCATTCTGCAACGATATCAAATGTCTACTCCATGTCATGTGTTATCTCTGATGTAACTCTTTTCCAGAGATTCTCTAATACAGTAGCGCGAAACTTGCCTACATCCATCTCCTCATCTTTTCGGCCCAGGAACTTCCAAATTTACAAGTAAGTGTTGGTACTGCAGTTGGCTTTGCATCATATAATTTTAACAACAATTTCGAAGTTGCTAAGATAATGACATGCTTAGTGAAAACATCCGGGAATAGAAATGAAGTGTACTGTTTGGATTTTAGTCTTGTAAGAGAGACTGTTTGTGCTCCGCTACTCAGAGCCTCAAAACAATTTCAGAAAATTGTATTATATTGTTCTGTTGCTAACTTGTTGGGAAAGTCACTTGTGCAATGAGAAGTTTCGGAAATCGATGTGCATAACTTGCTCATAACGCGTATTAGCTAGAAATACAAAACCTCGTTAATCCACAACGACTTCTGCTTAGTTGCTATTATTGGTTTCCTGTGATTCAGCGGCAATGTGATGAGTACCGTAAGTTAATATCTCTCTCTCACACCCACAAATATTCGATATAGTTTTCAAACATTAACAGCATCCACATTTTTATAATTCATTGTTATCACCAGGAAGGACGAGAAAAATTGTCTACAACAGTTAAGCCATGTCCTTATTTTTTATCTTGTTCTCTCTTTCCACTGTCTATTCATTTCATTCATTCAAATACTGATGAATGATGAAAATGTAAGGTGGATGCCGATATGAATCAACCAACTGTCATTTGACGTTTTTTTGTACGCCTTAGATGCCAGTGAAGACGTCAGATTTTTAGCTGTATTTTAGTAGGCTTACTTTATTGGTTGCATAAGTTTAGATGCTTTTACCAGATGCGACATAGTCGCATATATGAACAATGATCCAATACTGTCAACTGTTTTTTATTCCAGTCGTTGATCATAATATCAATTCTTTTGACGACGACTGGTTTCAGTCAGTAATGACCATCCCCAGATCTACAATATAAAAATATATACGCCTAGTGAGCAGTGTCTCTTTCAACACAGCACAGCATTACGTATCACAGTATACTATCGTACAACTAGGGAAACGTACACATAAAATACGGTAAAATGTACCTTTTCTACAGCATGTCCTAAAGTGATAAGGCCGTAATGGCATCGTCAAAACATATAAAATACTCAACACAGCATCATCATATAGACCTAAAATAAGGTGTTCTATATGACGAGTGTATTTATATGTTTTGATCGTGCCATTACGGCCTTATCGCTTTAGGACATGGAGTAAAAAAGGTACGTTTCACCGTATTTTATCTGTACATTTCCCTGGTTGTATGATAGTATATTGTGATACGTAATGCTGTTTTGTGTTGAAAGAGACACTGCTCACTAGGTGTATATATGTGTGTACTGTAGATCTGAGGACGGTCATTACTGACTGAAACCGGTAATTGGAAGTTGAATTGATATTGTGATAAAAGACTGGAATAAAAAACATTTGTTAGATCCAGACATTACGGTCTGTAGCAGAGAATTCTTTGGGCATCCTCTCCATTCCGCCCTCTGTCTCTCAACCTTCACCTCTCAGACGTAGACATATAAAAAACACACACACACATTGCCGATGTAACATAATAAACAATAAAGTTTTAACTATTGGCTACACACTACACAGTTACTTTATATAATCTTTACGCTTAGTGTTTCTAACAAGCCGTCCTTGCTTACTGAGATGTATACAAGATATATGTTATGTAGAGACGTCAGGAAAAGAATCTGTGTCTACTGGAGACATTTACGTTGTACTTATGTTTATTTTTGCAACCAAAGACCTTCATAGCGCTTTGAGACGGGTTGCAAAATAGTGTTTTGTTTTTTCCACTGTTGGAAACCATATTATTTTGTGAGTTATTTGCGCTGATGAGATTGTAGCCGTCATCAATGATTATTTTGGTGTTTAAAAAATGCATATGATGCAACACGACAGAAAAATGATCCCGTGGCTACCGTAGAGATTTTTATTTTGACATTCATTTCTACTTTTTCTCTTATAACACGTAGGAAAAACTTGAGCCAAATACTGAAATGTGAGCTGCTACTCGACAGTGCCACTCGTAACACAACACCTGCAACACGTATTAATTCACATAAATTCACCTGATGCTGAAAGTTTAAACCTCTGAAGCGCGCAGTGGAAATTAAACAAACTGTTACTGGTAACAGCAAATTTGTTGTTTTATGAATCGTTTGACGTAGTCTCCATTCCTGTCCCTCGCTGGCTATCCTCGCTGCTGCATCCTGCGCAATCCACCTTCTACCGTATGCTTAGGTGTGGCTCTGCAATTCTTTTATCCCACCATCCGTTCAGCTACAGTGCTTGCGTTAAACGTACCCGATCAGTCTTCCTTCGATTCACTGTGTTCCGTACTAGCGATTATCTCCTCATTAACTCGTTACAGGGGGTTCTGCTCGGTCAATACATTTGATTTGAAACAGCGTCACGTAACACCTCATTTCAAGGGCTTCTAATCGTTTCATTTCTGTCTTATAATACAGAACGCCTAGCCATGCAGTAGCTTTTCATGAATCTTCTTCTGGTACAAATGTCAGCAATTGTTTCTTTCTGTCGAACTTGGAATGTCATTAATACTAGATTGTGGTCGCTATGAGCGTCAGCTCCTAAGTATCTCTTGGAGTTATTAACTTCACTACCAAATCTTTGTTTTACCAAAATAGAGTCAAATAGATTGTTATATCCCTTTGCATCTTCTACGCAAACGCCCTTTTAAAACAATTGTGTCCAACACCGAATGCTATTAACTTTTCTCCCCCTTTACTTCGATTGACGAGATACAACCTTCCCGTTATTTTCTCTTCCTTGCAACCACCAACGACTTCATTACAGTCTCCAGTCTCACAATATGATTATTCTCACGCCCTCTGACATTTTTTCATTAATGTTATCACGTACTGCTTGAACGTCCCCATGGCCTACATCTGTTGTTGACGTGCATACCTGTGTGTTTAGAAAACCCATTCAGTTTCACCATCAACGTTCTTTTTGACTTTGGCGCAGTTAACCCTTTGTCTGTAACCAGTTTCCTTTGATCCCCACTCCAAAACTCCTCCTCTTCTGTCCGTCGCATTCACTGATTCCTAAAATACCTACCTGCATCCTTTTCGTTTTTACCTTTAGACTTTCTACTACATCACACTGCATTTGCTTTCTAATATTCCACGTGCACAATACTTAACGTCCTCATTTTGAATGGTAGCTTCTGAGGCGTAATTCCCACTCTGAGATCCGAATGGGAGACTCTTTTACCTCAGGAATATACTACCACAAATCTGTTACTCTTCGTGGTTGGTCACTGGCTTTTTGTGAAAAATATGTACGGCGACTCATCACTCCATGACCGAATATCTTGAGTTTAGATGAGCCTCCATTAACTGTCTGTATTACTAATACGTACTATTGAGTCAAAATCTATTTAAGTAATGTTGTAGAAAGTCATGACCTTTGTAGATTTCAAAAAGGCGTATGATTGCATCCATAGATCTTCAATGATGAAAATATTAAGGAATTTTGGACTTCATGCTAAATTAATAAAAATGATACAGTTAACCTTAACAAACACCAAATCCAAAGTAAAATTTAGAGGAGAAATATCTGAACCATTTACGATTAAAACAGGGTTGAGACAGGGAGATTGTTTATCACCATTGCTATTCAATTGTGCTCCTGAATATGTAATGAGAGAATAGTACAAGGAAAATCCTATGAATATTAAAATTGGAACTAAGAAAGATAAAATAAACCTAAATTGCTTGGGATTTGCTGATGACCTAGCATTACTAGCTAATAATATTCAGGAAGCCACGAAACAAATAACAAGCTTACAAAATATAGCACAAAAATTAGGACTCCAGATATCATTTGAAAAGACTGAAATAATGGTAACGGATCCACTTGTAATAGATCACATCACAGTGAACAATAGGGAAATTAAAATAGTGAAACAATTTAAATACCTGGGTGAAATTATAACACATAAATTGGACGAGAAACCTGCATGGCGAGCAAGAACTAATAAAATGATAAAAGCTCAAAAACTAACATGGTCTACGTACAATAAAAAATGTCTATCAATTAAAACAAAATTAAAACATTACAAGACGGTGGTTCAACCAGAGGTTACGTACGGAAGTGAAACTCTTTTTAAAGTCACCCAGAAAAACAGAATTGACAAAATTTTAAAAGTAGAGAGAAGAATTGCTAGAACATGCATAAATAAGAAATATCAAAAAGCTGGGCAATGGCGGATAGTTCCAAATGAAGTGGTATACAGAGAACTGGAGCCCATCACTGATACTATACAAAAGAAAAGGATCTCTTTTTGTGGTCACATTCTGAGGACACCAGAAACCAGGTTATCAAGGAAAATTATTGAGAAACTCTGGAATTTGAAACAACAAGGAGGATGGCTTAAGGAAATAAGAGAGGATATGGAAGAATTGGAAATAACTCTGGATGATTTGCAGAACAAAACGCCAAATTTAAAGAAGTTGAGGGACACAGAAATAAGATTTAAACCAAAAATTGACAAACGACATACAATGAAAAGGGTATTTACAGATAAGGAACGACGAAAAGCATCGGAACGAATGAAGAGATACTGGGCCACTCGGAAGGGGAAAATACCAAAGAAGAGGACCAGAAATGATTGACTGAAGTGGTCCAATGAGGCCGTAAAAGCATAGGAAGAAGAAGAAGAAGAAGAAAGATTATTGAGTCGTTTGCTAAAAATATTCTCAACCTTTTTTATCAGAACGCAGCATATTCAGTTCCACACATCAAGGAGTATAACACTAGTGATAAATATTACACAAGGGCAAGAATTATTGGGAAAAGCAGAGTCATAGACGGTATTGGGTGTACATTGTGATGAAATTTAAGTTAATAAAAGTTTTTAAAGACAACTTAATTGAGTCAGTTTTGCATTTCGTGGTGTTACAAGCACTGTAGGGAGAGAAAACAGTGAGTTAAAGCACACTGCTTGTTTTCACTCGGTAATGTCATATGTAATTGTGGAGTAACTCATCTCTGAATAATAAAGCCTTTATTGCACAGAAGGGTACCTTAAGAATTATGTGTGGTACTCGTATCGTTGACATGTGATTCAGATGTTAGGTATTTTAACTGCAGCATCACAGTTCATATTTTATTTCATTAAATTTGTCTCGAATACAGTCACTTCCACAGGAAAGTGTACGCCATGATTTTAAATGTAACATCCGCAGCGACATCTATGGTAGGGGTCTCGAATCTGTAATCAGTGCTCTTGTGCACAGTGTACAGATAAATAGTGTGAGAGTCGAATGCTTTGTTTTCCCGGTTGCAGTTTAAAATGAGTGCAAAATATTGGTACCGTCACGAGGCAGTGTTCCTTGTAAATCATCCAAAGGGACCAAAGCTTTCATATGGAGCTGCTGCTAAAATTCTTAGAAAGTCAAAGACATTCATTGCGAAATGGGTCAAACGATATTTAGAGTTTGTAAATGTGAATGATTTATTAGAGAGAGGGCTAAGGTGCCAAGATATAATCGATAATGTCGGCGATTGGATTAACTACTAGGTAATTGTACAATTAGTATTAATATGTACTTTCATGTAAACATATATTTATAATAGTGTCTTTTATTTCGTGCAAATAATGGAGTAGGCTTTCTTGTGAAACTGTCTGTAAGCCATTAGAATTCAACACAAATAATGATATCCATAGTTACAATATTAGAAGAAAACACAACCATCATTAGTATTCATCAAAATTGATTTCAGCTCAGAAAAGAGTGAATATCGCTGCTTCCTAAATTTTTATCACTAATCCAATGACGTTAAAAGCCTGACAGACAGTGAAGCTAAATAAACATGAAAAGTTCCTTCTGAGCACCCTTTTCTACTTCACAAAACAATTTTTTTTTTTTTTTTTGGAATTTGTGTCTTAGTTAACGCAAAAGTGCTACATGTTTACTTGTGAAAAAATATTACGTTGAGTATTGTTTCCTATTATACTATCTCATCTGTAAAAGGCTAGCATTCGGCAATATTTAAATACCAGGTAATTTAACATATTGTAAACTGATACATTTTGTTTCATTATGCAGTATCGTGCAAAGTGAACCATGTAACATGGAACTAACGGAAGATGCAGAGAAAAATTACACGAAAATTTTGTTTTATTGAGAAAGTGACTGTGCTACGCAATTTGTGTAAGCGCGACGTACAGATGGAACCTGACTTTGTTGCAGGTATATTTCACCATGGATGCCTTCATGTCAACCTACATGAAGGACTACGTTTGGCCCAAGCAACCACCAAGAGACACTGGGTAAGTTGTCCAGAGTACCACACTAGCCAGTAAGTCTCAGTAGCAGCTCGTCCACATACTGCCGTCTCACTACTCTCAAGTCGACTTCCGGTGATCGTAATGTACCTACATTTTCTGCTGAGTGTAAAACTTGCACCAGTGGCGTTAATGACAATGATCCATGAACTACGAAAGCTGATATTCTGCACACCTGACATTCCGATACCAAAGAGTTCTGCAAATTTTCCAGGAGCGATGACCCTCTAGGAAGAACCTGCCAGCTTGTAGCGATTACGAGATCAGTTTGGTGAGCACCTAAATTGTTATACGACCGTATCTCCCTCCTGTTAACGCTTTTACGTTCAGCTTTTCTGAACACGTCAATTTTAACCCGTCAAATGCGAAATATTTTTCGGTTTAGGGCCCACTTAATTAATTATATTATATACCGCTAGTTAACTCAGGTTCCTGATTTATTTTTGACTGCCTCAATATGTCGTCTACGAGACCATTGGTACTAAGGGACACACTGCTCTACTCCCTATCCCAACCAAGAACCGTACAGCTGGTCATCACCAAGAGAGTTATCGGGACCTTAGAGACTGTTTTCGGGACCTTTTTGTTCACGTTGAATATTAATATCCTGGCAGACAAAATCAATACTAACATCAGATTTCTTTTGTTGTTGTTGTCGTGGTGATCAGTCCTGAGACTGGTTTGATGCAGCTCACAAAAAATGGTTCAAATGGCTCTGAGCACTATGCAACTTAACTTCTGAGGTCATCAGTCGCCTAGAACGTAGAACTAATTAAACCTAACTAACCTAAGGACATCACACACATCCATGCCCGAGGCAGGATTCGAACCTGCGACCGTAGGGGTCGCTCGGCTCCAGACTGTAGCGCCCAGAACCGCACGGCCACTCCGGCCGGCGATGCAGCTCTCCATGCTACTCTATCCTGTGCAAGCTTCTTCATTTCCCAGTACCTACTGCAACCTACATCCTTCTGAATCTGATCAGTGTATTCATCTCTTGGTCTCCCTTTACGATTTTTACCCTCCACGCTTCCCTCCAGTACTAAATTGGTGATCCCTTGATGTCTCAGAATATGCCCTACCAACCGATCCCTTCTTCTAGTCAAGTTGTGCCACAAACTCCTCTTCTCTCCAATTCAGTACCTCCTCATTAGTTATGTGATCTACCGATCAAATCTTTAGCATTCTTCTGTAGCACCACATTTCCAAAGCTTCTGTTCTCTTCTTGACTAAACTACTTATCGTCCACGTTTCACTTCCGTATATTGCAACACCCCATACAAATACTTTCAGAAACGACTTTCTGACACTTAAATCTATACTCGATGTTAACAAATTTCTCTTCTTCAGAAACGCTTTCCTTGCCATTGCCAGTCTACATTTTATATCCTCTCTACTACGACCACCATCAGTTATTTTGCTCCCCAAATAGCAAAACTCATTTACTACTTTAAGCGTCTCATTTCCTAGTCTTATTCCCTCAGCATCACCCGATTTAATTCGACTACAGTTCATTGTCCACGTTTTGCTTTTGTTGATGTTCGTCTTATATCCTCCTTTCAAGACACTGTCCATTCCGTTCAGCTGCTCTTCCAAGTCCTTTGCTGTCTCTGATAGAATTAAATGTCATCGGCGAACCTCAAAGTTTTTATTTCTTCTCCATGGATTTTAATTCCTACTCCGAATTTTTCTTTTGTTTCCTTCACTGCTTGCTCAATATACAGATTGAATAACATCGGGGATATGCTACAACCCCGTCTCATTCCCTTCCCAACCACTGCTTCCCTTTCATGCCCCTCGACTCGCATAACTGCCATCTGGTTTCTGTACAAATTGTAAATAGACTTTCGTTCCCTGTATTTTACCCCTGCCTCCTTCAGAATTTGAAAGAGAGTACTCCAGTCAACGTTGTCAAAAGCTTTCTCTAAGTCTACAAATGCTAGAAACGTAAGTTTGCGTTTCCTTAATCTATTTTCTGAGGTACGTCAGTATTGCCTCACGTGTTCCAACACCTCTACTGAATCCAAACTGACCTTCCCCGAGGTCGGCTTCTGCCAGTTTTTCCATTCGTCTGTAAAGAATTCGTGTTAGTATTTTGCAGCTGTGGCTTTTTAAACTGATAGTTCGGTAATTTTCACATCTGTCAACACCTGCTTTCTTTGGGATTGGAATTACTATATACTTCTTAAAGTCTGAGGGTATTTCGCCTGTCTCATACATCTTCCTCACTAGATGGAGATTTCTTTTAGATGGTGCTATTATGTATAACGAAACGAAATGTGCGCGTGGTTAGGGCCTGCCGTCAGATAGACCAGTCACCCGGTTCTAGTCTTTTTGCTGACGCCACTGCGACGGCTTGCATGTCGATGAGGATGAAGTGATGATGAGGAAAATATAGCGCTGAGTCCCGAGCGGAGAAAATCTCCGACGCGGCCGGCAATCGAATCCGGGCCACTCTCTCGCATGGCATTCTGCCGCACTCACCACTCAGCTATGTAGGTGGACACTGTCTGAAAAGAGGGCACTGTCTGAGAAGAGCTGCATGACTCCTCAGTCACATCTTCATAAGACTTCTATGTGGTACAAACTTCGACAAATTTCTTTAAGTGTTTAGAAAGGTAAAATTAGACACTTAGGAAATCGCAGATATGTAGAATGATATGACTAAAACTACGAATGTGTCAAATCTGAAATCAGTCAACTCATAGAAATACATGAGTGTAGCAGTTTGTGGAGATATGAAGTGCGATTGTCGTAGAGGTAAAGCTGCGTGCTGACTTCGAGTCATTGAGGGGGTAATGGGAACTAGTAGTCAGTCTACAAAGCAGATGGTTTATAAAACAATCGTCCATTTCATTCTAGATTATTGCTCAGATGTGTGGGACCCATACCAGGTAGGAGTATTGAGGAATATTGAATGTCTACAGAGAATGACAGCGCGAATGATCACAGGATTGTTGTCAGATTCCAAAGCGCCACGGAGCTGTTGTGACTCCTGAGTGGCAGACACCTGAATACAGACGTTAGCTACCCAGTGAAAGGCCGATTAAAAAGTTTCAAGAATGGTTATTAAATGCGGTATCTAGAGACGTAGTTCCTTCTACGTATTGCTCCCATAAGGACGTCGTGGAGATGATTAGACAAATTAAAGAGAGCGCAGAAGCGTTTGATCACTGTGGTGTCACCGCCAGACACCACACTTGCTAGGTGGTAGCCTTTAAATCGGCCGCGGTCCGTTAGTATACGTCGGACCCGCGTGTCGCCACTGTCAGTGATAGCAGACCGAGCGCCACCACACGGCAGGTCTAGAGAGACGTACTAGCACTCGCCCCAGTTGTACAGCCGACTTTGCTAGCGACGCTACACTGACAAATACGCTCTCATTTGCCGAGACGATAGTTAGCATAGCCTTCAGCTACATTTGCTACGACCTAGCAAGGCGCCGTATTCAAGTGATATTGAGATTCTATTAATGTATCATCAAGAGCGATGTTCTACAAATGTGGATTAAAGTTAAGTATTCCAGAAGCTACGTACTTTTCTTTATAGCATTCATTACGTATCCTGTTTCAGACCTCACGCCAGCCTGCGTGAGTTTAAGCGCGTGCCCTTCGGCTTCCTCTCATTGTGTCTAGGCTGTCTTGTCTAGACACAACAATCAGTGTACCAGCCTGCGCTTCGTACACGAATGCAGTGCACATAAACGCAAGCATGTGACTCTGTGAAATGTATCCTCTGCCACGCTCTTCAGAGTCGTTTGCAAGGTATAGATGTAGATGTATACGTAGGTAACCGCCGATAGGTTGTAAAGTTTCCATCTTACCGCCACCACAAAACGCTTTGCAAGGAAACGCACCAAACAACGAAATGTGTTTCCAGTGCGAAAGTGAGACAAAGAGGTCGCTGGCCGCTGATTTAAAGACTAGCTGGGTGGTTACCAATCAGAGAGTTAATAGCTGCAAATTATAGCGGTCGATAAAAAAAGTACGGACAGATTTCAAGCAGAGAGTTAATAGCTGCACATTATAATGGTTGATGAAAAAGAAACAACATATTTTAATTGTTCATTGCAGACAAACTACAAAAGATAGAAAAAAACATTGCGCATTTCACTGGATAGGGGAAGGTTCATACTGTTGACACAGCTGCGTTGTTGTTTGTTTGTAACAACATGCCGACTACAGCACAAGAGAAATCATTTTGTGTGTTGGAATTTGCAGGAAGTCAATACATTATTCACGCGAAATGTCTATTCCACTGTCGATTCAGCTAGAAGCCGCCTGTGCGCAAGAGATTTATGACTGGCATACAAAATTCTTGGAAGTAGGTTGCATGTACAAACGGAGGGGCACTGCTCGGCCACACACGTCTGATGAAAATGTCGCCGCGTGGGGTAGCCGCGTGGTCTTAGCGCCTTGTCACGGTTTACGTGGCTCCTGCCGTCGGAGGTTCGAGTCCTCCCTCGGGCATGGGTGTGTGTGATGTCCTTAGCGTAAGTTAGTTTAAGTAGTGTGTAAGCCTAGGGACCGATGACTTCAGCAGTTTCGTCCCTTAGGAACTTACCACAAATTTCCAAAAATGAAAATGTTGACCGTATCCGAGATGCGTTCACACAGAGCCCCTGTAAGTCCACAAGACGGGGAGGTCAGGAACTCCAACTTCCTCAAATAACGGTGTGGAGTGCTCTGAAACGACGCCCCTGCATATGAAGCCTTACAATTTGCAGTTACTGCACCAATTGCGTCCCAGTGACCATAACAGAAGGTGCGAATTTTGCATTTCATTTCTCCAGGATATGGCAGGGGACACATATTACAAACGACTCATCTTTGCCGAAGAATCGACGTGTCATCTATCGGGTGAAGAAAACCGCCACAGTGTAAGAATTCGGAGATCGCAGAATCCTGGCGTCGTCGTAAAACATGAAAGAGACTCACCGAAACTGAATGTGCTTTGTGTCGTTTCTGTTCACAAAGTTTATGGCGCTTCCTTTTTGGAGGAGGAAAACGTAACAGGAATGTCATACCTGGATAGCCTGCAAAACTGGTTGTTTCTTCAACTCCACGAAGATTCCAATGATTTCACCTTGAGGTGCGACGTGCTCTTAACATCACCATCTCACAACATTGGACTGGAAGAGGTCGACAACAAGATCTTGTTCATTGCTTTTGGCCTCCCAGGCCATCATACCTCACACGTTGCGATCATATTCTGCGGGGTCTTGGTCCTACCTATGGCAGCAACTCTTCAACAACCGAGAAATCGAATTGTTGAAGCTGTCGGTTAATAAACAGGGACCTGTTGATTCGTGTATGGAATGAAATGGACTACTGTTTCGATGTTTCTCGAGCAACGCTACAACACCCTCATTGGCATTGTAGCGAGAAGGAAGTACTTCTCTTGGCGGTATCACTAACCTGGTGTCTCGCTGCTTCGGGAAGTCCCTCGTCGCACAGTAGTAGCGCTCAGTCGCCAGGTTACATGTAGGTGGTGATCCTGCTGAAGTGGAGTGTTTGATGTTGTTGTTGTTGTGGTCTTCAGTCCTGAGACTGGTTTGATGCAGCTCTCCATGCTACTCTATCCTGTGCAAGCTTTTTCATCTCCCAGTACCTGCTGCAACCTACATCCTTCTGAATCTGCTTAGTGTATTCATCTCTTGGTCTCCCTCTACGATTTTTACCCTCCACGCTGCCCTCCAATACTAAATTGGTGATCCCTTGATGCCTCAGAACATGTCCTACCAACCGATCCCTTCTTCTGGTCAAGTTGTGCCACAAACTTCTCTTCTCCCCAATCCTATTCAATACTTCCTCATTAGTTATGTGATCTACCCATCTAATCTTCAGCATTCTTCTGTAGCACCACATTTCAAAAGCTTCTATTCTCTTCTTGTCCAAACTATTTATCGTCCATGTTTCACTTCCATACATGGCTACACTCCATACAAATACTTTCAGAAACGACTTCCTGACACTTAAATCTATACTCGATGTTAACAAATTTCTCTTCTTCAGAAACGCTTTCCTTGCCATTGCCAGTCTACATTTTATATCCTCTCTACTTCGACCATCATCAGTTACTTTGCTCCCCAAATAGCAAAACTCCTTCACTACTTTAAGTGTCTCATTTCCTAATCTAATTCCCTCAGCATCACCCGACTTAATTAGACTACATTCCATTATCCTTGTTCTGCTTTTGTTGATGTTCATCTTATATCCTCCTTTCAAGACACTGTCCATTCCATTCAACTGCTCTTCCAAGTCCTTTGCTGTCTCTGACAGAATTACAATGTCATCGGCGAACCTCAATGTTTTTATTTCTTCTCCATGGACTTTAATACCTACTCCGAATTTTTCTTTTCTTTCCTTCACTGCTTGCTCAATATACAGATTGAATAACATCGGGGAGAGGCTACAACCCTGTCTCACTCCCTTCCCAACCGCTGCTTCCCTTTCATGCCCCTCGACTCTTATAATTGTCATCTGGTTTCTGTACAAATTGTAAATAGCCTTTCGCTCCCTGTATTTTACCCCTGCCACCTTTAGAATTTGAAAGAGAGTATTCCAGTCAACATTGTCAAAAGCTTTCTCTAAGTCTACAAATGCTAGAAACGTAGGTTCGCCTTTCCTTAATCTTTCTTCTAAGATAAGTCGTAAGGTTAGTACTGCCTCACGTGTTCCAGTGTTTCTACGGAATCCAAACTGATCTTCCCCGAGGTTGGCTTCTACTAGTTTTTCCATTCGTCTGTAAAGAATTCGTGTTAGTATTTTGCAGCTGTGACTTATTAAACTGATAGTTCGGTAATTTTCACATCTGTCAACACCTGCTTTCTTTGGGATTGGAATTATTATGTTCTTCTTGAAGTCTGAAGGTATTTCGCCTGTTTCATACATCTTGCTCACCAGATGGTAGAGTTTTGTCAGGACTGGCTCTCCCAAGGCCGTCAGTAGTTCCAATAGAATGTTGTCTACTCCGGGGGCCTTGTTTCGACTCAGGTCTTTCAGTTGTGGAGTGTTTAGGGATGCCATTTGTTAAGTGTCAAAATCGTTTGAACTATACTCGTTTTAATACAGAAATTTCTTTTTTCACACACGTCACAGAATCAGTATTTGCAATATGGCGGCCGTTATATTCGACCCTTTACACACATTAACACAGTTTTCTGACTTTAATAATGATAGACGCTACCCACGACACGTGGCGTTCTTATAACTAATAACTTCACATTATATCTTGCTTAACATCTGAAATATGCACTCGCGACCGTTCTTTTAGAGCAGCCCCAGTTACTCGACCGTGCGTTTTGTGTGGCTCCTCCCGGCTGACTCGCCCTGTGTTCCCGAAGGACAAGAGAGACCCCACCCCCCACCTTTCTCCCTCTGCCAATAGGGACACTTCTCTCGTTTCCCACAAACACACGCCCACACACACACTCACATATATACATATCCAACCCTTCAGCCAATGGCCGTTCAGATCGCTGTTGCTAGGCGGATCTGACTTCACGTTTGCGGACATTGTGACGGAAGTTTGTCTCGTAACACTGTCTCAGATTCTAAGATCCTACTCCCGAATAGTCGGATCTTGTCCCTACTAAGGTCGCACAACATTGCCTCCTATGATTTCATCACTAATGCTCCTTGCTGATGTTTAATTGTTAAATGTACATGTAGCCTGGCTGCAACTGAGCATTCCTGATCGCATAGATTGGCTTAAACACGTGAAGGGAAGGCACTTATGCATTACAACGCATGGTCTCATGTTAAGTGAGTGCTATAGTGTCTGTGCGAACAGAAAACTTTGAACCTTTCTCTATGCAGTGACATGAGCAATATGTTTCTATCTTTCATAGTTCGTCTGTAATAAACGATTGAAATCTGCTTTGTCCATTTGAATCACCCTGCATGTTCTGTCTGTTCGTCAGACTCGGTAGAGAGGGTTCCTCTCTATGACGGCAAGAACAGGAGTTCGACAAAAATATGGAGACCCGGCAGAAGTGCATGCTTGAACATACCCGAAGATGCTAGCCAAACCTGGATGTTGCGTGTTGTGTTTGACTACGAACGACGGCTATGCAGTGTCTTCTGTATGTTCCACTTACCAGTTGTGGTTGGAGCAGTGTTCTGTGTGGGTGTGACTACATTATGTCGGAGCTAAATGAATTCGAATGTGGGCAAACTGTTGGTGCTCGGGTGGTGGGTGCTCCTGTAACAAAGGTGTTTCAAGAGGCATAGTATCGAATATTTGTACAACGTACAGGGAAAGCAGAACATCATCCGATATGTCACAATGTGGGCGAAAGTACACTACTGGCCATTAAAATTGCTACACCAAGAAGAAATGCAGATGATAAACGGGTATTCATTAGGCAAATATATTATACTAGAACTGACATGTGATTACATTTTCACGCAATTTGGGTGCATAGATCTTGAGAAATCAGTACCCAGAACAGCCACCTCTGGCAGTAATAACGGTCGTGATACGCCTGAGCATTGAGTCAAACACAGCATGGATGGCGCGTACAGGTACAGCTGCCCTTCAACTTCAACATGATACCACAGTTCATCAAGAGTAGTGACTGGCGTATTGTGACGATCCAGTTGCTCGTGCACCATTGACCAGACGTTTTCAATTGGTGAGAAATCTGGAGAATGTGCTGGTCAGGGTAGCAGTCGAACATTTTCTGTATCCAGAAAGGCCCGTACAGGACCTGCAACATGCGGTCGTGCATTATCATGCTGAAATGTAGGGTTTCGCAGGAATCGAATGAAGGGTAGAGCCACGGGTCGTAACACATCTGAAATGTAACGTCCACTGTTCAAAGTGCCGTCAGTGCGAACAAGAGGTGACCGAGACGTGTAACCAGTGGCACCCCTGACCACCACGCAGGGTGATACGCCAGTTTGGCTATGACGAATACACGCTTCCGATGTTCGTTCACCGCGATGTCGCCAAACACGGATGCGACCATCATGATGCTGTAAACAGAACCTGGGTTCATCAGAAAGAATGACGTTTTGCGATTCGTGCACCCAGGTTCGTCGTTGAGTACACCATCGCAGGCGCTCCTGTCTATGATGCAGCGTCAAGGGTAACCGCAGCCATGGTTTCCGAGCTGATAGTCCATGCTGCTGCAAACGTCGTCGAACTGTTCGTGCATATGGTTGTTGTCTTGCAAACGTCCGCATCTGTTAACTCAGGAATCGAGACGTGCCTGCACGATCCGTTACAGCCATGCGGATAAGATGCCTGTCATCTCGACTGCTGTGACACGAGGCGGTCGTTGGGATCCAGCACGGTGTTCCGTATTACCCTCCTGAACCCACCGATTCCATATTCTGCTAACAGTCATTGGATCTCGAGTAACGCGAGCAACAATGTCGCGATATGATACCCCGCAATCGCGATAGGCTACAATCCGACCTTTATCAACGTCGGAAACATGATGGTACGCATTTCTCCTCCTTACACGACGCATCACAACAACGTTTCACCAGGCAACGCCGGTCAACTGCTGTTTGTGTACGAGAAATCGGTTGTAAACTTTCCTCATGTCAGCACGTTGTAGGTGTCGCCACCGGCGCCAGCCTTCTGTGAATGCTCTGAAAAGCTAATCATTTAAGTTTCACAGCATCTTCTTCCTGTCGGTTAAATTTCGCGTCTGTAGCACGTAATCTTCGCGGTGTAGCAATTTTAATATCCAGTAGTGTATGTTGAGTCATCGTAACAGACGTTCATTGAAGACGAATGTGACGAAAAATAAGATGGCGGCAATTGCAAAAGTCACTGCAGAACTGAAAGTCGCTCTAGCGAACCGTGTCCTCACGAAAACAACAAGAAAGGAGTTCCACAAGCAGGCAACTGCAGTGCGAATTGGAATTCCTAAACCACACATCAGTGATTCAGTTGCCCGTAACAAGAAAATGTGGTGCGGAAACCATAAATCATGGACTATACAGCAATGGAAGAATGTCATTTTGTGGGATAAGTCCTGTTGCACATTGGTTCCAGCTCCTGACCGAGGCAACGTTCCAAAAGTGAAGCATGGCGGCGGTTCAGTGATAATTTGGACAGCTATGTCGTACTGTTCCATGGGCCCCACGGTTACTCTGCAAGGTCGCATTACTGCGAAAGATCATATGGTTTGGCTAACCAGGCCCATCCCATGTTGCAATGTTAGTTCGTCTATGGTGATTCCCTGTTTCAAGATGACAGGGCACCTGTTCACACAACTCGCGTCTTCGAGAGTGGCTTTGTGAGCACGAGGATGAATTGTCGCTGCTTCCCTGGCCAACACGGTCAGCAGATCTCAATATTATTGAGCCTCTGTTCTCTACTTGGAGAGAAGGGTGCGTGACCGTCATCCATCTCCATCTTCGTCACCTGAACTTGCCATTCTTTTGCGCGAAGAATGGTACATGATTCCCTAGAAAACCACACAGGACGTGTATTTATCCATTCAGAGAAGGCTGGAAGCTGTTTCTAATGCCAACGTGTTTTTTTACAATGTTCCAAAAAGTCTCTCCGCAGTGCCATATGATTCTTAGCCGCGCGTGTCGTATGACGCAGTAAATATACCGAAATGAAACTCAGTGAAATATAAGTTATTAATTTATTGAATATTCATTCTTACTTACAAATTTTCACATTAAATGCTGAAAGTGTCCTCCCTGTCGTTGAATACATACTTTAATTCGTCTAATCATGTTTCCAAACACAAGCTGAAACATTTCTTCTGTAACAGAAGCAGTGAAAGTGGATATTGCAGTTTTAAATGCATCGATGGATTTTGGAAGGTTTTTATAGACAGTTGCTTTCACTGCACCCCAGAAGAAAAAGTCAGGTGGTGTTAGGTCAGGCGATCGTGGAGGGCAAAGTCCCTGTGAAATTATGCGATCACCAAAAACGTCAGTAAGCAGTGACGTTGAAACGCAAGCAGTATTTCACTTAACACAAGTTCTCCTACGAATAGGTACAGAATATCACTGCAGTATCGTTGTGCGTTTATTGTTTCGTTGAAAAATATGGGACCCACAATCTGACGTCTAGAAATTGCAACCCAAACTCCTATGACGTGGTTCCTCATGAATACACAATGGATTTGAGGTACTCCACGTACGAGAATTTTGCGAGTTCATGTACCCCGATAAATGAAACCACGCCTCACCAGTGAAAAACGTTTCATTAACAATATGCCTTAGAATTCGTTGAACGAAATTTTTGAAGCATAGACAATAATGCAGTCTCTTGCCATGATCAGTACTTTTCAGTTCTTGCGCGACTGTCACTTTGTATGGGAAAAGTTCTAATTTTTTCCTTACAGCTGTGTGGGCCGTTCCGACACTAACATCGATTTCCTGGGTGAGTTTTCTTACTGGCTTGTTCGGACTCATGGACATTTTATCGGAAATATCGAGTAGTTTATCCTCAGCCAAAACGCTAGGACGACCACTTCTCGGTGCATCTGTCACTGAACCCGTACTTCGAAATTTGTTAGTCAGATCTCGCACAGTATCACGATGTGGGAGTGTTGTCTCGGGGAAAACTTAATTAAATGTTTGACGAACTGAAACTGTGTATTTACCGCCAGCTTTGAACACTTGTTGGACTAAAATTGACCCTAGCTGAGATAAACGAAACAGTGGAATGTTGGGGGAGTCCACTTAAAGGGAAGTAACCCAGGCAAGCGAACGATCATACGGCACTGCGGAGAGACTTTTTGAACACCCCGTATTAGGCCTGGTTATGTGTTTAGTTTTTGGTGTTTCCATATTTTTAGCCAACCCGCGTATGTCTAGATCTACATCTATGCACTGCAAAGCACTTTGAAGTCATGGCAGAGAGCACTTCCTATTGTAACACGAATTACTGTTTTTTACCGTTACATTCTCGTATAAAGCGCGGGAAGGTAGATTACGCGGACGAACGGACAGAGCCTCTAACGTTCCACTTGTAACTCTCTGCTTGATTCCCACTGAGCAAGCCCTTTAATCAGCGGCCAGCGAACTCTAAGCGAACTCAGCTGAGGCCGGAATGTGCGAACTGCGTGCTTCAGCGAGGCGAATGCACCCCCACTTGCTTCTCGGACGTTCCCACTGCTCCTAAAAAGAATTTCAATAATACGAAAGGATTGCCTCGGTCAAATCGATTGACAGATCCTACCATTGTAGTACAGTTCCACGCAGTTCGCTGGATAGTGTGGATTCCTCCATCCAATGCTTTACCCGCTTTCTATGTACAGAGTTCACTGACATAAACGCCCAAACTGTCTCGAGATTCACGTTAAAGTGCTACCTGACTCGTGAAGTTGAATAGCAACAGCCACACACCCACACCTACTTTCATAATTCACTGCAACGGAAAGTAATTGACGCCTGCATAGCTTGCACATTAATATTTGACACTGTATGCTGATTCCTACAGGACACTGAATTAAACTGAACGTGCGTTATCTTTCTCATTACAGGATACAATGGTGCAATGAGGTTATTTCCTGCCTTGTAACCGTAATCTGTAAACCACCTCCCTCAACAAATAGGTCATGAATGTCACTTTCATGTAGCATAAAAATAATGTGAGCGAAATCCATCCGCACACCATATAACCAACAGCAATCGGCAGACATAACCCGTTCACCTACCTTGACTTGACCTGGGACCTAATAGAATGCAAAAAAAAAGTCGCTTGTTATCAATGTCTTACGAGGTCGGACAGGTATATATCTGATATATACCTCACACCTGCCGTCCCTTGGCAGTACATCAGCACACCTGATGATGGCAACAAGGTCGACTGCCGAAATATTGTGTCCTTCGTACACTCACGCCAGGCTGTTCACCCGAGATTTATTTCGTCAAGGTGTTCACTGTTTGCTATTTTTGAATACATATTTTATGTTGCTCCTTGCTGCTTTCAGTAGTCTTTCGCCGTCCCTCCTCTCTTTCCAAAAATTAAAAAATTCACCATAACTTTCAGAATATCCCACTTTTATTTGAAGTTGTCTTTTCACTAAGGCCATAGACATCCGATTTCTGTCTTCTGAGCACTGGTCTTCATCATACTGATGTTTCTTTCAGTAAATGAGTTATTGGTGAGAATTGAAAATATGTATGATATAAGCCTAAACAGGTGAGAATGGGAAATGTCAATTATGGTCTGCTGCTTAAAGAAATCTATCCAAATCTGATATTCAAGTTTACTTTCATCAAGTCCAGCAAATGCACTGCGGAAATCACAGAATTCGTGTTGTAACTGATGTCCATCCTGACGGAGATTCAATTTGTTGGTAACCTTTAAAACATACTGCCTCTGCAGACGAAAATCTTCTTATTCTTTAAGAGAAAAACTTGTAAGTAGACTGATTACATTGTTCTGAAAAACATATAGTTTTGGGACAAATAACCACTGCATCGTGACAAGAAAGATTGTGCATCATTTTCAAAACTCTGATTCTATGTTGTTCGTATTTCTTCAAGGATTACATGAACTTTCTTTCCTAAGAATTTATTTAACTTGCTCTTAATGTCACGTATTATTCTTTCCAACTCAACAGAAGTAACTGTGCTGTTTTCCAGTTTTCTAGCAGCAGTTGCAATCTGGGGCGAAACACGCTACTGAAAACGTACATGTTCATTTTCTCCACGTTCTTGACGTCACAAACTGCCAAATCAATACTGAACAATCTTCCTCTCTCTTTAAATTAAAATTTGACTTGATAGAAGGCCAGCAGTATACAATTCTGTCAATTCCGGGAAGTAGTGAGAGCCATCTTGTACGGACGTGTCGTAATATTTCCTTAAACTCAATTTCTACAGTCTGAAAATTCTCTCAGTGACTGAACATTTAATGTAGAGGGACGAAATTTACTGTAGAAATAATGCCACTACAACGTAATGCAATGTCTTAACACTATGTTCTTCAGTATTATTTATGAAATCTGCAGTTAGCTCTCAAAATGAATGTATTTTCAAAAACCTTTTTTTCCATAGTTCACTGTAGCAATGTTGGCACTGTATGCACTCACTTGATTCAAATGAAAGCCAATAGCTTTTGTATTGTTCTTTATTGTTTGAAAAATGTCTTTGTGGATTTCTTCGGAGTCTTCATAAAAATCTAGCAATCTCTGGCGTATTCTTTATTTAACAGCAAAGTACTGAACTACATATAGAAAAGTTTTTATATTTCCTCAGTTTGAAGCATCTGAGGTCACAAAAATAAAAAGCTTTATGAAGCTCGCTTACGGCTTCATCTTAACTGTATTGGCCAAGAGCATTTTCCGAGATAACCATTGCCTTAGTTCTTCCACGAAAGTTTAGTTGCAATATTGCTGTCTGAAAACAATAAATGATCCAACTTAATTTGACATTCCAATGATTTGTAGCTAAGATCGTGTTTTACACTGTGATAAACAGATGTAACTGCAGGATGTGTGATGGCATCTTCTTCAAATGTATGTTTCTTCACAAAGAAAATTGCAATTGTTTTATTTTTACAACACTGCTGTAGTGTCAGAATTGTTTTCAGATGATTTTACCTCTTTCAAATTTTATCGAAAACGTGGCGGGACAATTCACAGCTCCGTTGTCAAGTCGTTTTCCGTAATCAATCATGGGGAAAAATCTTTATTTTCTAGGCAGTCTTCGTTGAAAGTGGTACGTCTTTTAACTTTCTTCTTCGGAACATACTAACTTGACGAACTGTCTTCATGATTAGAGGAAGGACGAAAGTTCTTTTCTCTGAACGCTGGTCCTTTCTAATTCTAAAATACTCAGACTGGACATATAGCCCGTTGGATACTTAACTATCCAATAATCAAGATTTTAAACATGGCTGCAGCAGCAACTGTTAAAATTCTTCACAATAAAGGATGGCAGCCAAAAACAGTTGCAGGATAGAATTTTTTTATTAAAATTCTTGACCAAGGTTTCGGTACATATAAATACACCTTCATCAGAAGTACAACTTCCTGAACAGAAAGACACATTCATTAGAAAAGCCATATCAACGAAAGTGTTTTTTTTTTTTTTTTTTTTTTTTTCTTTATTGTAATTTGGACACCCCATACAAGGGGGGCTGGCAGCGGAACAGTGTACTCCGCTCTTCAGCCATAAGCAGTACAATAAAAAAGAAAGGGAGACAGACAAGTAACAGAATGGCGGTTTAAAAAACAGGAGATACAATAGTTAAAAAACATGAAGCCGTTCACACTTGATGAAACAAACAAGAAAAACCGTCGGCACTGGGCACAAACACTGACGAGGCAGATGACACACGTGAACGAAGGAGCGTGGACGGCGAAAAACACTGAGGCACAGACACGACGGCACAGACACTAAAACGAGGGCGATGATCTCCGGCGCGCGAAAGTTCACGAGGCGTGTGCGAGTCCGGGGACCTGCCAAGAGAGGAAGAGGAGGAGGAGGAGGAGGAGGAGGAGGGGGAGTGGGAAAGCGAGAGGGGAGAGCAGGGACGCCACGGGCAGGGGAAAGAGGGGGGAGAGAGGAAGGGGGAGGGGAAGCCCGGAAGAAGAGGGGGGAGGGAGGGGATGGGGGAAAAGGAAAGAGAAGGGAAGGGAAGAGAAAGGAGGGAGGGTGCCGAAGGGAAAGGACACCAGGAGGGAGGGGGGGCAGGGTCAAAGGTGATAGGAGGGGTAGATGGAGGGGACGAGGACATCATCAGGGAGAGGGAGCTGGCGGAAACCACCTTGGGAGAGGGTAAGGAGGGTGGAGAGATGGAGACCAGGTGGGACGTGGGAGTACAGGCGCGGCAGCGGGCGGGGGTGGGAGAGGATCGGGGAGACGAGCGGGTGAGGAGGATCGAGTTTACGGGAGGTGTATAGGATTCGTATCCTTTCGAGGAAGAGGAGGAGGTGGGGGAAGGGGATAAGGTCATACAGGATCCGCGTGGGGGAAGGGAGACGGATGCGATAGGCAAGGCGGAGAGCATGGCGTTCAAGGATTTGGAGGGATTTATAAAAGGAAGGGGGGGCGGAGATCCAGGCGGGATGGGCGTAACAGAGGATAGGGCGGATGAGGGACTTATAGGTGTGGAGGATGGTGGAGGGGTCCAGACCCCACGTTCGGCCGGAAAGGAGCTTGAGGAGACGGAGTCGGGAACGTGCCTTGGCTTGGATTGTCTGGAGATGGGGAGTCCAGGAGAGGCGACGGTCGAGGGTGACGCCAAGGTACTTAAGGGTGGGGGTGAGAGCGATGGGACGGCCATAAACGGTGAGATAGAAATCAAGGAGGCGGAAGGAGGGAGTGGTTTTGCCTACAATGACCGCCTGGGTTTTGGAAGGATTGACCTTGAGCAACCACTGGTTGCACCAAGCGGTGAACCGGTCAAGATGGGATTGGAGAAGGTGTTGGGAGCGTCGCAGGGTGGGGGCAAGGGCAAGGAAGGCGGTGTCATCGGCAAACTGGAGAAGGTGGACGGGGGGTGACGGCGGCGGCATGTCCGCCGTGTACAACAAGTACAGAAGGGGGGAGAGGACGGAGCCTTGGGGCACACCGGCGGAGGGGAAAAAGGTGTAGGAATCGGTGTTATGGATGGTGACATAGGAAGGACGGCGGGAGAGAAAGGAACCGATCAGACGAACGTAGTTAATGGGAAGGGCGAAGGTTTGGAGCTTGAAGAGGAGCAACGAAAGTGAGAAACAGAAGCTTAAATAACGGTGAAATTGCTAAAGTAATACAGGCACACAATCTTTAGTACTTACTAAAATTACATCATGCACTGGAGAATAATAAAACAATTATGCCAAAAGGCGTCGTCAGTAATTAAAATATCATCTCCATTTGTACAACATGTGTAATGGGCACAGGATCAAAGCGAACAGTTTAACAATGTTACTTCGCCTATGAACTATTGAGACACGAGTGTGAAGGCACTAAGGCAGATTGTTTCGCCGAGAGAGGGCACTTGCATGTACCAGACTCGCGCATATTACAATCCATAAATACATACATATGGATTGTAATATGCGCGAGTCTGGTACATGCAAGTGCCCTCTCTCGGCGAAACAATCTGCCTTAGTGCCTTCACACTCGTGTCTCAATAGTTCATAGGCGAAGTAACATTGTTAAACTGTTCGCTTTGATCCTGTGCCCATTACACATGTTGTACAAATGGAGATGATATTTTAATTACTGACGACGCCTTTTGGCATAATTGTTTTATTATTCTCCAGTGCATGATGTAATTTTAGTAAGTACTAAAGATTGTGTGCCTGTATTACTTTAGCAATTTCACCGTTATTTAAGCTTCTGTTTCTCACTTTCGTTGATATGGCTTTTCTAATGAATGTGTCTTTCTGTTCAGGAAGTTGTACTTCTGATGAAGGTGTATTTATATGTACCGAAACCTTGGTCAAGAATTTTAATAAAAAAATTCTATCCTGCAACTGTTTTTGGCTGCCATCCTTTATTGTATCCAATAATCCCTAATTTAAGAGGGAAATGCGCATATTGAACCATGTACAATGACTTGGGGGAGGGGGGTGGGAATTCACACATCATTCGTTCTCTTCGTTCGCATGATTCGCAAATTCGGCACAAGACGGGATGAAAGTGTGTCCCGAGTCCCTGTGCCCGTGATCGTGGACAGTACTTTGGTTTCCTGGACAGTCCCGCCGGAAACTGGACACTGGACGGGTGGGAACGCTAAGTACGCCGAAAGGTAATGCGCGTCAGCACGAGGCGTCTTTCTTCATGCGCTATCGCTAATGCGTGGGAACAAAAGCGGGTGTTGGCTCATGTGTTACAGAACACGGTCTCCTCTGGCTCGCGTACCCGGTAGTTGGACAGCAGCCATTTCATATCTGAGGTGTTACGGCTTATGGTTATGCTGTTTCTTTGGGGTCTCTTTTGACGTTATCTTTCAACAAGATAACGCCTGCTGTCGTGACATACCTCGAGAAAGAAGGCGTTCGCAGTTGCTCTGACAGGACATTCTTATGATGTCTCACACATTGAAACATCTGGTCGTGGGTTGCCGAGAGAGTTTCATACCAGCACCTGAACGGATGAATCGTATGTGTGATCCTCGCTCAGTTGCACCCGATGCCCATTTGGGTTTGGGACGATAATAATGCTCGAGGTGACACAGCGGTGTCCAACCCTTTACACTTTGTGTAAACTCAAAATATAAATTCTATCATGTTTGTTTCCTAGTATACAATATCTGCACTGTAAGTAATATTTCGTTATTTGCTGTTCTTACCGTCAGTTATGTAAATGAGAGGTTCTCACGCTATTGGGAGCCAATAGGGTGGGATTCACGTTGGTATCACTTCTCCGTGACGTTATTATGACGTATACATGCCCAGTTTCGACCGTCGGGTGCATTTATTGACTTTCGTGGTGGAATGGAGTCCGACTGTGACAGGCCTCGTGTGGAACGGTCATTCATCTTGCGCTAACTGAGAGGTAACATCGCGATGGGCCTACAATATCACTTGGGAGTTGGCACCACCATCCTGTTAATACATGTCACTACGTAGGGGATGTTTTGGTAATAGCAATTCACCTATCTGAAAAAATTTACTGGTTCCTGTTTCGAATATCCAATTATTTCCGAGCTTGAGAGTGTTGTGTGGATAACACGGCTATGTTCTTTACAGAAATAGTCTGAAAATACCCAGTCATTGCGTGTGCCTCATTAGTATTAAAAACCTGAAACTGATTTATTGGTTGCGTACCAATGGATAAGTGACAGCCGCGCGGGATTAGCCGAGCGGTCTCAGGCACTGCAGTCGTGGACTGTGCGGCTGGTCCCGGCGGAGGATCGAGTCCTCCCTCGGGTATGGTTGTGTGTGTTTGTCTTTAGGATAATTTAGGTTAAGTAGTGTGTAAGCTAAGGGACTGATGACCTTAGCAGTTAAGCCCCATGATACGTCACACACATTTGAACATTTTTTGATTGGTTGGTTGGTTGGTTGTTTGGGGAAGGAGACCAGACAGCGTGGTCATCGGTGTCATCGGATTTGGGAAGGAAGTCGGCCGTGCCCTTTCAGAGGAACCAACCCGGCTAATGGCTCTGAGCACTATGGGACTTAACATCTGTGGTCATCAGTCCCCTAGAACTTAGAACCACTTAAACCTAACTAACCTAAGGACATCACACACATCCATGCCCGAGGCAGGATTCGAACCTGCGACCGGAACAGTCGCGCGGTTCCGGACTGCGCGCCTAGAACCGCGAGACCACCGCGGCCGGCGAACCATCCCGGCATTTGCCTGGAATGGTTTTAGGGAAATCACGGAAAACCTAAATCAGGATGGCCGGACGCGGGATTGAACCGTCGTCCTCCCGAATGCGAGTCCAGTATCTAGCCACTGCGCCACCTTTTCTTATTCGATTTGGCCTGAATATTGACTTCGTTTTAATTGATCTATTTGTTTAATTGTCGGCTACATATGTAGCGTAATTTTATCTAGTTACTTGTACATAATTATACGTGCTTTGCACACCAGAATATTAAATGCAGTATTGCCATAAAACTCTTCTGAAATCGTCAAAAGGTTGTGAATAAGGAGTAACGTTGTGACTGTGGTAGCCATTCTTGCTCACGAATTAAAGCAAAACTCATATCTTCAATTGGTACATTCACTGCAGTTTTGGAAACGATTCTTGTCTTTTCTTTCTCTGAAAGTGAGAACATACGAACCTCATACCCGTTACTTATACACCGTAATTATCTGCTACAAAAATTACTTAACAGTAACCGTCCTCAGTGGTAGAGGTGTAGTGACTGTGTGAAGTATGTTCCAGTTTGTGCGAAAAACTACAAATCACTGCAAGGAACATGAACTTATTCCCTTGCTCTTGAAAGTAACTGAACCAATGAGAGAAAACAGCAGAAGGTCATTCTTGTACCAGCACCAGAATACACTTCGTCTGCATAGGTAAAAGGTTTTCTTGTTTGGAAAATAAGTCTCCGAAAATGACTACCTTGTAAACTTTCTTTTATGCTTTGTGCATGGCTGTGACTAAACTACCTTTTAATTCTTTTTCAACTGTATCAGTCTTTTCTGTGCTTTTTATTTTCAATGGTACTTTGTTTTACCAGATGATGAACGTATTTCGAACGCTAACCGTATATGAGTGTTTCCTGCTTGATTTGTAAATCACTGATACTGACAACTCACTGCTCGGAGAGAGCGCCTTTACACACGGTGTTCGGGAATTCCCTTTACACTCCTGTAGCCTTGCAGAGCGGAGTGAGTACTTAATATTTTGAATAAGAACCTACGTCCTAAACCTATCATTCCTGTGCTACAGCCGTTTGAAAATATGTTTGCTGGATAAGAATGCAATAGAATAGTCATGTTCAAATGTGTGTGAGTTCCTAAGGGAACAAACTGTTGAGGTCATCGGTCCCTAGATGCACATACTAGTTAAACTAACGTTACTAACAACACACACGCATGCTCGAAGGAGGACTCGAACCTCCGGCGGGAGGGGCCGCGCAATCCGTGGCATGGCGCCTCAAACCGCGCGGCCACTCCACGCGGCTGGATAGTCATGGTGAGAGGTGCCTACGTCGGATCGGCTGAAGTCATTTGACGTCCATCTTACCTTTCAGACATGGTTTGAGGCTCATTCTCATGTCTGAGAGTGTTAGAGCGTCATGGTTGTGTACACGTTTGCAGAATACACCGACATGATCCTTCTGTATGGCGAAGCTCATGGCTCATCGCCTTTATCAAGATCGTTATGCACAACGTCCGAGTCCATCGTATACGCGTTTCCCCACAATTACGCAACAGCTCCGAGAAAGGGGTACCTTCATCGTCAGCAGGCGTGACGGCGGTTCTCCAAGGAGACGCCGCACCCAACAGCGTTTGTGCAAACTGATTAAGTTTCCTTTTTATTTATTTGATCATTAAGAAGTGGAATTGCTAAGCAAGTGATGTGCTGGGTCATTCTTAATTAATTACTTGCAAAAACTGTCCTGTTACTAAGATGTTTTCAAATGTTTGTAGGACTGAAATGATACAGGGTGTTCAAAAAGTCTCTCCGCATTGCCGTATGATTGTTAGCCGTGTCTGCCGCAGTGGATATTCCGAAATGAAACTCACTGCAGTATAGTTGAGCGTTTATTGTTTCCTTTAAAAATATGGATCCCACAATCCGACGTCTATAAATTGCAATCCAAACTCCCATTCTTAGAGAATGAAGTGCTTCCCCACGAATACTCAATGCATTTTCAGTACTCCACATATGATAATTTTGCGAGTTCATGTACCCGGATAAATGAAACCACGCCTCATCAGTGAAAAGCGTTTCATTAACAATATCCTTTCCATTTTGTTGAACTAAATTTTTGAACCATAGACAATAATGCAGTCTCTTGCCATGATCAGTACTTTTCAGTTATTGCGTGACTGTCACTTTGTATGAGAAAAGTTCTAATTTTTTCCTTACAGCTGTGTGGTTAGTCCCGACACTAACATCGATTTCCTGGGTGAGTTTTCTTACTGATTTGTTCTGACTCATGGACATTTTATCGGAAATATCGAGTAGTTTACCCTCAGACAAAACGCTAGGACGACCACTTCTCGGTGCATCTGTCACTGAACCCGTACTTCGAAATTTGTTAATCAGATCTCGTACAGCATCACGATGTGGGAGTGTTGTCTCCGGGAAAACTGAATTTAATGTCTCCGAACTGAAACTGTGTATTTACCGCCAGCTTTGAACACATGTTCGGCTAAAAACACACGTTCTTCAACGGTTAGAATATTAACACTGACAAAAACGAAACAAATGAACAAAGGAACTAAACTTAAACGTTCACGTCAACGCGAAAGACACACACCAACGATACTACTGCCGCTGGCTGAGATAAACGAAACAGTGGAATGTTGGGGGAGTCCACTTTAAGGGAAGTAACCCGGGCAGGCGAACAATCATACGGCAAGCGCGGCTAACAATCATACGGCGCTGCGGAGAGACTTTTGAACATCCCGTACGTTTCCGAACGTGGATTCCTATTCAAAATATTATCTATTCAGTCCCCTCTACAAGTCCAAGAAGTTTGTAAAGGGAATTTACGAACACCCTGTATGTATACAACATTGAATATACCAGAATATATTCCCGCGCCCGGGTTCCCGGGTTCGATTCCCGGCGGGGTCAGGGATTTTCTCTGCCTTGTGATGACTGGGTGTTGTGTGATGTCCTTAGGTTAGTTAGGTTTAAGTAGTACTAAGTTCTAGGGGACTGATGACTATAGATGTTAAGTCCCATAGTGCTCAGAGCCATTTGAACCATTTTTTGAACCAGAATATAGGCTACTTCCCTTAAGTTAATAAGGTCCCAGAATCTCTTAGAGAAGCGAAACAAAATAAATAAATAAATAAAATAACGGGACTCAAACAGACGCATCAGCTACACACGTTTTCATATCTCAACAGTCTAACCACCATGCCACTGTGAACTCTTGCAACTGGGGCCTCGGTTTTACCTTTAAACGCCAGGAAGGGATAAACTGCCATTAAGTTTTTACCTTACATTTAACTGTAATAAATTGTAACAACAACGACGCGTTTTCGATAACCACTAAGCCACTGTGGACACTTGCAACTTGGATGTCGGTTTTACCTTTAAACACCATGAAGAGATAAATTACCCTACTGTTTTTACCTTACGTTTAATTGTAACGAATCCTAACAACAACGACGCGTTTACGATATATTGTCAGTGTTTAAGACTGCATATGTTCATAGACCACACTAGTTTAAAACCTATCAAACACGACTTCTCCCACTTCTCAGAACTCGGTACGACCACGAAAGTCGATAGACATTTCCAGATGGTCGAAACGAGGCATGTACAGGTACGAGGCCCACGAGAAAGACAAGCCGCGGCGGGTACGTCACGAAGGCGGCCCGAGCCCGCTCGCTCAGCTTAGCAGAAAAAATAAGTTTCTACACTTCTTATCTCGTAACTTGTGTTTACGTACAACCGAGAATGGCATCTTCTACTGGAATCCACTATTATGGAGTCTTGCTGTTTATTTGACCTTCAACGATCGGAAGTCCATGGACCAACCATCAATTAGTTACGGGTGCACTGCGGTACAAGAAAATTAAAATTGTACCATTAGGATTATTGGTTGCATGAGGCATCACATCTTGTATGAAATGAGGACTGTTAAGCAGAAGAGACTAACTGCTGTAAACAAGCCGTTATACCATTCCTGTCGAGCATTGATCTCGAATTAAAGCATAGTGCAAAGTTGTGTATTTTATTATAGACACATCAAAAAAAAAGTTTCGCATCACCCTGGTTCCCAAAACTCCTGAAGAGAGACGTTGACTGTGGATATTGTATCACAGACACAGCCCCTTTGACTCTTCAGATATGTCACAAACCCCGCCCAAGGATGTAAACAACCATGCATGAGCAGCGCCTATTAGACGCAGGGGGTCCAACAGCCGATCAGTTCCAGTCATTCCACCAGGAAGGACGTACACGGCTCGTATTTTCTGCAGTTCAACCATGCCTAGACGGTCAATACCACAGTTTTATCGCGTCCGCATTGTTACTTTGTGCCAGGAATGGCTCTCGACAAGGGAAGTGTCCAGGCATCTCTGAGTGAACCAAAGCGATGTTGTTCGGACATGGAGGAGATAAATAGAGACAGGAATTGTCGATGACATATCTCGCTCAGGCCGCCCAAGCGCTACTACTGCAGTGGATGACTTCTACCTACGGATTATGGCTCGGAGGAACCCTAACAGCAACGCCGCCATGTTGAATAATGCTTTTCGTGCAGCTACAGGACGTCGTGTTACGACTCATACTGTGCACAATAGGCTGCATGATGGGAAACTTCACTCCCGACGTCCATGGCGAGGTCCATCTTTGCAACCACGACACAATCCAGCGCGGTACAGATGAGCCCAACAACATGCCCAATGGACCGCTCCGGATTGGCATAACGTTCTCTTCACCGATGAGTGTCGCATATGCCTTCAACCAAACAATCGTCGGACGTGTTTGGAGGCAACCTGGTCAGGCGGAACGCCTTAGACACACTGTCCAGCGAGTGCAGCAAGGTGGAGGTTCACTGCTGTTTTGGGGTGGCATTATGTGGGACCGACGTACGCCGCAGGTGGTCATAGAAGGCGCCCGTAACAGCTTTGCGATACGTGGACGGCATCCTCCGACCGACAGTGCAACCATATCGGCAGCATATTGGCGAGGCATTTGTCTTTATGGACGACAATTCGCGCCCCCATCGTGCACATCTTGTGAATGACTTCCTTCAGGATAACTACATCGCTCGACTAGAGTGGCCAGCATGTTCTCCAGACATGAACCCTATCGAACATGCCTGGGGATAGATTGAAAAGGACTGTTTATGGACGATGTAAGGCCGTTGAGGAGTGGAACAATTTGGACCAACAGTGCCTTGATGAATTTGTGGATAGTATGTCACGATGAATAGACGCATGCTGAAAGGTCTCTGTTGGATTCCTTTCATGTTAATTTCTTAAATCTGTTGTCATTTACGGCATAAATTCCTCTTCTAAATTTACTGTGGCGTTTCTGACTATCTGGGAGGAGACTGAGTAGTGGAACGTGTTACTTTTACACATGAACAAGAACGATCTGTCACATTACTACGCTTTAAAACACAGTTTATATGTAATTCATGTCACACAGTCTCATACAGAACCTACATCCGCTTTCTTTTATATGTGCAATGTTGTTGCTTTAATTTGTTCTGCAAGCGGTGCTGCTATTCAAGACCATAAAAGTGGGTCAAAGCTGTGAGCTGTCTGAGGAAGTTAACCTTGCATTACTGCGCAACTGTTTCACCAGGTATCCAGTCTATCTTACCAAATTCCCAAATAGACTAACATTACTTATAATCTTTTAATAGTCATACGACAACCGGTGATATATATATATATATATATATATATATAAAAGAGAATTTAAATAAAAAGAAATAAAGCAGCTTATGTTTGGAAATTTATTTTAACATTGATCTTTGAAATTTCAGCATATTAAACTTGAGTCGTAACTAAGCTGGTGCCTTATTTAGGATTGTGAAAATGTGAGATTGTAATCTTACGGAACACATCAAATATGGAGCCAAGATTGGGAGACTGCATACAACACTTCATTCATAAAATAACACACGAAGAACGTTGAAACATATGCAAGAGGAAATTAACCACAACCAACCGATTCAATTTTCACCCAAAGAAGTTACGTTCGTAGCACAATCCTGTCCGTCACGGAATTACCACACACTGGTATACTAAATTCATACTAACTCTCTGTGAAATCTTCCCGAAAAGAATAGCTGAGGGCTACCTTGATGATTACACCACATGCTTCACGTGGTCAACTTGGTTTACACAAAGAGTGTAGCTCCACAATAATTTTGATAATTAAAATAAATTACATCAAAAAGCAATTTACAAAAGAAAAACCTCGAACTGGTTACTATCGTCTTACTATTAACCTGATGGGTCAAGCAATTGTATAAGCACGTGGTACTGGTCTCACAAAGTACACCCCACGTGGGTTGAACATAAAGAAAAGTTGCTATATTGAAAAATATTGTCAAGACGAGACGTTATAATCTCACGCACATTCACATTGAAGATTGATGATGTTAGTTAGAGTTACTGATCAACACGTGGTTCCTCTTTACTCACAAAGTAGTGACAAAGTAACTACCGGAATATTCTGAACTTCACACTCGAAATACAGTGCGTTGCAATTTAAGATAACATTAGATATTTTAGAGCTAAACCTGAAATAAAGGTGATTAAATTTTCAGTTAGGCTGATCTTAAGAAATCTATTGTCCTACGGAATTAGCAGACACGCGCTTAGCCGGAGATCTTACCACTTCAGACGCTCGCCACGGACAGACTGCCGTGGGCCCCTACCAAGGGTGCTTTACAGATACAAACGGAAGTGACCAGAGAGGCAGCTTCCTATACCAACATGACAAGGGACGGACAGGACCATACTAAGAATAGAAACCTCTTTGCTTTTAGAAAGCGTAGCGACCCGTTCCGACGTTGGTCCTACTGTTCTCTAGCAGACACTAGAAATATATTTGCTCATTCATCCTCTCACACAGAAGGGAAGGGGGATGACAGTATCTTATCATATACAGTATATAAAAGAAAGCGGATGTAGGTTCCGTATGAGACTGTGTGACATGAATTACATATAAACTGTGTTTTAAAGTGTAGTAGTGTGACAGATCGTTCTTGTTTATGTGTAAAAGTAACACGTTCCACTACTCAGTCTCCTCCCAGATAGTCAGAAACGCCACAGTAAATTTAGAAGAGGAATTTATGCCGCAAATGACAACAGATTTAAGAAATTAACGTGAAAGGAATCCAACAGAGACCTTTCAGTGCATCAATGCAAGAGGATGTGCTACTGGGTATTAGAAGTGCCGTTGTGTACAGCAATCTGGACCACCACCTCTGAAGGTCTCGCTGTATGGTGGTACAACATGCAATGTGTGGTTTTCATGAGCAATAAAAAAGGGCGGAAGTGATGTTTATGTTGATCTCTATTGCAATTTTTTCCATAGTTTCCAGAACTCTCGGAACCGAACTGATGCAAAACTTTGTTTGATGTGTGTATTACTAGTAATAAGTAAGTCTCTGTTGTAAGACGTCGTGGTCTCCTGACCTTCATTGCTTACATACTCCACCGTCACAGTCACATTCCGCACATCAAGTCGCTTCATTCGAGCCCAAACTCGATAAGACAAAGTCAATGTTGTATGAATTCATGTAAACGATATGCAATTAACAAGTAAGCGCACCGTGGTTGAATTTTCGAGGCTAGCGTACGCACATACATTCCAGACACGACAGTCACAGAAGCTTTTAGTTCACGAGAGAAGCCGCACAATGGGGCGCCGGTCCCTTCAAAGGATGACCCAGCCTATGTTGGCCGGTGACCGCCCGTGTAGCAGACAGCGTGGGCTCGAGTGAAAAGGGGGAACGACCCGGTGTTCGGCTTAAAAGCAAATTCCGCTACATTGTGTGGGAGCGGCAAGTCTATGCATTCTTTACACATAGGACGCAGTTTCAGAGATTTTCACAGGGAGACAGCAAACGCCAAACGCCAATGCCACAGGTTTCTGGACTGGTCGCCTTAAACGAAACGTCATTCTCCCGTTTTAGAAGAGCAATGCTGATTGGCAGACGATATTTCTGACGCCTTGAGCTGAAGGAATAATGGAAGAGACCGAAAGACCTTCACGTCTGGCGTGGAGAGGCGCCGTTCCGTTGTCGCTCTTGGAGCGAGAACACGTAACGAGAGCGTGCGCGCTCGTACGTGTACTCGAAAGAGCGAGGAACAAGTCTCTCCCGAGTACTTCACTGGGAGAGCACCTCTGTCGAGAGCGAATCGGAGTGCGCCTCTATATTGAGTCCTTGCAATTAAGCGTTGTTCACTGTGTTGGCCGACACACTTATTGTGCGGTGCGAACGGACAGAGTTGTAGTTACAGGGAGAATTTGATTGGCGAAGGTCAATCCAGATAGAACGATAATTATCTTATCTGTCAGCAGCGAGCGGCGCAGACAGCAGTCATCGCAGCTTACGGTATTGTGCGCTACAGCTATTGCGAGCCTCATATTTCCTCGACCGTACCTAGCAACATTCTAAAGGATAATTATTCAAGTTGAGTAGGCGCGCCTCTCAGCCATTCTGCCAAGTCAACAACCATCTTAAACTTTGTGTAGAAATTTCATTAGCGAATCCTTGAGAGGTAGCTTCACATTCCGAAAAGAACCAGGATATAACTTGTTCAATTCATAATTAAAAGTACCATTGTGATTTATCAGAATTTTTGCAAAATAAATAATAACTTTCGTTAGTTTCATGTTTTTCTTACACTAACTAGCACTACTCCAGTACCCAAGTATCCCACTAATTACGTAGGAAATTTTGTGAATTTTTGTGTCATTTCCTTACAGCAGACAACTCCAGAAGATATTTATTGCTGAAAGTTTTTCAGGCATTTCTCTTTAGAACGTCAGGAGCGTCTGTCTGACTTGTGTAGCAGTGTGGGGGTGGAAATTGCATCTTGCAGGAGGCACACAGTAAAGGGTACATCTCAGATTAATCCGTTGCGCAGAATAACAGAACGACAGATCAACCCCACACCTCAATCTGTAATAGCAGAGCCGGCCGAAGTGGCCGTGCGGTTAAAGGCGCTGCAGTCTGGAACCGCAAGACCGCTACGGTCGCAGGTTCGAATCCTGCCTCGGGCATGGATGTTTGTGATGTCCTTAGGTTAGTTAGGTTTAAGTAGTTCTAAGTTCTAGGGGACTAATGACCTCAGAAGTTGAGTCCCATAGTGCTCAGAGCCATTTGAACCATTTTTTTGTAATAGCAGATTTCAGTAGAAGATGTAATTCTCGCAAGTACGTAAACACCTAGTCGCGAGTTAACAGGTGTAGAAACGTGGTTTGTCTGCTGAGCTGAGCGAGCAACGCGCTCAGGGCTACCCTCGTGACGTACGCACCGCGGTCTGCCTTTCTCGTGGGCTTCGGTACACTTAACAGTGACGTCACGGAGAAACGTTACCGAGGTGAATGTAGCGTCTCCCGTAGCGTTGTGCCTCGCCTGCAGAGTGGTGGCGCTGTTGCAGGGGCGGGCCCGGCACGCTGGACCCCGCGTCGCAGCCGTGTCCGCAGTGCGGCTGCAAGGGCATGACCGGCTTCCCGGGCGTCACCGGCAGCCTCTGCGCGCCGCCCGTCGCCGACACCTCGCTCTACGACCAGCCCTGCCACTACCTGCGCAAGGTCGGTCTCGCAGCAGCTGGCTGCCTCAACTCTCTGCAGGGCGGGCATCCTGTAACCTACCACATATGTAGACGCGGTGATCACTCTGGCTAACTGTGGTGTCAACGTTAGACGCCACTCTAGAGATTGCGATAATCGATAGCGGTCCAGCACTTGCAACCTCTCTGGTCTCGCTGGCGCTTGCAGCACCGCCGTGTGGCACGGACAGAGACTTGCAGATCGCACCTGCCGAGTCAGCTACAGGTCGTGACCGAAGTCAGATTAGAATAGCCGTCAGCTCTCTAGGTTCTCAGCCTCTAGTTGGCACATGTACGAGGGCAGTTCAATAAGTAATGCAACACATTTTTTTCTCGGTCAATTTTGGTTGAAAAACCCGGAAATTTCTTGTGGAATATTTTCAAACATTCCCGCTTCGTCTCGTATAGTTTCATTGACTTCCGACAGGTGACAGCGCTGTACGGAGCTGTTAAAATGGCGTCTGTAACGGATGTGCGTTGCAAACAACGGGCAGTGATCGAGTTTCTTTTGGCGGAATACCAGGGCATCTCAGATATTCATAGGCGCTTGCAGAATGTCTACTGTGATCTGGCAGTGGACAAAAGCACGGTGAGTCGTTGGGAAAAGCGTGTGTCATCATCGCCGCAAGGTCAAGCAAGACTGTCTGATCTCCCGCGTGCGGGCCGGCCGTGCACAGCTGTGACTCCTGCAATGGCGGAGCGTGCGAACACACTCGTTCGAGATGATCGACGGATCACCATCAAACAACTCAGTGCTCAACTTGACATATCTGTTGGGAGTGCTGTCACAATTGTTCACCAGTTGGGATATCCAAAGGTTTGTTCCCGCTGGGTCCCTCGTTGTCTAACCGAACACCATAAAGAGCAAAGGAGAACCATCTGTGCGGAATTGCTTGCTCGTCATGTGGCTGAGGGTGACAATTTCTTGTCAAAGATTGTTACAGGCGATGAAACATGGGTTCATCACTTCGAACCTGAAACAAAACGGCAATCAATGGAGTGGCGCCACACCCACTCCCCTACCAAGAAAAAAATTAAAGCCGTACCCTCAGCCGGTAAAGTCATGGTTACAGTCTTCTGCGACGCTGAAGGGGTTATTCTGTTCGATGTCCTTCCCCATGGTCAAACTATCAACTCTGAAGTGTATTGTGCTACTCTTCAGAAATTGAAGAAACGACTTCAGCGTGTTCGTAGGCACAAAAATCTGAACGAACTTCTCCTTCTTCATGACAACGCAAGACCTCACACAAGTCTTCGCACCCGAGAGGAGCTCACAAAACTTCAGTGGACTGTTCTTCCTCATGCACCCTACAGCCCCGATCTCGCACCGTCTGATTTCCATATGTTTGGCCCAATGAAGGACTCAATCCGTGGGAGGCACTACGCGGATGATGAAGAAGTTATTGATGCAGTACGACGTTGGCTCCGACATCGACCAGTGGAATGGTACCGTGCAGGCATACAGGCCCTCATTTCAAGGTGGCGTAAGGCCATATCATTGAATGGAGATTACGTTGAAAAATAGTGTTGTGTAGCTAAAAGATTGGGGAATAACCTGGTGTATTTCAATGCTGAATAAAACAACCCCTGTTTCAGAAAAAAAATGTGTTGCACTACTTATTGAATTGCCCTCGTATTACGCGTGTAACACCAGAATTGTGTTATCTTGCTTTTTGTACAAAAGTGAGTCAAATGAAAACCTTAAATATTTTTTAAATATTATTTATTGTGTAGAAGTGGTACAAAGCTGTATCATGTTTCAACATAATTTCTCCCACGCTCAATGCAAGTCCTCCAGCCCTTACAAGATTCATAAATTCCTTTAGAAAAAAATTCTTTTGGTAGTCTGCGCAACCACTCATGCACCGCGTGGCGTACTTCTTTATCAGAACGGAACGTCTTTCCTCCCATTGCGTCTTTGAGTGGTCCAAACATATGGAGGTCTGGTGAGTATGTTGGATGAGGAAGAAACTCAAAATGCAGGTCTGTGACTGTTGCATCTGTTGTACGCGCAGTTTGGGGTCTTGCATTGTGATGTTGCAAAAGGACACCTGCTGACAGGAATCCACATCGCTTTGATTTGATTGCAGGCCGCAGATGATTTGTTAGGAGATCTGTTTATGATGCGCTGGTGACAGTGGTCCCTCTAGGCATGTAATGCTCCAAAATGACGCCTTTTTCGTCCCAAAGAGAGTCAGAATAACCTTCCCTGCTGATGGTTCTGTTCGAAACTTCTTTGGTTTTGGTGATGAGGAATGGCGCCATTCCTTGCTCGCTCTCTTCGTTTCCGGTTGGTGGAAGTGAACCCAGGTTTCGTCCCCAGTAACGATTCTTGCAAGGAAGCCATCACTTTCTCGCTCAAAGCGCCGAAGAAGTTCTTCACAAGCATCAGCACGTCGTTCTCTCATCTCCGGAGTTAGCTGCCGTGGCACCCATCTTGCAGACACTTTGTGAAACTGGAGCACATCATGCACAATGTGGCGTACTGACCCATGACTAATATGTAAACATGCTGCAATGTCATTCAGTGTCACTCGGCGGTTTTCCTTCACTATGGCTACAACTGCTGCAATGTTCTGTGGAGTCACAACTCGTTGTGCCTGACCTGGACGAAGAGCATCTTCCACTCACGTCACACCATTTGCGAACTTCCTACTCCATTCGTAGACTTGCTGCTGTGACAGACATGCATCACCGTACTGATCCTTCATTTGTCGATGAATTTCAATGGGTTTCACACCTTCACTACGCAAAAACCGAATAACAGAACGCTGTTCTTCCCTGGTGCAAGTCGCAAGTGGGGCGGCCGTCTTTATACTGATACTGCAACGGCATGTGTGCATCTGCACTATGCTGCCACCTACAGGCCATTCTACACGCTGTTTGTAGCACCTTAACCAACTTACAGGATAACAGCGCGAAATTTCGATTTGTTATTACAAATATAAGGTTTTCATTTGGCTCAACCTCGTATAATCCAGGTAATGTTTGTTAATGAGTCATTTGTATTCGAGAAAGATAGTTGTTATTAGTTATGTTCCTGGAGTGCAGAAGCAGGACAAAGTTAATTAAAAGTTATTTACTAAAGTATTCCAGTATTAATTATTATAGAAAGTTCCAGATTGCTACAACCACCCCCTCGTGCTACCCTCTATCTTCCCACTGCAAATCCCAGGTGTATCGATCGGAAAGCATCCTGCATTTGTGTGAGGTCATGACATGCTGCCATCGACCTTCACTTCAATAACCACATTAATTTTCTCAGCTTACCGCTCAGGGGCGGTAGTTCTGTCAACTAAACAAGTAATTGTTGACTGAAGATTCACTAGATGCCGGGAGAATCACAGTGCAGCATTTTTGCCGAGAACTTACTACCCGAAATGGTATTTCATAAATTGTTGTACTTGTTCGTGGAAGAGTCTTGCATTTCTCTCTGTAGTTCTTCTCTATACGTCTATTTTTGGCAAGTAATTGGTTGCGAGGGTGAGTCAAATGAAAACCTTAAATTTGTAATAACAAATCGAAATTTCGAACCGTTACCCTATAAGTTCGTAAGCGTGCCACAAACAGCGTGTAGAATGGCCTGTAGGTGGCAGCATAGTGCAGATGCACACATACCGTCGCAGTATCAGTATAAAGATGGCCGCCCCACTTGCGACTTGCACCAGGGAAGAACAGCGTTCTGTTATTCGGTTTTTGCGTAGTGAAGGTGTGAAACCTATTGAAATTCATCGACGAATGAAGGTTCAGTACGGTGATGCATGTTTGTCACAGCAGCAAGTCTACGAATGGAGTAGGAAGTCCGCAAATTGTGTGACTTCAGTGGAAGATGCTCCTCGTCCAGATCAGGCACAACGAGTTGTGACTCCACAGAACATTGCAGCAGTTGAAGCCATAGTGAAGGAAAACCGCCGAGTGACACTGAATGACATCGCAGCATGTTTACACATTAGTCATGGGTCAGCACACCACATTGTGCATGATGTGCTCCACTTTCACAAAGTGTCTGCAAGATGAGTGTCACGGCAGCTGACTCCTGAAATGAGAGAACGACGTGTTGAAGCTTGTGAAGAACTTCTTCGGCGCTTTGAACGAGAAGGTGGTGGCTTCCTTGCAAGAATCGTTCCTGGGGACGAAACCTGGGTTCAGCTCCACCAACCAGAAACGAAGAGAGCTAGCCAGGAATGGCGCCATTCCTCATCACCAAGTGATTTCGATATGTTTGGACAACTAAAAGACGCAGTGGGAGGAAAGAAGTTCCGTTCTGATGAAGAGGTACGCCACGCTGTGCACGAATGGTTGTGCGGACTACCAAAAGAATTTTTTTCTAAAGGAATTTATGCACTTTGTAAGCGTTGGAGGACTTGCATTGAGCGTGGGGGAGATTATGTTGAAAAGTGATACAGCTTTGTAGCACTTCTGTACTATAAATAACATTTAAAAAAATATTTAAGGTTTTCATTTGATTCACCCTCAAACATTTATGTGCCGACCTTTCATAACTCTACAACTAATATTACTTTTTGTTTGTGTATTGTATGTCAAACTGGGGACCTGGAAACGACAGAGAGACTACACCCCTGACGTAGCCCTCAGTGATCCACAACCCCACAACAGACCACAGCAGTCCACCCACCCTACCGCCACCTCACACCGAACCCAGGGTTTTCTGCGGTTCGACCTCCAGTGACCCTTCCCCTCCCCCCCCCCCCCCTTCCCGGTGGGAGCGTCTCATACTAGACGAGTGAAACTCCAAATGTTTGCGTGGTAGAATAATTATGGTGTACGCATATGTGGAGACAGTGTTTGCACAGCAATCGCCTAATAAGGGGAACCGGCCTGCATTCGCTGGGGTGGAAGGGGAAACCACCTTAAAAACCATCCACAGGCTGGCCGACACACGAGACCTCGACACTAATCCGCTGGACGGATTTGTGCTGTGGACCTGCACGCCTTCCCGCTCGGGAAGCTGCGCGTTAGACCGCGCAGCTAGCCGGGCGGGCTACATTACTTTTTATTCGAACAGAATTATCTGTACTTCACACATGGATTTCTGTATTCTTAATGGCGCTAACCACCGCCCTTCTTCTCCATCCAGTACGTCTCGCCAGAAAGGAATAACAGAGGAAGAATGTTACCGAATATTATTTGATGAAATTCCTTCTAGTGACAACTGCGTTGACAGTGATGAAAGTGATGACAATGGCTCGACATTCACTACACATTGAGCACCTTCTAATTTTGTTTACAGTCGTGCGTCGAGCAGCAGTGATTCTGACAATAGAAACACATCACCGCAGCTCCCTCAGATTTAGTGGGTAGATAGCCTATCGGATAGCCCGTCAAAAACCAAACGCAGATCAAGCATGAAAACAGGAAAAAGGTGTACTTAACTGTGAAAAAGACGCAAAGTAGAAACAGTGACCAGTCCAAGCTCAAGAATGAGATTTTCACTCTGCATTGGAGTGTGCTGTGATATGAAAATTCCTGGATGATTGAAAACCTGTGCCGGACCGAGACTCGAACTTTGGACCTTTACCTTTCGCGGGCAGGTGCTCTATCAACTGAGCTACCTAAGACGGACTCACGACATGCTCAGGAGTGCTAGTTCTGGAAGGTTCGCAGGAGAGCTTTTGTGAAGTTTGGAAGGTAGGAGACGAGGTACTGGCAGAAGTAAAGCTGTGAGGACGGGTCGTGAGTTGTGCTAGGCTAGACCAGTTGGTAGAGCATTTGCCCACGAAAGGCAAAGGTCCCAAGTTCGAGTCTCGGTCCGACACACTTTTAATCTGCCAGGAAATTTCAGTCCAAGCTCAAGATGTGCAACACCGAGTATATTGCAAGTCTCACGGGTTCATGGTTGTGTGGTCACGGTGTTGGAGTACGAAGCGAGAGATCTGTGTTCAAATTTTCATCGTATCCCTTTTTTTCACAAAAGTATGAACTGTCCGTCCGGTCACTGACGTGTCTGTTCTCCTTCTGTCGTCTTAGCAATTGTCATACTATACACTGCTTGTAGAACGTGAGTGAAGTAAGAATACATTACCGTCGCAAGTAAATGTGATGAATACTGAGAGCAAGCGAGATGCCGCATAGAACTCTCATAAAAATGAAAACAACAAATAAACGGGTGTGAACTATGTTACAACAAAGGAATTCAAGAGTCAAAACTTCCCAAACGGAACGCAAGAGTCATAACATGCGGTACTTGTGAGAACGAATAGGAAGTATGTACGTCTGGAGGTCACTTCCTTACACCTCGCTGTTGCAAATGAGCGTTAAACCACGACACAGACACAGATCTGAACACAACGAACAGACACAATGACCGTACATACAGTTCATAATTTTGTAACAAAACTTTATAGGGCTCAAAGGAAAATTTGAAAAGTTGTAGTAAGGTCTTATGGAACGAAACTGCTGAGGTCAGCGGTCCCTAAGCTTACACACTATTTAATCTAACTTAAACTAACTTACGCCAAGGACGAGACTCACACCCATGCCCGAGGGAGGACTCGAACGTCCAACGGGTGGAGCCGCGCGGATCGTGAAAAGACGCCTCAGCCGGCCACTGTGGCCGTCAAAAGTTTTTATATCGTGTACTTTGGTGGGGACGAGAAATTTGCTTGTCTGCGTTGCATTCAGACTGGTTTGATACACTATGTAGTTGACAAATGTTTCATCAAAATACTCCCAAAATAAGACAGCAGGCTTTGATTCAGTTTGTTCTTACTTCTGCAACCACACCACCTTTTCCAATAAACAATGACACTTATTTCCTAGCTCCAGCTCATCGTGACTGTTAATGGAACAACGAGCAGCACTGCATTGTTTCGACTTGTTTCGTCACTTTCACTGTTATTCTCTCAAGGGGAACTCCTCATCGCACTCCCTTCAGATTTAGTAGTAAGATGGCGTAATGGGTAGCCCGTCAAAACCTGAACACAGATCAAACACGAAAACAGGAAGAAGGTGTACTGAACTATGAAAAAAAAAGCAAAATAGAAGCTGTGAACGGTCCAAGCACAAGATGTGGAACATTGGCGCATCGCCAAAACTCCCAACGTCGTGGTTATGTGGTCACGCTGCTGAACTACGAAAGGGGACATCCGTGTACATATCTCCTTTGTGCCGCCGCGCGAGGTAGCACCGCGGTCTCAGGCTTCTTCATATGGCTCAAATCGCTTGATACGGGCAAGTCTTCAGGTCCAGATTGTATACCGATTAGGTTCCTTTCAGATTACGCTGATACAATAGCTTCCTACTTAGCAATCATGTACAGCCGCTCGCTCACCCATAGATCTGTACCTACAGATTGGACAATTGCGCAGGTCGCACCAGTGTTTAAGAACGGTAGTAGGAGTAATCCATCGAATTACAGACCTATATCATTGACGTCGGTTTGCAGTAGGGTTTTGGAGCATATACTGTATTCAAACATTATGAATCACCTCGAAGGGAACGATCTATTGATACGTAATCAGCATGGTTTCAGAAAACATCGTTCTTGTGCAACGCAGCTAGCTCTTTATTCGCACGAAGTAATGGCCGCTTTCCACAGGGGATCTCAGGTTGATTCCGTGTTTCTGGATTCCCGGAAGGCTTTTGACACCGTTCCTCACAAGCGACTTCTAACAAGCTGCGGGCCTATGGGGTATCGTCTCAGTTGTGCGACTGGATTCGTGATTTCCTGTCAGGAAGGTCACAGTTCGTAGTAATAGACGGCAAATCATCAAGTAAAACTGAAGTGATATCAGGTGTTCCCCAGGGAAGCGTCCTGGGACCTCTGCTGTTCCTGATCTATATAAATGACCTGGGTGACAATCTGAGCTGTTCTCTTAGGTTGTTCGCAGATGATGCTGTAATTTACCGTCTAGTAAGGTCATCCGAAGACCAGTATCAGTTGCAAAGCGATTTAGAAAAGATTGCTGTATGGTGTGGCAGGTGGCAGTTGACGCTAAATAACGAAAAGTGTGAGGTGATCCACATGCGTTCCAAAAGAAATCCGTTGGAATTCGATTACTCGATAAACAGTACAATTCTCAAGGATGTCAATTCAATTAAGTACCTGGGTATTAAAATTACGAACAACTTCAGTTGGAAAGACCACATAGATAATATTGTGGGGAAGGTGAGCCGAAGGTTGCGTTTAATTGGAAGAACACTTAGAAGATGCAACAAGTCCACGAAAGAGACAGCTTACACTACACTCGTTCGTCCTCTGTTAGAATATTGCTGCGCGGTGTGGGATCCTTACCAGGTGGGATTGACGGAGGACATCGAAAGGGTGCAAAAAAGGGCAGCTCGTTTTGTATTATCACGTAACAGGGGAGAGAGTGTGGCAGATGTGATACGCGAGTTGGGATGGAAGTCATTACAGCAAAGACGTTTTTCGTCGCGGCGGGATCTATTTACGAAATTTCAGTCACCAACTTTCTCTTCCGAATGCGAAAATATTTGGTTGAGCCCAACCTACGTAGGTAGGAATGATCATCGAAATAAAGTAAGAGAAATCAGAGCTCGAACAGAAAGGTTTAGGTGTTCGTTTTTCCCGCGCGCTGCTCGGGAGTGGAATGGTAGAGAGATAGTGTGATTGAGGTTCGATGAACCCTCTGCCAAGCACTTAAATGTGAATTGCAGAGTAATCATGTAGATGTAGATGTAGATGTAGAACTTGTGAATCACTGGAAAACATAGCTACAGAGAATACTGCAGCACTGACCTAGAAGTGGGTGAAAGTTGTGTATAGAAGCTAACGCCATTAAAAAGATTTAGGTGGTTACTGAGTAAATTGCACCTCAATTATAATTCTGTGCTTCCCGACAGAAACCGTCACAAGTATGACAAACTATACAAACTACATCCTTGGCTAGATCATTTGAACAGCAAATTTCAAGACTGCTGTACCCCACATCAGAATCTCGCTATTCATGAAGCATGATTAATTTCAAAGGCAGATCATCTCTGAAACAGTACATGAGAGAAAAACCTGTAAATAGAGGATAAAAGTGTGAATGTTATGTGATAAATCGTTATACAACTTGAAATTTGATATTTATGCAGGAAATGTTTCACAATCTCCAATAGTAGGCATAAGGTGGAAAATGGTTCTAAATTTAATCTGTGACCTTCATGGAAAGAATCATTTTTATGGATAGTTATTTTATATCATATGATACGTTTCAGAACTTTAAGTCCAATCGTTATTGGACTACAAATAGTATGTCAGGTGAATGAATGAAAAAAAATAATATATGAAAGAAAACATTACTCGAAATTGTTTTCGGTGAAATTCCTGTAGTTTGTCTTCACTCGTAATCAATTGCAAGCGCCAGTTCTTGTTGAAGTTATCCTTTATGTGTGCTTTGCCGCGAAATTATTCCCAACGCGTGACGTCTTCAGCATCGTTAACGACGTTATATGAGGTTTCGAGATTGCAGCCGGGTCATGTTAACTTCTTACGACAGTATTTCGGCTGGACGATTGCCGCCCGAAATATTGTGGCAAGAAGTTAACATGATCCGGCTGCAATTCCGAAACCTCATAGAATATTCAATGCGCCGGGAAAAGTTCAAGAATCGCAACGTTGACGACGTTTCTTTCCCGTGCGAGACTTTGCGACGAAATGTCGCTGTGGAAAACCTCCCTTTGCGCGATGTTCATGTTGTTCCGAATTTCAAAGTTTCGAATGTTTCTATGATCCGTATAATCCAAATGCACACAATCTTCCTGAAGAATAAACATCACAATTGCATATTAGAATTAAGAATTGATATAAGAATGAAATACAAGAATGCGAACCTCTGAATCTACCATACTCACACACCTATCATACAATAAATGTATGACAGTTATTGTGAACTCAGATGAAAGTTTACACTTAATATAACGCTCTTGTATTCTCTACCTTGATGAGAAACATTCGCGTACTAATCTTCTACGGACATGAGTAGATAAATCAAGAAAAAAAAATACTTCCGTTTCGTAAACGGACGCAAATAGTGAGAAACCGCAACGCTAGCCACTATGCCACCGCTTTGGCTTAGCTATTTACTCGCTCAAAACACATAAAGCACTCGGAAACTTTGACTGTCACTTCCTCAGAAACTGTCGAGTATCTTCGGATAAGCCGAGACATGTGTCCGCTCATTTTGATTTCTCTTCCACTGAGCGAAGTTTGTGGGAAATAGTGTTATGGGCCCTGCCGTGTTTCCCTTGTAAGTCTCCGTGCACTCAGTTTCCAGTAGGTTGTTTTACAGTAAATAAGAAGCCCGTTCCTGACATATTGATGCAGCCTGCTGGACCGGGACACGAACGTAGAAATTTTGACTTTCCTGGGTAAGTGCTGCAGCAACTGAGCTATCCGAGCACGACACACTACTCAACCTCACAGCTTCCCTTCTACCAGTACATCTTCTACTACCTTCCAAACTTATCTGCGGTATCCTTTCTTCCATGAACGATTACCCTGCAATGTGTGCAGGAGAACTATTTGAAGTTTGGAAAGTAGGAGATTGGATTCTGGCGGAAGTGAAGTTGTGAGGGCAAGTTATGAGTCCTGCTTGGATAACTCAATCGGTAGAGCAAATGCCTGCGAAAGAACATACGGCTACAGGACAGAAGGACGTACGCACATACGTCGTTTTTATTATAATCATTAAAGTATCTGCCGGCCGCGGTGGCCGTGCGGTTCTGGCGCTGCAGTCCGGAACCGCGGGACTGCTACGGTCGCAGGTTCGAATCCTGCCTCGGGTATGGGTGTGTGTGATGTCCTTAGGTTAGGTAGGTTTAGGTAGTTCTAAGTTCTAGGGGACTTATGACCTAAGATGTTGAGTCCCATAGTGCTCAGAGCCATCTGAACCAGTAAAGTATCTATAATGGTTAACTGTAGCTAGTCGTTAAGTAGGTAACTCATGTGATCTTCATATTGCTGTAGCTTGTGGAGTGTTCATGACTCCGGCACATTTGTCTATCTATATTTTATAAATACTTCAACAACTTTCGAAGTACATGCAGGTTTTGAAATGCAGCTTGTGGCAGTGTTTCTTTATGTCCTCAGCTTTCATTTGATTTTTCATATGATGCAATCGCTCCAGTTGTTTAATTTTTGTTGATTCCTATTGTCTGTTGTGTAATATTCATAACTAAAAGTAAAAGTAACTTTCTTAATACGTTACTTGTCGTAGAATCGCGCTTGCAAATAACTCGTCTTATTGCCGCAGTCTCATAGTGTATTTGGTTTTATTGCGTCATGTTTTAAGGTCTGTGACGTAGTTCCCTGAAAATGAGATATTCTCCTCATATTTCGTTCGCTGTAGACGCCATTTGTCTTCCCTGCCGGCCTCTGTGTCCGAGCGGTTCTAGGCGCTTCAGTCCGGAAACACACTGCTGCTACAGTCCTAGGTTCAAATCCTACCTCGGGCGTGGATGTGTGTGATGTCCTTAGGTTAGTTAGGTTTAAGTAGTTCTAAGTCTAGGGGACTGATGACCTCAGATGTTAAGTCCCATAGTGCTCAGAGCCATTTGAACCAATTTGAACCTTTCAATATTTTTTCTACATCTACATCCATACTCCGAAAGCCACCTGACGGTGTGTGGCGGAGGGTACCCTGAGTACCTCTATCGGTTCTCCCTTCTATACCAGTCTCGTATTGTTCGTGGAAAGAAGGATTGTCGGTATGCCTCTGTGTGGGCTCTAATCTCTCTGATCTTATCCTCATGGTCTCTTCGCGAGATATACGTAGGAAGGAGCAATATACTGCTTGACTCTTCGGTGAAGGTATGTTCTCGAAACTTCAACAAAAGCCCTTACCGAGCTACTGAGCGTCTCTCCTGCAGAGTCTTCCACTGGAGTTTATCTATCATCTCCGTAACACTTTCGCGATTACTAAATGATCCTGTAACGAAGCGCGCTACTCTCCGCTGGATCTTCTCTATCTCTTCTATCAACCCTATCTGGTACGATATCTCAAACTGCTGAGCAGTATTCAAGCAGCGGGCGAACAAGCGTAGTGTAACCTACTTCCTTTGTTATTGGATTGCATTTCCTTAGGATTCTTCCAATGAATCTCAGTCTGGCATCTGCTCTACCGACAATCAACTTTATATGATCATTCCATTTTAAATCACTCCTAATGCGTACTCCCAGATAATTTATGGCATTAACTGCTTCCAGTTGCTGACCTGCTATATTGTAGCTAAATGATAAGGGATCTTTCTTTCTATGTATTCGTAGCACATTACACTTGTCTACATTGAGATTCAATTGCCATTCCCTGCACCGTGCGTCAATTCGCTGCAGATCCTCCTGCATTTCAGTACAATTTTCCATTGTTACAATCTCTCGATATACCACAGCATCATCCGCAAAAAGCCTCAGTGAACTTCCGATGTCATCCACAAGGTCATTTATGTATATTGTGAATAGCAACGGTCCTACGACACTCCCCTGCGGCACACCTGAAATCACTCTTACTTCGGAAGACTTCTCTCCATTGAGAATGACATGCTGCGTTCTGTTGTCTAGGAACTCTTCAATCCAATCACACAATTGGTCTGATAGTCCATATGCTCTTACTTTGTTCATTAAACGACTGTGGGGAACTGTATCGAACGCCTTGCGGAAGTCAAGAAACACGGCATCTATCTGTGAACCCGTGTCTATGGGCCTCTGAATTTCGTGGACGAATAGCGCGAGCTGGGTTTCACACGACCGTCTTTTGCGTAACCCATGCTGATTCCTACAGAGTAGGTTTCTAGTCTCCAGAAAAGTCATTATACTCGAACATAATACGTGTTCCAAAATTCTACAACTGATCGACGTTAGAGATATGGGTCTATAGTTCTGCACATCTGTTCGACGTCCCTTCTTGAAAACGGGGATGACCTGTGCCCTTTTCCAATCCTCTGGAACGCTACGCTCTTCTAGAGACCTACGGTACACCGCTGCAAGAAGGGGGGAAGTTCCTTCACGTACTCTGTGTAAAATCGAACTGGTATCCCATCAGGTCCAGCGGCCTTTCCTCTTTTGAGCGATTTTAATTGTTTCTCTATCCCTCTGTCGTCTATTTCGATATCTACCATTTTGTCATCTGTGCGACAATCTAGAGAAGGAACTACAGTGCAGTCTTCCTCTGTGAAACAGCTTTGGAAAAAGACATTTAGTATTTCGGCCTTTAGTCTGTCATCCTCTGTTTCAGTACCATTTTGGTCACAGAGTGTCTGGACATTTTGTTTTGATCCACCTACGTCTTTGACATAAGAACAAAATTTCTTAGGATTTTCTGCCAAGTCAGTACATAGAACTTTACTTTCGAATTCATTGAACGCCTCTCGCATAGCCCTCCTCACACTACATTTCGCTTCGCGTAATTTTTGTTTGTCTGCAAGGCTTTGGCTATGTTTATGTTTGCTGTGAAGTTCCCTTTGCTTCCGCAGCAGTTTTCTAACTCGGTTATTGTACCACGGTGGCTCTTTTCCATCTCTTACGATCTTGCTTGGCACTCACTCATCTAACGCATATTGTACGATGGTTTTGAACTTTGTCCACTGATCCTCAACACTATCTGTACTTGAGACAAAACTTTTGTGTTGGGCCGTCAGGTACTCTGAAATCTGCTTTTTGTCACTTTTGCTAAACAGAAAAATCTACCTACCTTTTTAAATATTTCTATTTACGGCTGAAATCATCGATGCAGTAACCGCTTTATGATCGCTGATTCCCTGTTCTGCGATAACTGTTTCAAATAGTACGGGTCTGTTTGTCGCCAGATGGTCTAATATGTTATCGCCACGAGTCGGTTCTCTGTTTAACTGCTCAAGGTAGTTTTCAGATAAAGCCCTTAAAAAAATTTCACTGGATTCTTTGTCCCTGCCACCCGTTATGAACGTCTGAGTCTCCCAGTCTATATCCGGCAAATTAAAATCTCCACCCAGAACTATAACATGGTGGGGAAATCTACTCGAAATATTTTCCAAATTATCCTGCAGGTGCTCAGCCACAACAGCTGCCGAGCCAGGGGGCCTATAGAGACATCCAATTACCATGTCTGAGCCTGCTTTAACCGTGACCTTCACCCAAATTATTTCACATTTCGGATCTCCGTCAATTTCCTTCGATACTATTACACTTCTTACCGCTATCAACACGCCTCCCCCTTCACTGTCCAGCCTGTCTCTGCGGTATACATTCCAAACTGAGTTTAGGATTTCATTACTGTTTACGTCTGGTTTCAGCCAACTTTCTGTCCCTAGTACTATATGGGCATTGTGACCGTTTATTAATGAGAGTAGTTCTGGGACCTTTCTATAGACGCTCCTGCAGTTTACTATTAGCACATTAATATCGTTATTCCCTGTTGCATTTTGCCTACTCCTACCCTGCCGCGTCTCAGGAGGCGTCTTGTCGGGCCTAGGGAGGGAATTCTCTAACCTAAAAAACCCACATGTGCACTCCACACGTACTCCGCTACCCTTGTAGCCGCTTCCTGCGTGTAGTGCACGCCTGACCTATTCAGGGGGACCCTACATTTCTCCACCCGATAGCGGAGGTCGTGAAATTTGCACCCCAGATCTCCGTAGAATCGTCTGAGCCTCTGGTTTAGGCCTTCCACTCGGCTCCAAACCAGAGGACCGCGATCGGTTCTGGGAACGATACTACAAATGGTTAGCTCAGATTCCACCCCGCGAGCGAGGCTTTCCGCCTTCACCAACTCCGCCAACCGCCTGTACGAACTGAGGATGACCTCTGAACCCAGACGGCAGGAGTCATTGGTGCCGACATGAGCAAAAATTTGCAGTCGGGTGCACCCAGTGCTGTCTATCGCCGCCGGCAGGGCCTCCTCCACATCTCGGATGAGACCCCCCAGCAAGCAGACAGAGTGAACACTGGCCTTCTTCCCCGACCTTTCCGCTATTTCCCTAAGGGGCTCCATCACCCGCCTAACGTTGGAGCTCCCAATAATTAATAAACCCCTCCCCCCGTGTGCCTGCTCGGACCTTGCTGAAGGAGCAGCCACATGTCCACTCACAGGCAGAGCGGGCGATGCCACACGGCCAGCCTCCACATTGACCCTCCGCCTCGTGCGCCGCGAACGCCGCTGAACCCGCCACTCCCCTTGGGGAGAGGGTGGCCCAACCGCGTCCGGTACCCGCGAAGATGTCTCTACAGCAGGGACAGTGGGTGAAGCATGTAACACCTGGGGTGTACATTGCGACGCACCAGACTCCCCACTGCCGCGACACTCCGAGGCAGCAGCCTGTAGACAGCTGACCGCTGCCATCAACACGTTCAGCTGTTCGCGAACAGTGGCCAGCTCCTCCTGCGTCCGTACACAGCAGTCACACATCCTATCCATCCTAAGAAATCAGTTTACTGTAGAGAGTTAATCAACTTTTAACTAGACTGCTAATTCACTAAAGGAGGCTGATAGTTGACTAAACTGTGGTTGCTAGACTCTTCTTGTAGAAAACAATGAAAATAGCACTACCTGTCTCTGGACTGTATTGAAAACAAACACTAGCACTATTGGCACTATGGTTGACTAAAGGGAATCTCTCTGACTGTATTCAAAACAAACACGAAACCTATGGAACACTATTACTAGCACTCGACAATTAAAGCTTCCTAAAAGCAAGAGCACACGGAAGAAGATGTGACAAGTTCTGAAGCCAAGTTCAGTCACACCCCAGATGTGTTCGACTGGGTTCAGATCTGGCCACGTCAATTTGAACCAGCCAGCGTGTTCCTCGAACAACTGCATCACGTTCCTGGTCTTGTGACATGGTGTTTTACCTGGTTGAAAATTGCCACTGCCATCGTCAAACTGGATCGTCATGAAGGGGTGTCGTGGTCCGCAACACGTGCACGATACTACTTGGGCATCATGGTGACTTGCACGAGCTGTTCTGGAGCCATGGATGTGCATATCAGTGTTCCACCCATCGTAATGGAGCCACCGCCAGCTTGTCTCCGTGGCGCAGTACAGCTTTTGGTTGGTTTGCGGCAGTGGACCAAACAGCGAGATCATCTGTCCCATAAGATTAGGGAAGGATGGGGAAGGAAATCGTCCGTGCCCTTTCAAAGGAACCATCCTGGCATTTGATCCAAGAAATTTAGGGAAATCACGGAAAACCTAAATCAGGATGGTCGGACGCGGATTTGAACCGTCGTTCTCCAGAATGCGAGTCCAGTGTGCTTACCACTGCGCCACCTCGGTCGGTGCAGTACAGGTGTCGAGAAGCTGTTCCCCTAGATATAGATGGGTTCAAGCCCTTCCATTGGCGTTGTGAAGAAGATATCGGGGTTTGTTAGACCATGCAACACTCTGCCACTGCGCCAAAGTCCAGTGCCGATGATCAAGTGCCCATTTTAGTCGTAGTTGCTGATGTCGCGGTGTTAAAATTGGCACATGCATAGGTCGTCGGCTGCGGAGGCCTCTCGTTAGGAGTGTTCCATGCACTGTGTGTTCAGATACACTCGTACTCTGCCCAGCATTAATCTCTGATGTTAGTTGTGCCACTGTTCTCCACCTGTCCTGTTTTACGTGTCCCCAGCCTACGATGTCCGACATCTGTAATGCGGGGTGGCCGCCCGACACCACAATGTGCGGACGTGGTTTCATCTTGGTTTCGTCACATGTTGAAGATAATTACCAGGCCACTCCTCGAACACCCGACAAATCATGCAGTTTCCGAAATGCTCGGGCCGAGCCTCCAGGTCATCACAATCTGCCCTCCGTCAAACTCGGATAGAGCTCGCGGCTTCCGCATTACACTCACTGGAAGCATGCTCACTGATACTACACTACTGGCTATTAAAATTGCTACACCACGAATATGACGTGCTACAGACGCGAAATTTAACCGACAGGAAGAAGCAGGAAGAAGATGCTGTGATATGCAAATGATTAGCTTTTCAGAGCATTCACACAAGGTTGGCGCCGGTGGCGACACCTGCAACGTGCTGACATGAGGAAAGCTTCCAACCGATTTCTCATACACAAACAGCAGTTGACCGGCGTTGCCTGGTGAAAAGTTGTTGTGATGCCTCGTGTAAGGAGGAGAAATGCGTACCATCACGTTTCCGACTTTGATAAAGGTCGCACTGTAGACTATCGCGATTCCGGTTTATCGTATCGCAACATTGCTACTTGTGTTGGTAGAGACCCAATGACTGTTAGCAGAATATGGAATCGGTGGGTTCAGGACGGTAATACGGAACGCCGTGATGGATCCCAACGGCCTCGTATCACTAGCAGTCGAAATGACAAGCATCTTATCCGCATGGCTGTTACGGATCGTGCAGCCACGTCTCGATCCGTGAGTCAATAGATGGGGACGTCTGCAAGACAACAACCATCTGCACGAACAGTTCGATGACGTTTGCAGCAGCCTGGACTATCAGCTCAGAGACCATGGCTGCGGTTACCCTTGACACTGCATCAGATACAGGAGCGCCTGCGATGGTGTACTCAACGAGAAACCAGGGTGCACGAATGGCAAAACGTCATTTTTTTCGGATGAATCCAGCTTCTGTTTACAGCATCATGATGGTCGCATCCGTGTTTGGCGACATCGCGGTGAACGCACATTGGAAGCGTGTATTCGGCATCGCCATACTGGCGTATCACCCGGCATGATAGTTTGGCGTGGCATTGGTTACATGTCTCGGTCACCTCTTGTTCGCACTGACGGCACTTTGAACAGTGGACGTTACATTTCACATGTGTTACGACCCGTGGCTCTACCCTTCATTCGATCCCTGCAAAACCCTACACTGCAGCAGGATAATGCACGACCGCATGTTGCAGGTCGTGTACGGGTCTTTCTGGATACAGAAAATGTTCGACTGCTGCCCTAGCCAGCACATTCTCCACATCTCTCATCAATTGAAAACGTCTAGTCAATGATGGTCGAGCAACTGGCTCGTCACAATGCGCCAGTCACTACTGTTGATGAACTGTGGTATCGTGTTGAAGCTGCATGGGCAGCTGTACCTGTACACGCCATCCGAACTCTGTTTGACTCAATGCCCAGGCGTATGAATGCCGTTATTACGGCCAGAGGTGGTTGTTCTGCGTACTGATTTCTCAGGATCTATGCACCCAAATTGCGTGAAAATGTAATCACACTTTCAGTTGTAGTATAATATATTTGTCCAATGAATATCCGTTTATCATCTGCATTTCTTCTTGGTGTAGCAATTTTTATGGCCAGTGCGTGCGTGTGTCTGACTAGCAGTTGTTCCTTTTTTTTTTTTTTTGTCATCAGTCTAGTGACTGGTTTGATGCGGCCCGCCACGACAGGACATGTGGCCTGTAATTATATTGATAGCAGGTGATAATGTTCTGGCTGATCAGTGTATTCTCTTCTACGTCCGCCACTGCCCCTGACTGACGCCGCGCGGTTGCGTCGCGGTGTGCCCACAGCTGCAGGAGAAGTACCCGTTCCTGTTCCAAGTGCTGGAGCGGCTGCCGCCGGAGGACCTGATCGCGCGCGTGTACCGCGACCGGCTGCGCACCACCTACCAGGCCGACTACTGCCGCGACGGCGACCTGCCTCCGGAGCAGCACGCGGCCGTGGTGGCCGCCGCCCCCGCAGCGGGGGGCGTGGCGCCGCCGGCCACGCAGGGCGCGTCGCTGCCCGGCGACGAGTGCCGCCCCCGCATGAAGGCGCCCTCGTGCCTCGCGGCGCGCGCCGCCACCGTCTCCAAGCAGCCGCACACCACGGAGAAGAAGGAGGGCGGCGGTAAGGAAGCCGACATTTCACTGCCTAACTCATTCATTCCCTGACCGGTTAGCATTTCCAGCACGTGCCAACTCTGATGGTCTCGTTATTTCTCTGTGTCGTGCGTGATTGTTCCAATAGAGGTCATACAAGCAAGTGGCCTGCCTCTTCTGTGGTCCCGCACTCGCAGGACGTGTCTTCATCAGCTGGAAGAGTGCATCATTTTTCGATGTTGGTCTTACAGCTGGGTACGCCACCTAAGACGTCTGAGTGATCTCCAAACAGGATAGAGCAGCTCGTTTATTGGGGGTACAGCTTCATCTGCAGGGATATCTGGCGGCAGCTTACTCTCAAGCCGTCGGCACACGGACCGTGCTGTCTATCGTTAACGTTAAGCGTGCCAAGTTCAACGTGCTGCTGAACGCTCAGGAACGATGCGACTTGTGCATACGGCACATGGCACCCAACGTGGTATACGAGACCGCAACGCACGCCAGCGGCAGTTGAGGGATGTTTCTAGCTCGTAAATCACACTGTTTACTCAACGGTTGAGCGTAAAATTCCCACGTTAGCTCTATGAAAACGCACATTTCTTCCATCGCCCACGGAAAGGAAAGTACCATGTCCAATCAATAAGGACACAGGGTTATGAAAGTTCCATTACAAACAGTGCGTTACAAATTTGGAATACTTCTCCGCATAAGATAAACATTATTTCATCATTTCCACATTTTAGTAAAACCCCAGTTTGGATTCCGTAGAAATACTGGAACACGTGAGGCAATACTGACCTTACGACTTATCTTAGAAGAAATATTAAGGAAAGGCAAACCTACGTTTCTAGCATTTGTAGACTTAGAGAAAGCTTTTGAAAATGTTGACTGGAATACTCTCTTTCAAATTCTAAAGGTGGCAGGGGTAAAATACAGGGAGCGAAAGGCTATTTACAATTTGTACAGAAACCAGATGGCAATTATAAGGGTCGCGGGACATGAAAGGGAAGCAGTGGTTGGGAAGGGAGTAAGGCAGGGTTGTAGCCTCTCCCCAATGTTATTCAATCTGTATATTGAGCAAGCAGTAAAGGAAACAAAAGAAAAATTCGGAGTAGGTATTAAAATCCATGGAGAAGAAATAAAAACTTGGAGGTTCGCCGATGACATTGTAATTCTGTCAGAGACAGCAAAGGACTTGGAAGAGCAGTTGAACGGAATGGACAGTGTCTTGAAAGGAGGATATAAGATGAACATCAACAAAAGCAAAACAAGGATAATGGAATGTAGTCTAATTAAGTCGGGTGATGCTGAGGGAATTAGATTAGGAAATGAGGCACTTAAAGTAGTAAAGGAGTTTTGCTATTTAGGGAGCAAAATAACTGATGATGGTCGAAGTAGAGAGGATATAAAATGTAGGCTGGCAATGGCAAGGAAATCGTTTCTGAAGAAGAGAAATTTGTTAACATCCAGTATTGATTTAAGTGTCAGGAAGTCATTTCTGAAAGTATTCGTATGGAGTGTAGCCATGTGTGGAAGTGAAACATGGACGATAACTAGTTTGGACAAGAAGGGAATAGAAGCTTTCGAAATGTGGTGCTACAGAAGAATGCTGAAGATAAGGTAGGTAGATCACATAACTAATGAGGAAGTATTGAATAGGATTGGGGAGAAGAGAAGTTTGTGGCACAACTTGACCAGAAGAAGTGATCGGTTGGTAGGACATGTTCTGAGGCATCAAGGGATCACCAAATTAGTATTGGAGGGCAGCGTGGAGGGTAAAAATTGTAGGGGGAGACCAACAGATGAATACACTAAGCAGATTCAGAAGGATGTAGGTTGCAGTAGGTACTGGGAGATGAAGAAGCTTGCACAGGATAGAGTAGCATGGATAGCTGCATCAAACCAGTCTCAGGACTGAGGACCACAACAACAACAACAGTAAAACCCCAAGGTCAGTCTTACTTGATCACTGTTCCTCCCCAGTAGCAGAATGTTTGCAACATGTGAATTACGAAGCATAAAAGAAAAAAGAGCAAAATATCTTTATACAAGTAACGGAAGCTGACCTGTATATTAGGCCAATCGAACAAAGTCACCCCTCAAAAAAGGTTTACATAACATCAAATATTCTAGTATATACGTATATTAAACTAATAATAAAGTATTAGAACCTAATAAAAACGCGAATATTAGGAAAAAATTTTCGAAGTGTCAAGACGCGATCCACCGCCCCAACAAACAACTTCATACGGGACAGTAACGCTACTCACTTTTTTTTAATCTCATTTTGTTCGTTTTCGTTCGTTGTATCTGCTCTGGGCGGACGTCGAAAGACACCCGTTTCAGTTCGTTGTTGATCCAGCTAGCCCTCTGACCGAACATGCTGAGCTACCGTGTCGGCGCAACTTACCTTCTACATCTAATCAAATTGTGTTACTCGTTGCTGAAAACCTTAATCGTAGATATGTTACTAATTTAAATTTAATTATAACAAATTATACCAAGAAACAGTGCGTTTTGGGTGGATCTTCAGTGTGTCGCTGCCTTCAAATAGTCTACACTCGTAATAGGCAAGTTACAATAATTCTTTTGCCACGAATATGATGTTTCGTATTATTTTATTGGAACGAATCACACAGTTGACAACGGGTTTTGGAGTGATTCTCAATTTGATGGTGCTCAGAAACGGCATATATACATACAGGCTTGAAACGAATGCCAATATGGCGCCTCACAACTCTGTACTGAAGGGAAGTGGTTGAAGTGGCTCTTAGCACTATGGGACTTAACTGCTGAGCTCATCGGTCCCCTAGAACTTAGAACTACTTAAACCTAACTAACCTAAGGACATCACACACATCCATGCCCGAGGCAGGATTCGAACCTGCGACCGTAGCGGTAGCGCGGTTCCAGACTGTAGCGCCTAGAACCGCTCGGCCACTTCGGCCGGCTTTACTGAAGGGAGACGGCGTGCTTGTGACGTAGGTGGCATTGTGCCATCTCATTGGTCAGAATATCTGACACGCTAGATGTTGATCTGCACGTTCGGAAAGACTCCCGAGCGTGCTATTCCACGCTATGACGTCAGAAACTCGGCACGCTCAACGCTCAACGTTCGGATGCACGGTCCGTTTGCCGACAGCTTTACGTCTGGTTAGACGCCGGTGTTGCCTCCAGTCGTAGAGATAAAGTTCTTTCTGGATTTCAGTCAGCAAACTACAGCATGATGATCGTGCAGTGGACAACAGGGATCATTGATGTGCTTTGGCCTCTCTGCATCGGTAGCGACGGAATCTGGAAGAATCTGTCAACTGCAGTTGGCTTCTTGCATAGCGAATGTCTCAATGACTGCAGTGACAGCCTGCTTGGTGTCAGCAGATACACTCCACGCACACGAGACGTACTCTGCAGCTGAAACTCAGAACGCAAGAGCAGAAGTTGTCAGGCTGTGAGGTTTAACTCCCCAGGCGATGGCTGTTATCTTCCTCAAAATATTGACTCTTGCATTGATCTTCTGCCTGGTATTATGGGAATGTGTCTTGAAGGACAGTGTACGGTCAAGAGTAATTCGCATACACAGAAGTGTTGCGCAACGTTGAAGCTTTTTGTCTTGCCACGTGACATCCAGTTCCTACCGAGGTTCTCCGTTGTCACATCACACCAAGAAAGGAAATAGGAGTAGCCGATTGAATTACAGACTCATATCACTGAACTCAATTTGCAGTAGGATTTTGGAACATATACTGTACTCGAACATCATGAATTACCTTGAAGAAAATGACTTATTGATACGTAACCAACACAGATTCAGAAAATATCGTTCTTGTGCAACACAGCTAGCTCGTTATTCCCATGAAGTAATGAGTGCTGTCGACAAGGGATCTCAGATCGATTCCATGTTCCTAGATTTCCAGAAGGCTTTTGATACCGTTTCTCACAAGCGACTATTATTCAAATTGCGTGCATATGGAGTATCGTCTCAGTTGTGAGGCTGGATTCGTGATTTCCTCTTGGAGAATGGCAATTGGCAGTAAACAAAGAAAAGTGCGCGGTCATCCACATGGTTACTAAAAGAAATCCGATAAATTTTGGGCATACGATAAATCGCACACATCTAAGAGCTGTGAATTCGACTAAATACCTAGGAATTACAATTACGAGCAACTTAAATTGGAAAGACCACATAGATAATATTGTGGGGAAGGCGAAACAAAGATGCGCTTTGTTGGCAGAGCACTTAGAAGATGCGACATACCCGCGAAAGAGACGGCCTACATTATTGTCCGGCCTGTACTGGAATACTGCTGCGCGGTATGGGATCGTTACCAGGTAGGATTGACGGAGGACATCGAAAAAGTGCAAAGAAGGGCAGCTCGTTTCTTGTTATCGCACAATAGGGGTGAGAGTGTCACTGATATGATACGCGAGTTGGGGTGGCAGTCACTGAAGCAAAGGCGGTTATCTTTGCGACGATATCTATTTACGAAATTTCAATCACCATCTTTCTCTTACGATTGCGAAAATATTTTGTTGTCACCCACCCAGAGCTCGAACAGAAAGATTTAGGTGTTCCTTTTTCCCACGCGCCTTTCGAAAGTGGAATGGTAGAGAAGTAGTATGGAAATGGTTCGATGAACCCTCTGCCAGGCACTTAAGTGTGAATTGCAGAGTAGCCATGTACATGTAGGTGTAAATGTTCCTTAAGTAAAATGCGCCCGTCTTCGTGTTTTTGGGATTTAGCCTTAGATGATAATCTAATAAAAACCATTATATAATAATTCTTTTTACCTGGCACTTTAAAAATTGCAATGAAAGTCATTGATCTTATGATAGTACTACAATGAATAAAACCTAATATCACAACAAGGAAATAGAAAAAAGAAAACTACTTTCTGCCCTACAAGACCACTTCTGACACCATAGCCAGTCATTCAACCATTAGTACTATTATAGAAATGGTTCACCAGCGAGACGACAGATATCATCATGAACCCCCCCCCCCCCCCCCATAATATTTCATCGGCGCAGCTGACCGACATCTAAGTGAATACTGCAGTCTGCTCGTCTTATTCCGAAGTTTATTGAAAGTATTCACTTCTTTCGCCATCTCCTCCCCGTACGGGTATAGGAAGACCTGAATTAGTTTCATAAAGTTCGGAATAAGTGCGGGCTGCTGTCGACCCATGCGTGGTTATTAGACAGGCATGAAAGGGAGGCTTCATTAATAGCTCATCAGTGTGTCCGTCGAGCGTGAACATGTCGCTCATCTGTGCCGATAAAATATTGTGGGGATTCCAAAACGACATCCGACGTCTCGCCATAGAACCATTTCTATAACTAGTCCCTCGGGAATGCCCAAGCAACTCATGTTAGTACTACTGCTTCGTCTGCAAACTTCTCTTTTTGTTCGTTTATTAGGTTAATCGTTTTCTTGAGCAAGAAACACATCTAAACAACAGAATGTTGCTTCTGCTGGTGGACCTGCCCTTAAACTACCCCAGCCAATAGGCATTGTCTGCCGGATTCTTTGAGCGTAGGGCAGCACGTCAGTAGCGTTTCCACTGTGGCAGTTGATTCCACGACACTACAACTTCTTGCAATCCACATTTTCGTAATCACTTTCTGACTACAACATTCTGAAATTGGAAACATTTCATTAAATACAAATTAATGTTATCACTGGCCGTATCCTTTTTTATAGTCAGGAATTCCATTGTCTGGAGACTGTGAGAAACTGCAAAGTGCAATGTGCTTTCGATGATTTTCTAGTCAATTAGCTCCACAAAAAAAAAAAAAAAAAATCACTTGTACATAGCTTCAATCTGGGTAGATACTCCAGTGGTAGTGTAAGAATTCCAATGGCAACCGCTTTCCTAAACATAGATTACCGACGATATTTCCAAATATTGGTCGTTCACAACACCAAAACGTCTTTAAAAATCTCATGGAGTCTTCTGTATCTTAAGGGAGGGGTGCTGAGGGTTTCTGGCCGCCACAGAATAAGAAATGATGAGTTCGTCAACCTCTGTCGCTGTCCATTAATTTACTGTTTTCACAATTAGTTACAGTAGCTTCCCTTATGCAATGTTTACACAATAAGAAGAAACGAAATAACCATTTGACTGTGACGTTAAATGTAACTGATATAAAATACAATAAAACATACCAGTTTTAAAGTAGTGCGGATAATTAAATAATTCTCACAAGGACGAAAACACGTTGCTCTTTGCTTAATTAGCTGTTGCAATACCTAAAAAACAGCAGCCCTTTAACCGACTAATGTAATTTAAAAAGTGCCGCAGAATCTGTGGCAACTTTTAATGTTCAAGTGCCAGTAAGAGTGACGATACGGAGAAAATAATTCTCTCATCTAAAATGTATTCAGCAGCGCAGCAAGGTGGGCGAATATGCATGTCAGTCAGCCACTGAATAATAATGGATTATTACGGCAATGCAGAGCATCACTAATAAAGTTGTTGCTGTGACATTTATTCCTGGAGTTGTTAAATGCATGACTTACGATATACATTGCGATTAGGGGGGATTAGGATAATTCACGCAGGGAGATGTTGACCAACCATTCCTGCTTGTTGCTACACTTGTCTCTTTAGCCTTTTGCTGTTTGTCTGTCTACATCAAGGGTGACACTTTCATACCGAATCTCGGTGCAAGTTTCCTTTCACTTGATTCTTGAGGTTTGATGTACCTTTCCTTTCCAAAAAAATGGTTCTGAGCACTATGGGACTCAACATCTATGGTCATCAGTCCCCTAGAACTTAGAACTATTTAAACCTAACTAACATAAGGACAGCACACAACACCCAGTCATCACGAGGCAGAGAAAATCCCTGACCCCGCCGGGAATCGAACCCGGGAACCCGGGCGTGGGAAGCGAGAACGCTACCGCACGACCACGAGCTGCGGACTCCTTTCCCTGATGTCCATTTCTTACGAGCAAACACTTCTCTCTCCGCCGCTGCCTATGGCCTATAGCACTCTTAACTTCTGAAAATCGTTGTCAATTAGATGCACCAGTTAGCAGAGTGGTCAGCACGATAGAATGTCAGTCCTAAGGGCCCGGGTTCTATTCACGGTTGGGTCGGAGATTTTCTCCGCTCAGGGACTAGGTGTTGTGTTGTCCTAATTTTCATCATTTCATCCCCATCGACGCGGAAGTCGCCGACTTGGTGTCAAATCGGAAGACTTGCACCTGGTGAACGGTCTACCTGACGGGAGACCCTGGTCCCACGACATTTACATTTTTTTATCTTATCTTGCACTATTTAAATTGTAATGTTTTCTAGTCTATTTATATTTTATAATTATTGAATTTAGGTTAATGTCGAAGAATGGCTATGCTGATTGTCTCGAGGAATATTTGACTAATCGAACCCAGTACTTTATACTGGACGACAAATGTTCCACAGAAAAGAAAGTAACGTAGGGCATGTCCCAAGTGGATACCCTCGGTGTACCGTCATTCCCCGATGGATGTCTACCGGTGTTTGTCCTTCGACAACCAAGAAAAGATTAACAGGACGTTAGTCCATTTAGGAGCATGTCGTAATAATGTCGACATAGTCCAAGTTTCCACATTTTCTGCACAAATGTTGGGAAGACTCGAATGCCACCTGAATCCCTTGCCTATATGTCGGTGTTTGTACAGCGATAAACCAAAACATTACGGCCACTGCTCACCGTGACGTTGGATGCCGACTGTTTGCGTTGCAAGCACGTGACGCAGTAATAAAAATGTGTAGGCGGAGCAGACTCGGAATGACCATTTACTGCTTCTTCTTGGAGTACCAGTCGAAACAAAGCAAAACAAAAAAGAAAAAAATTGTTGAAATGGCTCTAAGCACTATGGAACTTAACATCTGAGGTCCTCAGTCCCCTAGACTTAGAACTACTCCTACATCTATATCTACATCTACATACATACTCCGCAATCCACCATACGGTGCGTGGCGGAGGGTACCTCGTACCACAACTAGCATCTACTCTCCCTGTTTCACTCCCAAACACAACGAGGGAAAAATGACTTGCCTATATGCCTCTGTACGAGCCGTAATCTCTCTTATCTTATCTTTGTGGTCTTTCCGCGAAATGTGAGTTGGCGGCAGTAAAATTGTACTGCAGTCAGCCTCAAATGCTGGTTCTCTAAGTTTCCTCAGTAGCGATTCACGAAAAGAACGCCTCTTTTCCTCTGGAGCCTCCCACCCGAGTTCCTGAAGCATTTCCAAAACACTCGCGTGATGATCAAACCTACCAGTAACAAATCTAGCAGCCCGCCTCTGAATCGCTTCTATGTCTTTCCTCAATCCGACCTGATAGAGATCCCAAACGCTCGATCAGTACTCAAGAATAGGTCGCACCAGCGTTCTATAAGCGGTCTCCTTTACAGATGAACCACATCTTCCCAAAACTCTACCAATAAACCGAAGACGACCATCCACCTTCCCCACAACTGCCATTACATGCTTGTCCCACTTCATATCGCTCTGCAATGTTACGCCCAAATATTTAATCGACGTGACAGTGTCAAGTGCTACACTACTAATGGAGTATTCAAACATTACAGGATTCTTTTTCCTATTCATTTGCATTAATTTACATTTATCTATATTTAGAGTTAGCTGCCATTCTTCACACCAATCACAAATCCTGTCCAAGTCATCTTGTATCCTCCTACAGTCACTCAACGACGACACCTTTCCGTACACCACAGCATCAACAGCAAACAGCAGCACATTGCTATCCACCCTATCCAAAAGATCATTTATGTAGATATAAAACAACAGCGGACCTACCACACTTCCCTGGGGCACTCCGGATGATACCCTCACCTCCGACGAACTGTCACCATCGAGGACAACGTACTGGGTTCTATTACTTAAGAAGTCTTCGAGCCACTCACATACTTGGGAACCAATCCCATATGCTAGTACCTTAGTTAGGAGTCTGCAGTGGGGCATCGAGCCAAACGCTTTCCGGAAGTCAAGGAATATGGCATCCGTCTGATACCCTTCATCCATGGTTCGCAAGATATCATGTGAAAAAAGGGCGAGTTGCGTTTCGCAGGAGCGATGCTTTCTAAAGCCGTGCTGATGCATGGACAGCAACTTCTCTGTCTCAAGGAAATTCATTATATTCGAACTGAGAATACGTTCGAGAAACCTGCAACAAACCGATGTTAAGGATATTGGTCTGTAATTTTGAGGATCCGTCCTTCTACCATTCTTATATACAGGCGTCAGATGCGCTTTTTTCCAGTCGCCCGGGACTTTACGTTTGGGCAAGAGATTCGCGATAAATGCAAGCTAAGTAAGGAGCCAATGCAGTAGAGTACTCTCTGTAAACGCGAATTGGAATCCCATCAGGAGCTGGCGATTTATTTATTTTCAACCCATTCAGCTGCTTGACAACCCTAGGGATGTCTATCACTATGTCCTCCATACGGGAATCTGTACGAGACTCAACGGCGGCATGTTTGTACGATCCTCCTGCGTGGAAGATTTCTCAAATGCTATATTTAAAATTTCAGCTTTCGTTTTGCTGTCTTCCATTGCCAGGCCAGACTGATCAGTGAGTGACTGGATGGAAGCTTTCGACCTGCTTACCGATTTTACCTAAGACCAGAATTTCCTTGGGTTTTCAGCAAGATCTTTTGCTAAGGAATGGCGGTGTAAGTGGTTGTATGCTTCGTGCATCGCTCTTTTTACAGCAGCACGAGTCTCTACTAACTTTTGCCTGTCCTCATTCTCCCGATCTTTCTTGTACCGCGAGTGCAACTGCCTTTGCTTCCTGAGCATTCTTCGAATTGCGCTGTTAAACCACGGTTCGTCTTTTCCTTTCGCAGCCCACTTTTTCGGCACATACTTGTCCAATGCGTGATTTACAATGTGTTTAAAATTTGCCCATAATTCTTCCACGTCCAACGCACCGGAAGTGAATGAAGTCGATTCTTTTACTAAAACCTAACTAACCCAAGGACATCACACATATCCACGCCCGAGGCAGGATTCGAACCTGCGACCGTAGCAGCAGCGCAGTTCCGGACTGAATCGCCTAGAACCGCTCGGCCACAGCGGCCGGCTAACAAAAAAGGAAAACTATATACACGTAAAGTGTGTAAGTGGTGTTGTGTTAGACAGTGATGGGTATGTTTCACTACTAGAGCGGCTACGCCCGTCATATGTAACGTACTGGCTGCGGTGCTCGTGTTCGGTGGCTGGCCTGTTGACCTCAGCGTGACACTGGCGTGGAATCCGGCTGACTCGGCGCTCTGCTTGCCGCCTGACCTTCACCGCCGACCGCGGCACGCCCTCGCTCTCTGCCCACGCGTCCTGTGAGTCGACACTGCACACTACCTGCTCTGCTTGACAGCAGCGAGCTCAAACCACATACTGCCCTGGTCAAAACTCTCACCTATGCACAGACTCCTCATCAGCAACTACTACACATCCATTCGAATTTAACGACCTCCTCTATACTTCATATCGGACCCTGTTAATATTTTGCCGGCCGGTGTGGCCGAGCGGTTGTAGGCGCCTCAGTCTGCAACCGCACGACCGCTACGGTCGGAGGTTCGAATCGTGCCTCGGGCATGGATGTGTGTGGTGTCCATAGGTTAGTTAGGTTTAAGTAGTTCTAAGTTCTAGGGGACTGATGACCTCAGATGTTAAGTCCCATAGTGCTCAGAGCCATTTGAACCATTTTGAACCTTTCAATATTTTTTTCAGCTCTTTATTTCCAGAGCGTGAAGCCGCGCTGCTAACTTTCGAATTCTTCCTGCAGTCTGAGATGTTACAGTCTCCAAAAAGGTAAAAAAGTAAAAGAAGGCTGAGATTGAAAAACGTGTAGCAAATAACTGGGGGCGTAGGGAGCAAGTACTTCTCTGAGATGGAAAGGTTGGCACAAGAGAGGAGTCCGTGGCGCATCAAACGAGTCAGAATACTGACTATACAAAAGAAAAGGATGCACATAAATGGCATAGCAAAGTGACAGTTTCACATTATTGACTATTACCTTCAATTGATCTGTTACTGATTTAAGATTTACTTTGATTTTTAGGGTTCTGTACCTCAGGCTGTAAAAACAGAACCCTAATACAGCGGTTGTATAAAATGAAATGAGAACCATCATTTTTCTGCGAAATGACTTTATTGACAGAGGTACTTATAGTTAGACAAATGCTATATAAACGTCCCCGTTATTTATGACTTTTTGCGAAATGTCCGACCGAGCGAGGTGGCGCAGTGGTTAGCTCACTGGAGTTGCAACTGGGAGATTCAAATGGTTCAAATGGCTCTAAGCACTATAGAAGTTCACATCTGTGGTCATCAGTTCCCTAGACTTAGAACTTGTGGTGTCACCGCCAGACACCACACTTGCTAGGTGATAGCCTTTAAATCGGCCGCGGTCCATTAGTATACGCCGGACCCACGTGTCGCCACTGTCAGTGATAGCAGACCGAGCGCCACCACACGGCAGGTCTAGAGAGACGTACTGGCACTCGCCCCAGTTGTACAGCCGACGTTCATAGCAAAGGTTCACTGACAAATACGCTCTCATTTGCCGAGACGATAGTTAGCATAGCCTTCAGCTACATTTGCTACGACCTAGCAAGGCGCCGTATTCAATTGATAATTAATATTATGAAGCATGTACCGTAACGAGAGATGGTCTACAATTGTGGATTAAAGTTAAGTATTCTACCAGTTACCTCCTGTTTTGCTAGTATTATTTCTCTGACCTGTTCCAGACCTAACGCCAGTCAGCGTGTAATTAAACGCGTGCATTTCGGCCTCCTCTAGAAAAACAGTGTTGGCTCTTCTGCCAACACTACAGAACTACTTAAACCTAACTAACCTAAGGACATCACACACATCCACGCCCGAGACAGGATTCGAAACTGCGACCGTAGCATAGCAGCAGCGCTGTTCCGGACTGAAGCGGCCGGCCCAACCGGGAGGTCAACGGTTTAAACTCGCGTCCGGCCATCCTGATTTAGGTCTTCCGTACTTTCCCTAAATCGCTTCAGGCAGATGCCTGGATGGTTCATTTGAAAGGACACGGCTGACTTCCTTCCCCAACATTCCCTAATCCGATAGGACCGATGAACACACCCTTTGTCCCCCCCCCCCCCACCCCCAAAACCAACCAACCAGCCAAATGTCCAGAAGGCGTGTATACCATCTGCGCACCTATTTCTGTTGAGTCCCATCTGACCGCCCAACGACATGGATAACGTCATCTCTGGTGTTGTCCCGGATACCTTGCAGTGGTTCTTTCGCTTCAGCGAAGAGATCGTAATCGCAGGGACCCATGTCGCGTGAGTACGTTGGATGTTCCAGCCTCTCCCAATGCCAGCGACGCAAGAGGTCCTGGACAGCAGCAGTAGTGTGGCACCGTGCATTGTCATGCAGAACGATGGGCTGCTGTTCCATGAAATGTCGCCGCTTTCGGCTGAGCACTGGACGAAGGTGGTGTTGCAAGTATGTGCACTAATAGGCAGGATCTGCCGTCACCCTTGGTGGTGTAGGGCTATTACAAATGATTGAAGCGATTTCATAAATTCACTGTAGCTCCATTCATTGACATATGGTCACGACACACTACAGATACGTAGAAAAACTCATAAAGTTTTGTTCGGCTGAAGCCGCACTTCAGATTTCTGCCGCCAGAGCGCTCGAGAGCGCAGTGAGACAAAATGGCGACAGAAGCCGAGAAAGCGTATGTCGTGCTTGAAATGCACTCACATCAGTCAGTCATAACAATGCAACGACACTTCAGGACGAAGTTCAACAAAGATCCACCAACTGCTAACTCCATTCGGCGATGGTATGCGCAGTTTAAAGCTTCTGGATGCCTCTGTAAGGGGAAATCAACGGGTCGGCCTGCAGTGAGCGAAGAAACGGTTGAACGCGTGCGGGCAAGTTTCACGCGTAGCCCGCGGAAGTCGACGAATAAAGCAAGCAGGGAGCTAAACGTACCACAGCCGACGGTTTGGAAAATCTTACGGAAAAGGCTAAAGCAGAAGCCTTACCGTTTACAATTGCTACAAGCCCTGACACCCGATGACAAAGTCAAAAGCTTTGAATTTTCGGCGCGGTTGCAACAGCTCATGGAAGAGGATATGTTCAGTGCGAAACTTGTTTTCAGTGATGAAGCAACATTTTTTCTTAATGGTGAAGTGAACAGACACAATGTGCGAATCTGGGCGGTAGAGAATCCTCACGCATTCGTGCAGCAAATTCGCAATTCACCAAAAGTTAACGTGTTTTGTGCAATCTCACGGTTTAAAGTTTACGGCCCCTTTTTCTTCTGCGAAAAAAACGTTACAGGACACGTGTATCTGGACATGCTGGAAAATTGGCTCATGCCACAACTGGAGACCGACAGCGCCGACTTCATCTTTCAACAGGATGGTGCTCCACCGCACTTCCATCATGATGTTCGGCATTTCTTAAACAGGAGATTGGAAAACCGATGGATCGGTCGTAGTGGAGATCATGATCAGCAATTCATGTCATGGCCTTCACGCTCTCCCGACTTAACCCCATGCGATTTCTTTCTGTGGGGTTATGTGAAAGATTCAGTGTTTAAACCTTCTCTGCCAAGAAACGTGCCAGAACTGCGAGCTCGCATCAACGATGCTTTCGAACTCATTGATGGGGACATGCTGCGCCGAGTGTGGGAGGAACTTGATTATCGGCTTGATGTCTGCCGAATCACTAAAGGGGCATATATCGAACATTTGTGAATGCCTAAAAAAACTTTTTGAGTTTTTGTATCTGTGTGCAAAGCATTGTGAAAATATCTCAAATAATAAAGTTATTGTAGAGCTGTGAAATTGCTTCAATCATTTGTAATAACCTTGTACAAAGTGATGCAGTATTACCGCAACATTACCACACGCCGCAATGAACGTTACTTCCGCAGCACTGGGTGTAGCGCCCACTTTCTGTGGACGAGGAGAACCGGGATACCTCCATTCATTTGATCGCCGTTTCAAGTTTGTTTCGTGCGAGCGCGCCAAGGTTTCGCCGATAGTGATGATGCGTCGAAGAATGTCGTTACCTATCCTTTGGTCCCGACCCAAGAAATCCTGTGCGACGGCATAGTGGTGCCATTGTTGCACCGCAGGCATTTGGTGGGGTATCCAACATGCGGCAATTTTGCGGTATCCCAGAAAGTCGTGCAAAATGTAGAGCACAGTTTTGTGGCATACTCCGACTACTGCTGCTAAATCACCCGCAGTCCAGCGGCGACAACGTCCAGTAAAGAAGCAAGGGTTGACCTGTATTGTTCTCCCCGTGGGATCGTGCTGCACGGGGCTGATTCTTCTCTCCCTGCCTCGTCTGAACGCTTTAACCCATCGTGATACTGTGCTGTATGGCAACATGCTTCAAGTAGTCCCTAGAAACATTCTTGCGTACTCCGGCCACGTGCTATTTCAGTTTTGAGCCAATAACGTTGCTCTGTCTTTCTAAACATGATGTTAGGGCGGTTCCACTATTGTTGTGACATTCAACGGTCCACACACTGCAGTGGATTGACAGAGTACCGTCCCCGCTCGCTGTACAAACTCATATCACAAGCCTTCGTTGGGTCAACACAGATGGCAACTCGCCGGTTTGTAGAATCGATTCGATGTCTGTCTATATGTTTGTCTGTCTGTCCCACTGTTAAGAACCATTTTTCTCTGGAATAGGTTGACGTAGTAACTTCAAATTTATGTCTCATACTATCGTCCATGATACTTTGGAGGCGTAAAACATTTAAGCTTCTAAGTCAGTTCAGTAAAAAGATTCGTCCATTTATGTCGTAGAATTCTAAACTCGCAAACCCACTCGTCAAAATCTGTAGGGTACTTCCCGTTGACCTGTAATCATGAAATTTGGCAATAAGCAAGGTTTTCCAGTACAAGAGAAGGAAAAATATATGAAGATTGGTATCTGTTCTTTCGGACATGTCCGAAAGAACGGATACCATCGGTGAGCATGCAGCTCGTTAGAATGAAATTACAGTGAAATGAACACCCCTAGCTGCATACAGGCGTTGGTATAAGTCAATGGGGACACTTGAAAATGTTTGCTCCGACCGGAATTCCGTTTACTAAATGGCAAGACAACGCTAGTAGCATTCTAAATGTCATTCGGCGCCACCTGCTTCACAGCGCTGCCACAACACGTTACGAAATTTTCCATGCTTTTGAGTCACCCAGTATTCACGCATGACACATTGTTCATAATTAATAAATACAAGGAGATTTTTCTCAGCCGTGTACAAATTCTAGGTATTGATCGATGAGAGGATACGAAATAAAAAAGGTGTAATAAAGTTATGTCCAGAAATGCTTGGTTTCCATGTTAGAGACCATGTATTCAATCATACATTGTTACTGAGACTGCGGTCTAATACGGGCTGTACCATGCAGCCAGAGTTACAGTATGTGTTGATGAAAATGGTTTCCACGTGCCTCAACCCATGCATGTTCTGTCTCACACGTTCACATCGGCCAGGCTGCATCCGAACTGTGTCAAAGGCAGTGTCTCGAAAACTGGAATGGGCTCTGCAAACGCGATACTTTCGAGATAGCCCCACAACCAGAAATCTCACAGACTGAGATCCGGTCAACGAGCATGCTGTGCAACTGGACCCTCTCATACGATCCATAGACTAGCAAAGACACGATTGAGATGTGTCTGGACGTTAGGGGCGAAGTGGGCTGGAGCACCATCATGTAGCAGCTACATAACCCTTGGAATCATCAATGGCACTTCTTCCAGCAGGACAGGCAAAGTCACCCGCAAGAACCCTGTTAGGCAACATGGAAAGGATACTCTCCTCTTCACACGAGGCATCACAACAACGTTTCACCAGGCAACGCCGGTCAACTGCTGTTTGTGTATGAGTAATCAGTTGGAAACCTTGCTCATGTCAGCACGTTGTAGGTGTTGCCACCGGCGCCAACCTTGTGTGAATGCTCTGAAAAGCTAATCACTTGCATATCACAGCATCTTCTTCCTGTCGGTTAAATTTCGCGGCTGTAGCACGTCATCTTCGTGGTGTAGCAATTTTGATGGCCAGTAGTGTAGTATGATTGAATAAATCGTCGTTAGCATGGAAACCGTACATTTTCTGATACGTTCATTAGAAATGTTTTTTTCTGTACCCCGTCATAGATCAATTCCTAGAGTTTGTACACGGTGGAAAAAATGTCCCTGTATAATCACATAATCTCCTCAAGCTGTATACCCTTTAAATGCAACACCAAACGAATTACTTTTCTGTAGTGTGGTACACCAAAGTGCCACCAACACAGTGTTGTTGTCCCCGTCGTATGCCTAACGCCGTGGTATGTGTTTGCTTGTGTATGTCAGAGCTGCCGGCTCGCGTCGTGACGGGCAGGACTGAGTACCAGGACGGCGTCAGCGCGACGGGCGCGCGCATCATGAACGAGAAGCTGCTCTACCCGGAGGAGAAGCGCGGCAAGAAACACTGAGCTCACAAGGCGCCAGGTAGGGCTCTGCATAGCGTGAGTAGCATCGTCTTCATAGCGTCATTTGCGTTCTCAAACACAGTACATGTGCTGACAAAACATGAAACCTGACAACTATAACAATTAAAATTTCACTGAAAATTTGTTGGAAAAGGAATTAGCGCTTTGTGCCAAGTCCCAATTAGGTTATTTTCGCTTTATTTTCCTGTATTTTCGTTCTGTTGACTTAATTGTCTCCCGGCCCCAATGTTTTTACGAGGGAGAATCGGAAAGTAACTCATAATAATTTCTTTCTTCTCTGGTATTGCAGCTGGAATATTGTAACTTTACGACGATATACACGCATGCTCATAAATTAAGTATAGTGCTGATACATGATGAAACAACGCTCTGGTGGGCGGTTTGCAGGTTTAAATCACCTCGGGGTATGACCATGCGGTGCATTTGACCTGCGGTCGTCGTACGGTGGCGCTGGCAGCAGTCCACATATGCAGAGGTGTGTTGGTGCATGTCAGAGTACGGTGCAGCGAGTAAGTGCGCAGACGTTTTCAGGCATGCTAATGGTGACTGTGTGTTGAAAATGGCTCAAATAACGCATACTGATGACGTTATGAGGGGCAGAATACTAGGGCGACTGAAGGCTCGCCAAAAACAGCAGGTCATAGCACAGGCCCTCCGTGTGATCTCAAGATTATGGCAGCTGTTCCAGCAGACAGGAAACGGGTCCAGGCGCTACAGTACGGGACGTCCACAGTGTACAACACCACAAGAAGGCCGATATCTCACCATCAGTACTCGCAGACGGCTGCGGAATACTGCAGGTAGCCTTGCTCGGGACCTTACCACATCCACTGGAACAATTGTCTCCAGATGCACAGTCTACAGACGACTGAACAGACATGGTTTATTTTCCCGGCGACTTGCAAGCTGCATTCCAGTGACCCCTGGTCACAATAGTGCCTGGTGTCAAGAACACAGTACATGGTCATTGGAACAGTGGCCCCAGGTTATGTTCACGGACGAGTCCAGGTATAATCTGAACAGTGATTCCCGCCGGGTTTTCATCTGGCGTGAACCAGGAACTAGATACCAACCCCTCAATGTCGCTGAAAGGGACCTGTATGGAGGTCTTAGTTGGATGGTGTGGGGTACGATTATGATTGGTGCACGTACACCCCTGCATGTCGTTGACATAGGAACTGTAACAGGTCAGGTGTATCGGGACGTCATTTTGCACCAGTATGTCTGCCTTTTCAGGGGTGCAGCAGGTCCCACCTTCCTACTGATGGATGATAACGCACGGCCCCACCGAGCTGCCATCGTGGAAGAGTACCTTGAAAGAGAAGATATCGGCCGAATGGAGTGGCCTGCCTGTTCTCCAGACCTAAACCCCACCGAGCACGTCTGGGATGCTCTCGGTCGACGTATCGCTGCACGTCTTCAAACCCCTACGACACCTCAGGAGCTCCGACAGGCACTGGCGCAAGAATGTGAGGCTGTACCCCAGCAGCTGCTCGACCACCTGATCCAGAGTATGCAACCCGTTGTGCGGCCTGTGTACGTGTGCATGGTGATCATATGCCATATTTATGACGGGTTACATGCGCAGGAAACAGTGGCATTTTGTAGCACATGTGTTTCGTGACGGTTTTCTCAACTTATCACCGATACCGTGGACTTACAGATCTGTGTCGTGTGTGTTCCCTATGTGCCTATGCTATTAGCGCCAGTTTTGTGTAGTGCCACGTTGTGTGGCACTACATTCTGCTGTTACCCTTAATTTATGAGCATGAGTGTAGTCTGAAGTTTGCCCTGCAGAGGAAATTTTGTTTTCATGTGCCGCTCTGGCGAGAGAGGCATGAACTACGGAGCAAACTTGTGAAGACCAGCGAAGTGTAGTTCGTTAATTGTGGGCCAAAGAGCGTAAACCGAGTGAAATTCACAGGTACATGCATGGCGTTTATGGGGGCAATTGCATGGATCTTAGCGATGTCTCCGGGTGGTGTGCATCCTTCCAAGAAGGCCGTGTGACCGTTAGTGACTCGCAGCTTCCGAGTGGCCGGTAACGGCTACAACCGCCGCAGAATGTCGGAGGCATCGGCGCAGCAATTTTGAATGACCAGCATGTGCAGCTGCGAACCTTATCGCAGCAGTTCAACGTTTCCTATGGTGCAGTGTACGATATTGTTCATGACACATTGAAATTTCATAAAGTTAGCGCTCGCTGGGTGCCTAAGAACCAGACAGACAACCACAAGGAGCGTCGAATGATGTCAAGCTTGGATCACTTAACATGTTAAGCCGCAGAAGGGCATGAGTTTCTTAAATGAATCGTCACTGGTGATGAGTCGTGGGCGTATCACAACACGCCCGAAACCAAGCAGATCTCAATGGAATGGAAACGTGCTGGTTACCCGGTACAAATAACAATAATAATAATAATAATAATAATTCAAAGTGACTCAGTCTGCTGCAAAAGTGCTTCTTACAGTGTTTTAGGATATGCATGGTGTGTTTTTGGTGGACTTCGCTCAACATTGGATCACTGTGAGTGCTGCAGCCTACATTAAAACTCTAGTTAAGTTGCGTTGTGCCCTTCGTGACAAACGCCACAACATAAATTCTTCATTACAATGCTCGCCCCCATGTTGCTGCTCCTCTTAATGAGTAAAACGCCAGGTTTGTGTGGGAGGTGCTCCAGCATCCACCATGCGGCCAGGACCCTGCAAAATCGGACTTTCATCTGTTTGGTGCCTTGAAGAAATTTCTGGCCGGTCAACGCTTTACGACAAATGCGGAAGTGAAATCAGCAGTCCACAGATGGTTATGCCGCAAGGAAGCGGATTTCTACGAAAAATGCATTTTGAAACTGGTACCACGATTGGAGAAATGTGTCGAGAACGTTGGTGATTATGTCGAAAACTAGGCAAAAGGTGTAAGTTCATTTGCGATTTTTTTTGTTTTGTTACCTATTAAATTTTTTGGTAGTAAAATTATTGTGCGTTACTTTCAGATCTTCCCTCGTACTTTCTCCTCGTGCAGCTACTGTAGGTATGGCTATGTTAACGGGAACAAAGGGGTCAGAGGTGCCTGGTGTGACGACAGGAACTTGGTTTAGAAAAGCTTAGGTCAATTATTTTTGTGGAAACCACTACAGTCTACTTGCACCATGTTGTGCCCGACGGAAACAGACTAGCTTTGCTCCGGGAGGAGATTGAGTGGAAATATAGCACATAAAAAATAATTTCACTTTATTATAGACACGAAAATTTAGTTAACTTAGTATAATCCATTTCCAGGGGAATGTTCCTAGCGTTCGCAACTGTATCTGAATATTAAAGCGTCAATTCATACAGACAAACTTACAAGACTCTTCATTTGAAGTATAATTTACAAAACGTTCACATTAAAGTTCTGCCTAAGACATTTAATACACTGGCGGCCAACCTTAGTTGATGCTGTCGTCTTGATCTGTGACTGCAAACTGAGCCGAGCATTCCTCTGCTCAGCCGTAACTAGACCATCGATTGCAGCGACGTAGCGAAGCTCTAGGAGGCATGGCCACACCGGCGTTTCTCGTTTGTCGTTGCAGCACGCAGTGACTGTACCCTTCTGTGGTTTCTGTGTGAGGTGCAAACCTTTCTTTGGTTCCTCGTTCTTTGGACGATACCACATACCATAAACTTTATATCATTCGCTGTACATTTAGTCGTTGTTTTCAACTGCCTTAAGTATACTATTGGTCATCAGAATTGTAACCCATGAAGAGGCAATACAGCAATTGGCAGAGTGAGATAAAATTTATCACACAGGTTAAACACTAATGAAACTGACAAACTGCAGGGACGGTTCCCTGTGACTGCAGGTGGAGGAGAAAATGTCCTCTGAACATGTGTCTGGAAATGGACGATGTACATACAATGACGACAAATCATCCTAGAACACAGCAACGAGCTGTATCGCATCCACATCACAATAGATATTCAAAGGGGCCTCCATGAGATGCAATGGACGCATTCACTCGTTGTATCATGTATTGTCGCACTCTTTCGCACATTCCGGTCTCTCTCCAAATAGCGTCAAAGCCGTCGGGAACAAATTGTTGAAGCGTCTGCACATCAGGAACTGGCTCAGCATACACAACGCTTTTCAGATGCCCCCAGACATAAAAATGCTGGGGGTTTAAGTGTGGAGATCTAGCAGGCCATGCTACATGGTCTCCACATCCTGTCGAACGTCCAGGGCAGATGCTGTTGATGTCTTGGCACTCTGTAATGCGGGAATGGAGTGATGCTCCGTCCTGCAGACACCATAAAACCCATCGTATTGCGAAAGGCACATTCTCAAGCAACCCAGACAGAATATTTCACATGATGTCCAGGTACATTCCTCTGTCGAGGCGTTATGGATAATAACTGGTCCATGTACGTAGTCGCCAAGAATCCCTACCCACACATCGATGCTGAACTGATAATGATGGGACACCTCAACATTTCACCGAGCATTGTCTCTAGCCCACAGATGACGATTTTGCAGGCTGATGACGCCAGTTCTGGTGAATGTTGCTCTGTCAGTGAAGAGGATTGATGACACATATCCCGTAATTGTGATGGTCTGTTGCAAAAACCATCAGCAAAATCCTTCCTATAGAGGGAAATCCGCTGCTGATAATGCTTGTACTCATTGCAGGAGATAGGGATAGTAGCGGTTGTCATGCAGGATACACATAATCGTACTTTGGTTTACACCATGTTGGTGTGCCAACTACCTAGAGCTTGTTATTTATTTTAATTTATTTATTTTATGGCCTTCATTGGACCACTGTAGTCAAAAATACAAAGTTCTAAACAAGTTGTTACACATGGATACAATTTGGTTCGACAATAACTTAATATATTTAGGTAATATAATTATTAGAGGCTATTCTTATATGAAAGGTGTTTTGCTCTTCTGTCTGCCCAATATTTCTTCATTCTTTCAGATATTTTCTTTCTTTCTTCATCTGAGACAACTCTTCCTGTACTCCTTTTATTGATTTTCATTTGTAGTCTGGTTTGTGGGTCTTGCAGTATTCTGGTTTTCTCTGTCTTGTTTTTTAGGTCATCTACTGTAATTTGGAGTTCTTTTATATCTTCCTCAATTTCTGTGATCCATGTAATGTCGCTCTTGCTATTCCACAATTTTTGTATTATTTTTTTACTAATTCTGTTTTCTGGAGTTCTCATCAGATGTCCAAAGAATGAGATGCGTTCCTTCCTGATTGTGCTCATGACTGGTTCTATTTTCTTATATACTGTTTCATTTGATGCTATTCTCCAATGTCCATTTATTTTATACTGTTTACTTATACATGTCCTAATTATTCTTCTTTCTATTTTTAGTATTCTGTCAATTTCTGCTGTATTAGTTGTATTGAAGATAGTTTCAGTTGCATACGTTATTTCTGGTTGTGTAACTGTTTTATAGTGTATTAATTTTGCATCTATAGATAGGCTTTTTTTGTTGTATGTAGTTTTGGTAATGTAATTTGCATAGTTCAGTTTTTTTATTCTATTTTGCCATGATGGCTTCTCATTCAGATTGTATGTTATTATTTCGCCTAAATATTTAAATTTACTAACAATTTCGATTTCCTGTACTCCTATTGTAATTTTGTTTGCAAGTGGTGGATCAGTTAGCATAATCTCCGTTTTTTCAAATGATATTCTAAGGCCTACTTTCTCTGCTATTTCTTGTAGTGATTTCACTTGTTGCCTGGCTTCTTGAACGGTGTTGGCTAGGAGAGCAAGATCATCAGCGAATCCCAAGCAGTTTAAGTTAATATCATCTTTTGCACTTCCAATTCTTATCCTCTTTGGATTGTCCTTGTACCATTCTCTCATTATGTATTCCAGTGCACAGTTGAAAAGTAATGGTGATAGGCAGTCACCTTGTCTTAAGCCTGTTTTTATGAGGAATGGTTCCGAAATTTCTCCTCTAAACTTCACTTTTGATTTGGTGTTGGTTAGAGTGAGTTGTACTATTTTAATTAGTTTTGGATGGAGTCCTAGATTTCTTAAAATTTTTAATACTGAAGGTCTGTGCAGACAGTCATATGCCCTCTTAAAATCTACAAATGTTATTGCCAGAGGTTTGTTCCGTTTCTTGTAGTATGCCATAATCAATTTTAAACTAATTATCTGCTCTAGAGCTTGTACTAGGGTTCGTCTCACTATCCTGTAGAACCTGATCCTCCAAATCTGGTGTATTCACAGTTCCCCACCTCCCTGCACGTTTGTCTGTCTGAAAGGACCCATGATCACATAAAAACCCAAAAAGGTCTGTAAATGTTGTGTGATGTGGATGGTGTCTGTGAAGCTACTTGATTTGGTATAGACTTGCTGCCTTGCGTCCGTACACAAACACTATCTCGGCTTGAGACCATTCTGCTGTTTACAGTATGCACGTCAATCACACAGCCTGCAGCGTGCTATACCTTGTCAGAGGAACTTTGATTCGTCAGCGCCACCTGCCGTGGCAAAGAAGCATTTCAAGACTCATCATCATAGGACCTTTTTTCTCCATTCGCATTTAGGAATCCGTTCCTGCAGTTTGTCGATTTTATTAATGTTCACCCTGTAGAGGCTGGGAGTGTTTGGCCTCTACAGTGGGTGGTGGTACTAGATTGTCAGAGGTAAGGAAGGCAGCAGTTCACCACCCTGGGTGGGCTGGCAACTGGATGGTGGGTAAATGTCTGTTTTAAGACATACGCATCGTCATGAAAACAGCACTGATAAATCACTTTTGGATTGGTCAAGAAAACTACAGTAGTCGTGAAGAAAGTTAGAGGGGCCAACACCTCCAAGGCACAGTCTGTCCATAGCCAGTGAAAACGTGCTGTTGTCAGACAGGCTGTTGGCACTGGCAGCTTGCTGCGTAGCTCGCCCAGTGAACGTTGAGGCCAGTGACCCAGGAAGAGTACTAACAGAGTGGATGTGCAACAGTCTCGGCGGGTAGGGTGGGGTGTGCCAAAGTGCACAGGGTCAAGTTGCAGATCCAGCAAGGATGAGATGGCTCACAGCAGCCTTGCCTGCCCACAGAGGCGGAGGTGGACAGCAAGGAGTTCGCTCGCACCTATTATTGCAACTGAGATGTTGCATGTCTCCAGGCTCGAACTGGAGACCACCAGGATAAAAGGCCAGCAGTGTCTGAAGTAGGCTTGCCGGTGGCCCACCAACTGGTGGGTGCTACGACAGCAGCATCAGGATCAGCACAGGTGGCAGGTTTGCAGCTGCCATTGGCAGAGTCTTTAGAAGGCCGCTGGTTGATCAACTAGACTCAGAGACCGGTGTATGTACCTCCTCGAAGCTGGTGACTGTAAGGCTGCACACTTCTGTCTAGAATGAGTAGTATTCATAGTGACTTCAGTCATGGCTACCTCAAAACAAGTACCCTCACAGACAATAAGCACAACAGATAACATTTGTAGCCTGTTTTGGGAGTTTGTGTAATCGGACCAACGTACAGGGAGGGGACAGACTGTGTGTATACCAGATCTGGAGGACTGGGTTCTACAGGATATTGAAACGAATCCTAGTACAAGTTCCAGACAAGTGACCTGTCAGCATGGTGTAGGCAAAGTACGATTATGTGTACTGTATGGCACCTGCTACTGTCCCTATCACCTGAACATGTCCAACGATTATCAGCAGCAGATTTCCTCTACGGAAAGGATTTTGTTGATGATCTTTGCACCGGGCCATCACAATTGGGTTTCATTTCTCTTTACCAACGAAGCAACCTTTACCAGAACTGGCAACATCGGTCTACATAATCGTCGTCTGTGGGCTACAGACTATCCTCTGGGAATGGTTGAGGTGTCCATCAGCATTGGTTCAGCATCTTCGTACATAATTTTTATTGTTAAGTGCGAATGAAACAATATACAGAAAAAAATTTTAATGTTTTAAAAAGTTTTGTAAAAAAATTTTTAATTTTTTGTAATTTACAGTTGATTAAGAAAGGTATCACTTGATACAGTACAGAACAACAACATCTTCTCTCAGTGTACAACTGACTATAAATTTGATACATAGTTCTGTGTAATACAATTCGCGCACTGCTGGCTGTCGCCTTTGGCGATGACTGCAGAGAGGGGTAGAGTGGCACTCCGCTCTCACGTTCAGTCAGTCTTCAGCAGCGGTGGCGTATGGAAACTCGTGAGGATGTGTCTTTGCTGACGTCTCTCATTCGTCGCTGCGTATGGCAGGGACTGCGCTTACTCCTGGTTCCGTCGTAGGGTGCCGACTTTGTTGTGGTAACTCGTTCTTCGGACGACACCGTAGGCCGAATATCCCGAGATGAAAGCAGCAGAGAATTCGCCGACTGGGTTTTTGTCCGGCGTGCTTAGAACCGGCTCGTCCCAGGGAAGTCGTCCTACGTCCGGCCAGTGTTTAGCCCGGCCGGCCACGCACGCCGCGCCGCGCTGTTCCGGCTGCCCGCGGCTCGTGGCGGATGGGTAATGGCCGCCCGGCGCCGCTTGTGCCGAATCGCGGAGCGCCGGGGTCAGCCAGCAAGGCCGCTGACCGCCACTCTGTGACGTCACACGGCGCGCCGACTGCAGCCGCGCTCCTAGTCCCGCTTGCAAGGAGCACGCGTGTTACTCGCGATTCATTTGTTTCTCTCTCCTAGCGTTTATCCCACGCCTACGAAATTCGGTGTTGCTTTAGCAAACTTATTTTACGATTTAACTCCACGGCTGTAACGAATTTTTCAAATTACTCCATACCGCCTATGTTGTTGTGGTCTTCAGTCCTGAGACTGGTTTGATGCAGCTCTCCATGCTACTCTATCCTGTGCAAGCTTCTTCATCTCCCAGTACCTACTGCAACCTACATCCTTCTGAATCTGCTTAGTGTATTCATCTCTTGGTCTCCCTCTACGATTTTTACCCTCCACGCTGCCCTCCAATGTTAAATTTGTGATCCCTTAATGCCTCAAAACATGTCCTACCAACCGATCCCTTCTTCTAGTCAAGTTGTGCCACAAACTCCTCTTCTCCCCAATCCTATTCAGTACCTCCTCATTAGTTATGTGATCTACCCATCTAATCTTCAGCATTCTTCTGTAGCACCACATTTCGAAAGCTTCTATTCTCTTCTTGTCCAAACTGGTTATCGTCCATGTTTCACTTCCATACATGGCTACACTCCATACAAATACTTTCAGAAACGACTTCCTGACACTTAAATCTATACTAGATGTTAACAAATTTCTCTTCTTCAGGAACGATTTCCTTGCCATTGCCAGTCTACATTTTATATCCTCTCTACTTCGACCATCATCAGTTATTTTACTCCCTAAATAGCAAAATTCCTTTACTACTTTAAGTGTCTCATTTCCTAATCTAATCCCCTCAGCATCACCCGATTTAATTTCACTACATACCGCCTATAGCTGTATAAATTATAATTTTATTTTCGCACTATTGGCTTAAGATATTCCCGAGTACACTTTTTCTTCTTTCGTTTCGCCCTACTTTGGGGTACGTTAAATCAATCAATTTTTAATGTTCTACACCTTTCTATTTGCCCAAAACTGTTTCATTCTTTCTGATTTTGCTTTACTTTCTTCTTCACAGATTTGGATTTTTCGTTTGGTTTTCATTTAGACTTGGAACCTCACATTCTTGTCATTGGTTACTTTCGGGGGGGGGGGGGGAACATTTACCTATAACCATACTTTCTGTGATTTGGAGTTCTCGTAAGTCCTTCTCCGTTTCCGTAAACCATTTTTATTGTTTTTTTTATTGTTTTTTTTTTTTTTTTTTTTTTTTTTTTTTTTTTTTTTTTTTGAGAAAGTCATCAAAATTTGTCTTGTTAATCTGTTTGGGTTCATTCTGAGGTTACGTCCATAAAAATCAGTTCGTCTTTTCCTCATTGTGTCTAGCAGGTTTTCGGTAGTTAGGTAAAAGTTTTCATTCCTTACTAGTATTTTTGTGCAATCTGAGGCCAAGCAGTTTTTCTTAATATCTTTCTTTCTCTGAACTCCAGTCTTTCAACTGGACCATGATAGGTGGTGGACGGTGTTTCGGCTGCATAAAGGGCTGACTGCTTGATTATTGTAATTTCTTAGTTTTGCATTCCATGAGCAGAGCTTTTCGTTGCATGTGTTACGGGTGAATTGGAAGGACAGTTGAACTTTACTTCTTCTACACGGAAGAGCCAAGGAAACTGGTACACTTGTCTAATATCGTGAAAGGCCCCCGCGAGCACGCAGAAGTGTCGCAACACGGGGTGTCGTGGACTCGACTAACGTCTGAAGTAGTGCCGGAGGGAACTGACACCATGAAAGCTGTACGGCTCTCCATAAATCCGTAAGAGTGTGAGGCGGTGGAGATCTCTTCTGAACAGCGCATTGCAAGGCATCCCAGATACGCGCAGTAATGTTCATGTCTACGGTGTTTGGTGTCCAGCGGAAGTGTTTACACTCGGAAGAGTGTTCCTGGAGCCACTCTGTTTCAATTCTGGACTTGTGGGTGTCGCATTGTCTTTTTGGAATTGCCTAAGTCCGTCCGAATGCACGATGGACATGAAAGGATGCAGGTGATCAGACAGGATGCTTCTGTACGTGTTACCTGTCAGAGTCGTATCTAGACGCATCAGCGGCCCCGTATCACTCCAACTGCACACTCCCCACACCATTACAGATACTCCACCAGCTTGAACTGTCCCCTGCTGGCATGCAGGATCCATGGAATCGTGAGGTTGTCTCCGTACCCGTACACGTCCATCTGCTCATACAATTTGAAACGAGAGTCATCCGACCAGGAGACATATTTGCAGTCATCAACAGTCCAATTTCGGTGTTGACGGGCCCTGGAGAGGCGCAAAGCTTTGTGTCGTGCAGTCATCAAGGATACACGAGTGGTTCGCACGCTGATACTTGTTGATGGCCCATCTAACAATACCACCACTAGGTTAGAAATCAGATTAATAATGTTGCTCGCGCAGCATATGTTCGCTTTATCGGGCAACAACAAAGTTATTGACTGTGGATGGTATCGTCAGAATGGAAATAATGAAGTCACTGCAAAAAAATTATTAATTTTGGCACTTATCTTGAATGGATTTCCACGTAGATTTCGTCGAAGTTGTTATGGCTCATCTTGTTGATTCTAGGGTGATTCCACTTTGGCTGCTAGAAGGTCCAGATCTGTATTTTAGCAATATTTGAAGACCTAACAAATGCGTTTTTCAGGAAATTCTTAATCATCAAACAATCCCAGATCAGAAGAATGGTATGGTAGAAATAATTTTTGACTTGGTATTCACGATCCACATTTTTATTAAACTTCTTGTAAATTCACATATACACTCCTGGAAATGGAAAAAAGAACACATTGACACCGGTGTGTCAGACCCACCATACTTGCTCCGGACACTTGGAGAGGGCTGTACAAGCAATGATCACACGCACGGCACAGCGGACACACCAGGAACCGCGGTGTTGGCCGTCGAATGGCGCTAGCTGCGCAGCATTTGTGCACCGCCGCCGTCAGTGTCAGCCAGTTTGCCGTGGCATACGGAGCTCCATCGCAGTCTTTAACACTGGTAGCATGCCGCGACAGCGTGGACGTGAACCGTATGTGCAGTTGACGGACTTTGAGCGAGGGCGTATAGTGGGCATGCGGGAGGCCGGGTGGACGTACCGCCGAATTGCTCAACACGTGGGGCGTGAGGTCTCCACAGTACATCGATGTTGTCGCCAGTGGTCGGCGGAAGGTGCACGTGCCCGTCGACCTGGGACCGGACCGCAGCGACGCACGGATGCACGCCAAGACCGTAGGATCCTATGCAGTGCCGTAGGGGACCGCACCGCCACTTCCCAGCAAATTAGGGACACTGTTGCTCCTGGGGTATCGGCGAGGACCATTCGCAACCGACTCCATGAAGCTGGGCTACGGTCCCGCACACCGTTAGGCCGTCTTCCGCTCACGCCCCAACATCGTGCAGCCCGTCTCCAGTGGTGTCGCGACAGGCGTGAATGGAGGGACGAATGGAGACGTGTCGTCTTCAGCGATGAGAGTCGCTTCTGCCTTGGTGCCAATGATGGTCGTATGCGTGTTTGGCGCCGTGCAGGTGAGCGCCACAATCAGGACTGCATACGACCGAGGCAGGCAGGGCCAACACCCGGCATCATGGTGTGGGGAGCGATCTCCTACACTGGCCGTACACCACTGGTGATCGTCGAGGGGACACTGAATAGTGCACGGTACATCCAAACCGTCATCGAACCCATCGTTCTACCACTCCTAGACCGGCAAGGGAACTTGCTGTTCCATCAGAACAATGCACGTCCGCATGTATCCCGTGCCACCCAACGTGCTCTAGAAGGTGTAAGTCAACTACCCTGGCCAGCAAGATCTCCGGATCTGTCCCCCATTGAGCATGTTTGGGACTGGATGAAGCGTCGTCTCACGCGGTCTGCACGTCCAGCACGAACGCTGGTCCAACTGAGGCGCCAGGTGGAAATGGCATGGCAAGCCGTTCCACAGGACTACATCCAGCATCTCTACGATCGTCTCCATGGGAGAATAGCAGCCTGCATTGCTGCGAAAGGTGGATATACACTGTACTAGTGCCGACATTGTGCATGCTCTGTTGCCTGTGTCTATGTGCCTGTGGTTCTGTCAGTGTGATCATGTGATGTATCTGACCCCAGGAATGTGTCAATAAAGTTTCCCCTTCCTGGGACAATGAATTCACGGTGTTCTTATTTCAATTTCCAGGAGTGTACTTCTTCTTAATTGTCACATCATCAAGAAAACAGTTTTGTATCAATCTTCATATATTTAATTTCCACTTTAACCAAACACAAGACTTGACTGTTCTTTTACAAAGCGAAATAACAACTTAACTGCTTCAAAGTGAAACAAAGACTTCTCTGTGCGCATTCGCGCCAAAACGGTTACAAGTAAGTCAAAAATTATGACAGTCTCACAGAAATGAATACACACAAGAACCATATCATTGTAATATAACGATACATCGGAGTACCTATACATTAATAAAACCAAATGTGAATACTGTCACAAAAATACGTCTGTTACTTCTCAGAAAAGTAGTACGATATTACTGGTATCGAGAACTGGGGTTGGAGTGCCGTAATGGTCACGTAAATAAAGAACCATTACATCCAGCATTGAAATCTACAGCAATTAGCGGAACAGTTGCACTTCTGTCACGCTGAATGATTTTCTTCGGTCGTCCTTGGATCTTCTCCGGCCGCAGCGATGTCGGAGATTCGATGTTTTAGCGGATTCCTGATATTCACGGTACACTCGTGAAATGATCGTACCGGAAAATCCCCAATTTATCGCTACCTCGGGGATGCTGTGTCCCATCACTCGTGCGTCGATTATAACACCTCGTCCACCCTGACTTAAGTCTTGATAACCTGCCATTGTAGCAGCAGTAACCGATCTAACAACTGCACCAGAAACTTTTGTTATACAGGCGTTGCCGACCGCAGCGGCGTATTCTGCCTGTTTACGTATATCTGTATCTGAATACGCATGCGTGTACCAGTTTCTTTGACGCTTCAGTGTATAATCCACTGCCTTTTTCCCGAGGGCATTCCAGATAGTCCATTCTCCAAGATGTTAAATCCTTTGACGATCTATATTTTTTGTTCTCGCGCTTTAAAATGCTCTAGAGGGTTTTATTTTGTTCGTGATTATCTTGGTTTTTTCAAAAGAGATTTTGAGATCTCCTTTTTCAGCTCCTTTTTGTAGTTAGAGAGTTTGTTTCTTGGCTTCTTCCCAGGTCTCGGTTAGTGGGACCATTCATCTGCAAAGGCTAGACAATTGACTTTAATGCCATTGTCTTTTGTTCCTATTTGGATTCCATTACGGATCTTCGTGTTTCGCTCTCTGACTATTTTTTCTACACCACCTCAAATATATTATTAACAAGCTTTTTTTTTTACGAAAACTATATTAGATCTTCAGTATATCGTCTCCAATTAAAGGTGAAAGCAGCGGCTGAACGGAACATAAATTACGCCACATAGTGTGAATGAATGAAACCATTTGCTGTTAAGGGAACATGGAACGAGCAAAATTTTCCAGCCATCCCTAGGTCGGGAGCTGCGGCTGCAGGACAACATTCAATCAGCGAGAAGTGTGCGAAGTGGCTGCTCTCGAACTCACTTGCCGCAAGTAGTACCTGTTATGCTGAAGAGCGCAGTTACCGATTAAACTGGCTGAAGATAATGATATCAGCTCATCAGTTAGGGCTAGGGAAATTTTAAATTCGTATCCATGACTGGCTGCGTTAGACGCCAATACACTCTCATGTTTACGGGGTAAAGCTTGACTGTCAAACCAGCTTCACCTAAAGTACCGCAATGCCTTTAATTTGTTGAGATAGTAATGTGTACTGCAAAAACAACCACTGCGGTAAGGTAGTCGACATGCGGTTCTGAAGGTGAAGCGATATTAATGATGAAATCTAAAGGCAACATGTTGTAATTTTTTTACCTGTGTACAGAGAGTGGCAGATCACCAGTACCGTAAATCATTACGTGTGAACTACGACAATAATTAGTTTTTTTAAATTCATTATTTGTACGAAATACTCGAAATTCCTCCCGCCAACATCGCTACAATGCTGACGTCGTCGAGGAAATGACATGCGCACCGTCCCAAAAATTCCTGGTATGCTACGAATGATTGTCGCGTCCTCAAAACACGGTCAATGGCCGGAAACTCCCGCCTAGCCCCGCTTCTAAGGAGCGCGCGTGTTACACACGATTCATTTTTCTCTCTCCTTGTTGCTTATTGCCGGCCGCGGTGGTCTCGCGGTTCTAGGCGCTCAGTCCGGAACCACGGGACTGCTACGGTCGCAGGTTCGAATCCTGCCTCGGGCATGGATGTTTGTGATGTCCTTAGGTTAGTTAGGTTTAAGTAGTTCTAAGTTCTAGGGGACTGATGACCTTAGAAGTTAAGTCCCATAGTGCTCAGAGCCATTTGTTGCGTATTGGCTGTTCTTTTACGGCAGTAGGCTGGTTCCGGCGGAGGTTCGAGTCCTCCGTCGGGCATGGGTGTGCGTGTTTGTCCTTAGGATAATTCAGGTTAAGTAGTGTGTAAGCTTAGGGACTGATGACCTTAGCAGTTATGTCCCATAAGATTTTACACACATTTGAACATTTTTTTTTATTTTTTTTTTTACGGCAGTCGCCCCACAACGGTGTATTTCTGATCTGTAGTTATATGGAAAATTTTGTTCCCTTAGTCGTCGTCTACCATGCTCAGGCCTTAATATGAGGTACTTTTTCTGCATTTTGTATGTAATATCTTGCTATCTGTATTTGGTCATAAAAACTCTGCGACGACAGATGTGGCCACAGTGATCTGCTCTTCGTCTTGTATGTGAAGGGTGCCACTGATTATAGTACTTACGTCTGCAGATGGCATATATAAAACTAGAACGTTCAAACTAACAGCATGCATATGCTGGTCCGCCATGAAATTAAAAATCACATACAGTGGAAGGACGGGGACAGGGCCACCCTAACATTTGTCAACCTTTTATTTATTTATTTTTTTGGTTAAGTTTCAGTAGATCTAGAAACTGCAAAATCACTGACTGCACAGTCAGACTAGCTTTCCAATTGCCTCCAATTTCCATTCCCACTGGACAAAAGGGCCGGCCGGAGTGGCCGAGCGGTTAAAGGCGCTACAGTCCGGAACCGCACGACCGCTACGGTCGCAGGTTCGAATCCTGCCTCGGGCATGGATGTGTGTGATGTCCTTAGGTTAGTTAGGTTTAAGTAGTTCTAAGTTCTAGGGGACTTATGACCACAGCAGTTGAGTCCCATAGTGCTCAGAGCCATTTGAACCATTTTTTTGGACAAAAGGAAAACATAATGAATAATCTGAAAAATTTCCGATTTGGCGTTGTGCCCAGCTGGACAGTTCATAATGGCCTCGCAGCTGAAAACGGCTGCATAAATTATGACAACCAGTTTTTCGCTTGAAGAAGTGCATGGAGATCAACAAGAACTCATTGAATTATAAATTACATGTTGAGAGTAAAAAGTAATTAGGGTAATATACATTTTATTTATTATTTAAGAAAAATTCATCATCACTGAATTAAAGTGATTCATAAAACCTGAATCACAGCTTTCGCACAGTCAGCCATTTTCGTCCTCAGCAATAGCCACACACAGTTTGTGGACCCATATTACATATCCTGGCATATTACATATCTCGAAGTCAGCGGTTCACCAATATTCAACACTTGTGAACTTCTTATTAAAATTATGCGTCAGATTATTCCTTTCGGACAGTTCAAATGCTGCGCATCGCATAGTCTTAACTGTCATGCCGAAAAATTATTTCACCAACAGTAGATGGTCCTAAATTTCCTTTCTTGTTTTGAGGTAAATATGACTAAAATCCTCCAGATACCCTCTTTTTGCCAGTATTCAATATTTCTTCACATAAATAAGAATCAAAATGGAAGGAAAAAAGTTTAATTCAAGACAGGTACACTGGCCATGGGCTGGTGATTGAACTCGCCTACAAAACAAAATTGTTAAGGCTTTCGTGACCACTTGTTCACAAACTGCCTGTTGGCTTGAGTCTCGGGTTCTTCGGCCGACGTTCATCTAATAGATGAACGTCGGCCGAAGAACTCGAGACTGAAGCCAATAAGCAGTTTGTCGCCTACAAAAGTTGTTTTTAGTTGCTGGCGGCCTCTAGTAAAGCAATCGTGCACATAATAACTTACCTTGTATCTGAGGGTCTGCAAATCGTATAAAAACTGACTGCGAGACGACGCGGTATGCTGGGTGGTTCAAATGACTAAGCGTAAAGTATGACGGATTCGAGCGACACCTACGTGCGTTTATCACGATTGCAGCACTGCACGAATTCACAAATTCATATGGCAGCTGTGCCCGTAATGGTCACTTTGGCCGTCTTTCTCCTTATAGTAAAACACGCAATCACACCCGAAGTACAGGCGATGACTGAAGAGCCGTTCAAGTAAACCGCGTCAGCGAAGGGTACTGCTATGAAGAGCTCACGCCAACGCTATACTGTACCTTGAGTGCGTTTATATGTTTACTAGTCTAACTGATTTTAACCTCGTGACGCCCCACCTTAGCAATGTTGTTCGTGGAAACGTTTTAATTATAGATAAGGTATTTGTAGTCATAAGTACGAGGGGTGGCAACTATTTATTTACAGCTCTCACAAAATAGATACGTGTTTCAAAGTTTTACTAACCTTCAGAGTAGTCACCAGCACTGTGTATAACCCGTTGCCAGCGATGTGGAAGTCGTAGGATACTCTTAGCAGTGCCAGTTATGTTGACAGTTCGAGCGGCGCGGTCTATTGCCCGACGAATTTGTAGCAGTTCAGAAGCGAATGCCGTGAAGTGTTTCCTTCAGTTTAGAAGGCTTAAGTCAGGGGTGTGCAGTAGGTGGTATAGCACTTAGCAGCCCCATCAGTCAAACAAATCAGCAACAGCTTGCACTGTACGTGCTTGAGCACTGTCCTGCAAAATTATGGGTAGGTCCTGCAGAAAGTGTCATCACTTCTGTCTCTATGCTGTTCATTTTTGGAACACAACCTGTGACCAGCTTAGCTCTCCTGCAAAGGTTCGAGCCTCCGTGAAGTTTGGATGGTATGAGACGAGTTACTGGCAGAAGTAAAGCTGTGAGGACTGGGCGTGAGTCGTGCTTGGATAGCTCAGTTGGTAGAGCACTTGCCCGCGAAAGGCAAAGGTACCGAGTTCGAGTGTCGGTCCGGCGCACAGTTTTTATCTGCCCGGAAATTTCAAGTTTATAGCAGTTGTAACGCTGCGATTTCGGGGCACACGATACTCCTTAAGGCCTGTACTATGGTAAGTTGACGGGCTTCACCTTATGAGAAAGGATTTTTGTATAGAAATTGACCGCGTGTACCTGAATGGAGGCAAATCAGACTTACACCCACTCTGTAATAACAATGATACGTCAAGCAAGTCCGAAATGCAACTACACGTCAGGACGGACAAGAAACAACACAGAAGATGCTACCAATTTGTTAATAATACGGTCGCCAGCCTAATTAGGCATTAACTGAGTTTCTTCCCTGTACAAGTTGATGTACGTTCATGCAAAACCACACGTAATAACACTGCATAATATGGTAAATTTTAGAACCAGAAAATCTACTGAATTAATAATTTCACTTTCTGTACTAATATGGATAAACCATAAATACATAACATTACACTATAATGTTTACTACAAAACTTCGTACTGTCTATTGATCTGATTAAAATCGGGCGTAGGTTACCCTAGAAATAGCACTTTCGAAACACACACACAATGTCAATTTTGATAAAGGTAAAATACTGATAAATTTTGGTTTCTATTTTGGCTTTGACTTTGCTGGTCAAATCAGTTTAGAACACTTCAGAATTCAAATGAATAAAAAGGGGGGGGGACCCTGAAACTGTTATGATCACTGTATTAAAACAATTAATTACTGAAATCATTATGCCCTCAAGATTTCCAATATATGATTTACTACTCTTTTTGTCTTATTTCCTGCTCATTTAAATACCATTATATCTGTCTCGAAATAATTAAGCTTCATTACTAAATCAATATCAAAATTATCTTCCAACTTTGTCAGACCTTTGTTATCCGTCTATTAGTTCATTAACAAAAAAGTTCTTTAAACATCATTCTAACATAGCTAGGTCTGCAGGTAATTATTATTAACATAAACTTTAATTCTTCATTTCGGGACACTCGGATTGCACAACATTTGGAAAGGACCCTGCCTAGGTTAGTTGTGAGGATAATTAGATGATAGAACAGTTCTGGTAAAATTTAAGTTGTTATTGAACAGTATGGAACAAAAGTAGCACTGGTCCATACGAATACAGTACTAAAAGTTTCAACCTGTTTGTATCGATGCGGCGGTTTGCAGGCGGCGAGATGGCGAGGCACAGAGCACACATACAACCACAGCCATGGCTCTTGATGTATCGGCACTATACTTCTTCATAGCAACCACAGCCATGGCTCTTGACGTATCGGCACTATACTTCTTCATAGCGTCGCAATACTTTTCCGTTTAGTGCCTATGAAATTTTGCCATGCTGTATGGGCGTTGGAACGGCATACCCGAGGCTCAATGAAACTGCGTCTTCCAGGAGAGCCTCCTCGATCCAGAACGTGTTGCTCAGACCAATGCCAAATTCCAACTACTACTGCTGAGCCCGTTATGCCGTACAGCGCGCCCGCATCTCGTGGTCGTGCGGTAGCGTTCTCGCTTCCCACGCCCGGGTTCCCGGGTTCGATTCCCGGCGGGGTCAGGGATTTTCTCTGCCTCGTGATGGCTGGGTGTTGTGTGCTGTCCTTAGGTTAGTTAGGTTTAAGTAGTTCTAAGTTCTAGGGGACTTATGACCACAGCAGTTGAGTCCCATAGTGCTCAGAGCCATTTGAACCATTTTGAACCGTACAGCGCCCGTGTGCATTTTCCCCCGCTCGCCTGCCATCCACCTTTTACCGCTCCCTTACAGACAGGGTATTCACCAGAGGTTTTGCATTCTACATATCCAAATACATTGCCTACGTATGGACCAGACGCACAATTACAATTTTAACATCTTACAATAGTTTCAACGTTTCTTACATTTCAATTCTGTTATAATATTGCTTGAAATTTGACATAAACATTAATATCCACATCGAAAATTGTTTACAGTTTCTTTAACGTAATGGCATGAAACAAAAAAGAAATGAAATCAGAACATCGATTATACTAATTTATCGAAAATCAGAAGAAAAAATTATTATATGTACAATAGTACAGCGTTGTTTTTGTTACACAGTCAAACTGCAGTTCCTGTTGTATTACGATTTACTACCACGATCATGACCACGAACACAACTACTACTGACTAATAGGTCAGCTTTTGTTTTAACATTAGATCCTCCAAGGAGAAAACTGGTTTTATTTGCTCCAATATTGAACCAACAGATCAATATTGGAGCAAATAAAACCAGTTTTCTCCCTGGAAGGTCTAACGTTAAAACAAAAGCTGACCTACTTTGGACACACAATGCGAAGGCATGCCTCGCTGGAAAAAACATTAATGCTGGGGAAGATTGAAGGAACTAGAGGAAGAGGACGTCAGAGGATGAGATGGATCGATGGCATCACAGAAGCAATGGGTTCCAACCTGGAAGGTCTACGGGAGAAAGTGCAAGACAGGAAAGAGTGGCGTGATTTGGTTCATGGGGTCACGAAGAGTCGGAACCGACTAAACGAATAGAGAGAGAGAGAGAGAGAGAGAGAGAGAGAGAGAGAGAGAGAGAGCCTATACAAATATATTTTAAGTGGAACAATATGATTGTAGCGAGTTCACGCCAACTTAGTTTTTACTCGTCAGTAACTCTGATTTTGTGCCATAACATGCACAAATTATTAATTTCCTCGTATGAGATGATAACCGTCAGCCTATTTATCTAACGAACTGGCCCATATTAGATTTGTTAATGCAGAAAGCTCAGTTCTTCTTTGGAGCAGTGTTAGTACATTGCATACCAGGATTAATAACAAAAAGGAAGTCGTTTCACAGGAACACGACACGTTCAAGTATTTGTATTCCAATGTTTCTGATTTCTGCACGAATGGTGCCTTTCTGTTCCGCAATTGTGTGTAGATATGTAGCATAAATCCAATGTTTCAGGAACCTCCAAAGAAAGTAATCACAGACCGATAAGTCGGGATATCTGCGAGGCCACAAAATGTCCTCATTCCTTGTAATGATGTGGTTACCAGATGCTACGAGGACTCCTTAAAAAAAAAATGGCTCTGAGCACTATGGGACTTAACATCTATGGTCATCAGTCCCCTAGAACTTAGAACTACTTAAACCTAACTAACCTAAGGACATCACACACATCCATGCCCGAGGCAGGATTCGAACCTGCGACCGTAGCAGTCACGCGGCTCCGGACTGAGCGCCTAGAACCGCTAGACCACCGCGGCCGGCAGGACTCCTTCCAGTGAAATTTGAGCTCAATGAGACGTAGCACAATCTTGCTGAAACCAATACCCATTTGGAGGAAACTGCTCAAGTCCAAGTTCGAGGAATGTGTCAACCGCTCAGAGGTGACTGTGTTTCCTCGTCCGTAATCATCCTCAAAAAAAGAAAAGGCCGATTAGCACCATTTAAGAGACAGCGCATCACGCTGTGAGATTCTGGCTGTGTAAGTGGCGTTGATGAAGTTTGTGTGCTCGCACCAGCAACGGCAGTTCTATTTGTTGACGTCACCTCTGATATGAAAATGTGTCTCGCTACTCACCCGTAGAAAATTTAAGAACCCTTCATTATCGCTAATTTTAGTCAACAGTTCAACAGACAGAGTCACTCGCTTTTCACAGTCACTTTCATTTACCTGTGTCTTGAGCTTTTGCAACGTTAATGGGGGTAGGACGTCAAAAGGGCCGACTTGGAGCAGGAGAGGCATCTCAGGACATTTTAATTTCCACTGTCTATACTTTTACAAATAAATTCATAAAACTTTGTCAGCATCACCAGGAAGGATTCAGGATTCACACTCATTGCAGTGAAAGTTCGAAAACATAACAAAATATTTTTTTTTACGTGCGAAATTTCATCATTTTTTCACTTACTAATGGCTGCATTTGTTGCTATAGGTACACTTTTCTTCGTAAGTTAGAGAGATCCTTCGATGAATTTTGCACAGCATACATGCCATACTCACAGGTGTGTGAAACTCTAGAATTTATTTAATTTATGAATAAACGAATGAACTGTTATATTTAAACTTCATGTTTAGAAAAAACGCAAATTTTATAGTTAATTACCTCAATTTTTACCAAAGTTTTTAATATATTTGGAAAATTTCAGAGTTTCATACACCTTTCAGTATGGTTTGTATGCTGTGTAAAATTCATCGAAAAATCTCTTTTACTTATGAAGAAGTGTGTACCTATAGCAACAAATGCTGCCATTAGTAAATGAAAAAAAATGATGAAATTTCACACGTAAAAAAATTACTTCGTTATGTTTTAGAACTTCCAGTGCTATGAGTGTAAATTCTGAATCCTTCCTGGTCATGCTGACAAAGTTTTATGAATTTATTTGTAAAAGTACAGCCACTGGAAATTGAAATGTCCTGTGGTGCCTCTCCTGCTCCAAGTCGGCCCGTTTGACGTCCTACTCCCCTTAAATCATTCCATAAAATTCTATGTACAATACGACTGGACATTCCCACTACTGACACAAAGTGTTTCACAGAACACTTTGCACTGTGGGTTACAACATTTTGCACCTTCTCTACTCGCTGTTCTAAGCGTCAGCTACTGGGACTTTCTGGCTGTTTCAGCTTTAGAGCTCTTCCTGTTGCTTCAAAGTTTTTCACCCATAACCTGATTTCATGTGCCGATGACACAGGATCATTCAGTCTAAGGTTGAAATGACGGTAGTATTACCGTCCAGCTGCAGCAAAGTAATCACCGTTTTTGTCAAAGGCTTTCACTGTGACAGCATGTTCAGGCCCGCTACAGCACTTCATCTCAGCAAATGACGTACCGACCTGAAACATGTGACAAACATTCATTGTTGCCAATAATACCATTCCACTTAGGGAGACTACTAAAAACAGCTCTTTTTTGCCACAACTTGTAGTTTACCCGAAGAGACAATATTTTCGTTCAAATGCTTTGGTGCACCCTATAAGGTAAGGGGTCGGTGTGACGTCATAAGGCCAAAGCGTCACATAGCTCTCTTTTTTCTATTTATTACAAAAACTATGACTTTCACTGGTTCCATCTACTTCTTCCCTAAATTTTTCTATAAAAGAGATTTCTGACGTCTCAGTCCTTGTGAAACAGTGCTTTCATACGACATGTTTAAAAATAAAGTTGTCCGTGCAATTTTTCGGAATTATCAAGTTGAGGATCAAAGCGTGCGGTCAAGAAACAAACAAATTAGCGTGTAATGGACTTATTAACATTTTAATGAACTTTTCACAACGAGAATTACAAGAGAAAACCGGTTTGCAGCTCCACGAACCTTATATTCAGTTTCACGCTGCGCAAATTTTGTCTTCGCAGAAGGAAATGGCATTCCCTTCGCAGATGTTTTTCCCCAACAAAGCAGCGAAATTTTCCGTAATCGACAACATTTTTAGTTAGAATAAACCTGTAAGCTTCATGAAATGAATGTCTACAACTACAATTACGTCTACATCTTTGCAAACGTCTGCAAAAAGATGGACTATCAGTAAATACATGTAATTCACGGTCGCGTCGCTTCTACGCTTCATCAGGAACAGAAAAAAACCATCAAGAAGCTGGACAAGCTTCGACAAAGGAAAAGGAGAATTCTGAGTTCTCTCAGTTTCCTGCTGGGATTCCGAGAGGGGGAAATAGTTCCAGTATTCGCCAGGATCAAGCACCGTGTCAATTCCAGAACGGCAAACAAAATCAAACACCGAGCTAGCCTCGCGCTGGTAAGGGAGAGAGTTCGTGACATGAGCCGTGGACTAGATGTGATGTCCAAGGACCTGCTGTATCTCCATCTTTCCATAGCAGCTTCCTTGACCAATCAAGACAGAGACTAGGTTGATGGCGCCTCCTAGTCTCTAGCAGAATGCATCAGGAAGAAGTCAACGGCATGCCAACTAGCCAAGTTTGATCGCCGCAACAACAAGGAGCAACAGAATGGGGACATGCGTACAGTGGTCAACATGAGTGATAAGCAGCTCGACAAGACCACCTTAAAAGTACTCAGCAAGGGCCTCAACTTTTCAGTGACACCCAGGAACGTGCCTGTCGCAGATTTCATGAGTGCAGATGAGCAAGCAACCAACACGCTACCATCCAGTGTAGCTGAAGAGATCTGCAGAGAGATGTGCGGGGTGCTCAACAAGACCAAGCCACCCAGAGCCAACATCTCAACCGATGAAAGGTTGGCACTCAGGCAACTTCTTGAGGGTGACAGCATTGTGGTGATGCCAGCAGACTAGGGGAATTCCATAGTCATCCTAAAGAAGACAGATCATAACAGAAAAGTGCAACAACTTCTGGAGGATCCTGCATACAAACCAATCGGAAGTGACCTCACGGACAAAGTGGACAAAAAGACCAGGGCTTTGCTGAAGGAGACGGGCTTGCCTGAGCTAGTCAGCAAACAGCTGCGTTCCAAGGCGCCAGTCCCACTTAGGCTGTTTGGACTCCCCAAAGTTCACAAGAATGGGGCTCCTCTTCGACCTATTGTCAGCAATATCGGCGCTGCCACCCATCCTTCTGCAAAATACCAAACGAAAATGCTGGCACCACATGTGGGCAAATATGTGCACCACATTTGGAATTCAGAGGACTTCCTACAACGGCTGAGACTTCACATTGTCAACTCTGTCAAAATAATCAGTTGCGATGTAGTGTCTCTCTTCACACGAGTACCACTGAATGACTCACTCTATCTTATTGGAGAGAGGTTCAATGGAGCTCTCCTCGACTTATTCAGGCATGTGCTGACCACAAGGTACTTCCTATATGGGGGTCAATTTTATGAGCAAACGGAAGGGGTGGCAATGGGCAGCCCTCTACCACCAGTGGTTGCCATCCCATTCATGGAAAGATTTGAAGAGAAGGCACTTACATCGGCCACATATTTACCCAAGTGCTTTTATAGGTATGTGGATGACACCTATGTCATTTGGCCCCATGGCAGGGAGAAGCTAGATGATTTTCTGGAGCATCTAAATTCACGCCACCCGAATACAACATTCACAATGGAACTGGAGAAGGATGAATAACTCCCATTCCTGGATGCATTAACCAAGAGGAAGCCTGATGGCACATTTAGGCACAGTGTGTACCGCAAACCGACACACTCTGACTTATACCTGCAAGCAAACAGCTCCCACCATCTGGCACAGAAGAACGGAGTGCTCAGAACACTAGTCCACAGAGCACGTACTCTGTCAGACGCCGACAGTTTGGCAATGGAAATAGAACACTTACAGTCGGTGTTCAACAAGAATGGATTCTCATCTAGAGACATCCAGAAGGCACTTGCAGTGAACCACAGGATCCGGTAGAAGATCCAAAAGAGACGAAGAAGGTGGCATACTTGCTACATGCGGAGCCGATCTCTGCTAAGATCAGCAGAATTCTCATCAAAACAAGACATCAAGAGTGTATTTTGCCCAACCAGTAAGATTGGAACAATGTTGGGGAATGCAAAGGATGGCCTGGGGTTACAGAAGCGAGGCATTTACAACATATTATGCGAGTGTGGGATGTCATACATCGGCCAGACCACCAGGACTGTGGACATCAGATGTAAAGAACACCAGAGGCACACCATACTCAGTCAGGCAACCATATCACTGTCTAGAGCTCGGTCACCCGATGAACTACAGTGACACCAAGATTGTCACACAGACCCCTAGATATTGGGACAGTGTCATAAGAGAGTCTATCGAGATTAAGATCACGGAGAGCCTCATCAACCGTGCCACTGGATACCAGCTCAGCACAGCCTGGGATCGGGCTCTTGAACTTCTGAAAGCTCAACGCAAAACGCATCGAGATTTCACCAGGAACAGGAGTGGGGACCGAAAAAATAGCCACGAGACAGTACCGGAAAAAAATGTAGAGGGAAAAGCCTCATTAAAGTAAGGAGATTAATTATGTGCTTTCGAGTGTTCATCCAAGTTGTTGATTCCATTTTTCCGTGAAAAAGTGAAACAAAAGTCTTCTGAAAACCTGAAGGTACATCATTATCCTATCACGCCGAGAAAACCTGAGAGTTTGCAGAAAGCAGATCCAAATAAATATAGTCAGTAATAGTTACGCACGTGTAAAGAAACGTGCACAGGACGTATTAGCGTGGAAAGATACATCAAGCCAGTCTTTGTCGTGAACATCACTACAACATCACATTTCCATAGAGGATAAATCAGATAATTGATATCCAGAACTGATTAAGCAATAAAAGGGTTGCAAAATTCCTCTATGCGGTATGAAAAACGTAAGAGGAAGCGTACTATACCAGAATCCGTTGAATATGAATTCCACAATTTAACAGAAATAAATATTAACGGAATAGTCTCACAACGTAGTCACTTCTAGGACTGAAAAATGTCGCAAAAAGCGTTTTTCGTCCTCCGAAAATTGGTGACATGGAAGTGTTCGATGTTAAACTTTCAAGGAATAAAGAAAGTTTTTAGTCAACAGCAAAGAACATTATTACATTTGTATTGCACCGGTAATATTCGTTCCTTTGCAAACATATCAAACGCGTTTTTTTCGTGAAACATATAGTATAACTGTGAAATTGACGTTTATAGTGGTATTTCTTAACTAAGTGCGCTCTAAAATGGTTGATCCATTAATTAAGGACCCAGAGGTAAGAAAATTAATTACTTATATGGACATAAAACAAATGTGGTCGGTAATAGAGCGTAGGTCCTGAACTGCCCCCCAGGCGGTCAATAATATTGCATGATTTTTCCTGAAGTGTAATAATAATAATATTGAACGTCTAGGCGCGAGATTGAGATGTTGCGCAATAATATTGACAACATCAAAAGCATTTGAATATTTTGCGCTGCCCTAAAATATTGTACCGTCTGTGGGCAGGATTGACAATATCGTTGACAGTGTCTTGCGTGCTACAGGTTGTGGATATCATTGTGTTCACTGTTAGTTGTTATGGTGTTGAAAGTGAGTTCAATACAATACAGAGGGGCGTTACGATTAGAGTGCATCGATATGTATAAATAAATAATTGCTAGCATTGTGGGATATTACGGCTAGTGACTACAAGAACAAAAACGTTAAGAATTAGTCGTATTATTTGTTGCTCAGAAAACACGGCGCCACGAAGGACGACATTTAAAAACATAATTAATGCAAAATTATGAATAAAAGTGTATAGAGGCATTTATGTGTAGGCCTATGTGTATATTACATACCCGAATAATGGTTTAGTGCACGTATTATTGCGTGACACTTTTTCCTAATTACGTAACTGTAAATTTAAAGTCTCCAAGGTATTGTAGCGTAAGAGGTAAACGATGACTTTGTGGAATTACGTATATTGCTTTTTATTTATGGGAATTGAGCGTCTGCAGATGTATAACCGGGGGGTGGGGGGTGAGGGGGGGCTGTGAGGCGAATGCAAGGCTTAAATTTCTGTTTTTGATATAAATGAGTTGGTCAGTTTTGAGACGTATCATACCTCAAGAACTAAATTTTATAGGTGATACAAAAACCATATCCCAGAGAAATGATGTTTATCCCCTCGGTATTTGTTACGCGTGCATTACTTCGATACCGTACATGAAACAACAAACAGCAGTTGCTATAGGCATAGTATTGTCTCGCTGCAGTGCTACATTTGGCTAGACGAGAGGCTTAGCGGATACACAGGAAATAACTTCTAGATGTGTATAACAATTTTGTAATGGATAAAAACTCCTTAACCCAGATTCAGAGACGGGGAGGTGGGGAGAGGAAAGCAAGCGTCTATGTATTTGGACACCTATGTGCGTTCGCAATCATTTTCAGTACTGTATCACATGCTGGACAATCAACACACAAAAACTTCTCCTTCAACCTCAATTTTATCAATAAGTTTCCGTGAGTGATCTTTTCCGCTCCTTGACCCAATTTTTCATCCGCCTTTTTTTCTACTTGGAACAACGGAGGGCAATTATCACAACAGCAGTGTCTTTATCATCATCATTCTGTACCACAATATTATTGAGCAGTGTGGGAAGAATTTAAGCAATAATGCACAATATTACCGTGCCGTATTATAGGCGGTCTAGCGGCCGCTTTAAGCTACTAGGGGAGAGTGATGACGTATACTTTTGCTTACTCGAAGTTCCGTACTAGCTGAAAGAAACAATAGCCGCTCATAGTTCTTCCTTGGGAACTTTGTAATCCCATTTGGAGGAACGAACCGCAAATGATAACGAATCAAACCGTTCCCTTTGCGCTGCAAATTATGCAGGAAAAGTACACTTATAATGACTATGTCATAAAAGTGCAAATAAATGAGTATCTTTTGCCACAATCAAACTGAGTATGTGTCTTACAGTTTTTCTTGTCCGTACTTTCGAACTTAGCTTGTAAATTAGAATTTCTCCGCTATGGTGCGAATTTAGTGCATTTAACTCATGGTAAGTGTTTCATTCAATTCTGTACTTCCTATATGTGTATTTCGGAGCGGCTTCTTTGATTCTGAGAGTCTTAATAAGGAGGAATTAGTTTTTCGTATTTTCTTCGTGTATTCGTCTCACGTTGACTGTAATGAGTGTCGTTCTGCGCAGTCATACCATATTAGAATGGCAGTAATAAGACTGCCTAAAACATTTTGCAATTGATTTAGTTTTTCGTATTTTCTTCGTGTATTCGTCTCAAGTTGACTGTAATGAGTGTCGTACTGCGCAGTCATACCATATTAGAATGGCAGTAATAACACTGCCTAAAACATTTTGCAATTGATTTTGATCACCTGATGACCTTACAATACGGTAAATGACAGCATCCTCTGTAAGAAGTCTAAGAGGGCTGTCCATATTGTCTCCTAAATCGTTCATATAGATCAGGAACAGCAGAAGGCCTATAAAACTTGTAACCTCCCCACAAAAATTAATAAATATTAATATGAATAAATATTATTTGGTTAATGATTCTAATTTTTGTGTAACCTCAGAACAAAATTGGTTCCCATTTATAATCTCCGTACAGAAGTGCATTCAACGACAGCAGTGCTGCGTCATGGCCCTGTAAGATCATTCTGAACGAAAAGCAAAAATTCTTACCTCAATAAAGTCGCCAACTACCTGCTCTTACAATAGCTTTTTCCGGCACAGCTCTGTGCAATGCTGGCCTATAGATTTGTCATTTATGAAAGGAAGCAACTGATTTTTTCTTTTGCAACAATCGGAATGATCATGGATTGGAGAAATTAGTAAATTCCTTCAATTGAAATGAATTCTTGTTAGAAATTACTTTATATGACAAAGATTATTATTAGGACATTTTTAAAAGATTTACATGGGAGTTCACATAACATTACTAGATATGCGCGAGGCTGCTTTTACCTTATACTATAACGCTGAGGCTCCGCCATCGCTGTACCACGACCGGCCCAGCCAACACGATACACCAGACTGCTCGCTAGCAACAACTTACTCCTACTGCTACACAGTTCCTACTAATACAACACTGCTCTTTGGTCTCAGATTCTCTTATAGCTTACATATCGCAGGCAGCGCATACCTCTTACAAACTTCTTTGGGAAACGACACACATCACTTCTGTTTTACCCGATGACATTCCGACAATTACTGCGAATTGTGACGTTCCAGACACGATCTCACGAATCCAGTCGCATAACTAAGGCGGTACTCCACAGGCAAGCAATTTGATTAGAGGTCGCTTGTGAGGAACAGTGTCAAAAGCCTTCTGGACATCTAAAAATATGAAATCAGTTTGACATCCCCTGTCGATATCAATCATTACTTAGCGAGAATAAAGAGAAAATTTTGTTTCACAAAAATGATATTTCCTGAATCCATGGTGACTCAATAAATTGTTTTCTTCGAGTTAATTTATAATGTTCGAACACAGTGTATGCTCCAAGATGCTACTGCAAATCGACATTAGAGATAAGGCTCTGTAATTCAGCGGATTACTCCTATTTCCTTTCATGGATACTAGTGCCACCTGTGCAACTTTCCAATCTTTAGGTACGGGTCTTCCGCGAGCTAGTGGTTGTATATGCTTGTTAAGTGTGGAGCTATTGCATCAGCATACCCTGAAAGGCACCTGACTGGTATACAATCTGCACCAGAGGACTCGCCTTTATTAAATGATTTAAGTTGCTTGGCTGCACCGAAGATATCCACTTCTATGTTACTCATGTTGGTAATTGTTCTTGATGCGAATTGCTTTATTTCGTCTACCTTGGTGGAGCAATTTCGGAAAAATGTGTTTAGTGACTCTGCTGTAGTAGCATTGTCATCCGTGACATCGCCATTGTTATCGCGCAATGAAGTCTTGCCGCTGGTGTACTTTACATATGGCCAGGATCTCTATAGGTTTTCTGCCAGATCTCTAGACATAATTTCTTTGTGGAAACTACTGAAAGCATCTCGCTTTGAAGTTCGCGCAAAATTTCGAGTTTCTGTAAAATTTTACCGATCTAGGGCATTTCGCTAAAGACTTCTGGCGTTGCAACCTTGCTACAGACAATAGCCTCCGATGTTATCCTTTGCATTGTTCATATAAATTGACAGTAGTAGCGGCTTTATAGCACTCGCTTGGCGCTCCCGTGAAGTTAGCTTAGCATCTATCGATTTTGCTCTGTTAAGGAAGTTGTGTAGAGGTCTGTCTCCAAGAAAATCCTGCATTCACTCACTAACCTGGTCCGATACTTGGTAAGCCCGTATTTTGTTAAGTAGACGAAAGCGGAGTCCGTCCAGAACATGTTTCCTCTACATTTAACCAACGGGTATTTTAGAGCTGCCCTCTGTGCTGCCTACCAAACTTTCCGTTTTAAACTTACAGCACATACCCATTATACATTTTTGTGGGCTATAGCAATATTTTACGATCCCCCCAGCAAGTCTCTATAGATCAAGCGTGAACACTGACTTTAGCTATACGAGCTGTAAACCAATGAGACTGATACGAAGAACGGCGCATGGTTAGAGACTAATATTTTGTTTGATTTAGCGCAGAAACATTTATTTTTTGATTTTGAAAGTAACATCACTGAACAACATTTCATCGCGCAACAGTATTTTGCGACTGCAATAAAAGTCTTACTTAGACTGTACACTTTCGCTTTATTTTCAAGAATCTTCAGCGGTGGTTTTTACAGTGTCTCCTGAAGATGCTTTAAAATCAGACGACAAGCATCTGGTCTAAGTAAGATTTTTATTACAGTCACGAAAGACGATATGTATCTCGTATTACTTGAAAAATTGCGACTGTGGATGAGAGGCCTAAGAACAGGAAAGACAAAGAATGTGAAGTTACTTTTGTAACGTGCTTTTTCAGGTGTTAATTTTTGCTGCAAGCTGTTTAAAATCTGGCTGATAACCGGTGAGCGCAGTTTGCACAAGGTCACTAATATGTTCATTGGTTAGTTCGTTCTTGTGCACCGCAGCTAGCTCTTTATTTGCACGAAGTAATGGCGGCTATCGACAGGGGATCTCAAGTTGATTCCGTATTTCTAGATTTCCGGAAAGCTTTTGACACCGTTCCTCACAAGCGACTTCTAATCAAGCTGCGGGCCTAGGGGGTATCGTCTCAGTTGTGCGACTGGATTCGTGATTCCCTGTCAGGAAGGTCGCAGTTCGTAGTAATAGACGGCAGATCATCGAGTAAAACTGAAGTGATATCAGGTGTTCCCCAGGGAAGCGTCCTGGGACCTCTGCTGTTCCTGTTCTATATAAATGACCTGGGTGACAATCTGAGGAGTTCTCTTAGGTTGTTCGCAGATGATGCTGTAATTTACCGTTTAGTAAGGTCATCCGAAGACCAGTATCAGTTGCAAAGCGATTTAGAAAAGATTGCTGTATGGTGTGGCAGGTGGCAGTTGACGCTAAATAACGAAAAGTGTGAGGTGATCCACATGCGTTCCAAAAGAAATCCGTTGGAATTCGATTACTCGATAAATAGTACAATTCTCAAGGATGTCAATTCAGGAGCCAAAGGTTGCGTTTAATTGGAAGGACACTTAGAAGATGCAACAAGTCCACGAAAGAGACAGCTTACACTACACTCGTTCGTCCTCTGTTAGAATATTGCTGCGCGGTGTGGGATCCTTACCAGGTGGGATTGACGGAGGACATCGAGGGGGTGCAAAAAAGGGCAGCTCGTTTTGTATTATCGCGTAATAGGGGAGAGAGTGTGGCCGATATGATACGCGAGTTGGGATGGAAGTCATTAAAGCAAAAACGTTTTTCGTCGCGGCGAGATCTATTTACGAAATTTCAGTCACCAACTTTCTCTTCCGAATGCGAAAAGATTTTGTTGAGACCAACCTACATAGGTAGGAATAATCATCAAAATAAAATAAGAGAAATCAGAGCTCGAACAGAAAGGTTTAGGTGTTCGTTTTTCCCGCGCGCTGTTCGGGAGTGGAATGGTAGAGAGATAGTATGATTGTGGTTCGATGAACCCTCAGCCAAGCACTTAAATGTGAATTGCAGAGTAGTCATGCAGATGTAGATTACTAGATTACTAGATTTAATAAACTTGAGTGCTGAGCAAGTGATTTACACACACACACACACACACACACACACACACACGAAGTGGTTCTAAAAGTTGAGATCAGTCTTTCGTCATACTCTTTTGTTATGGGATAATTCACTTCTGGAAACTTCCTCCAAAATTTAATATTGAAGAATCACTTCATTTCTGTACCTCTAGTCATTCACCATCTTGAAGATGCAGTAGGTGCAACTGCACAGCCGCAGAATCCTGTAGAACTGACGGCGAAATGAAACATTGTGATGTTCAGTTTCACGATCTTTTAACCAACGAACATTACTGTTATTGATTTCTAATTTTCACAATTTTTTTTGTTTTTAGTTTCAGTCTACAGTGTAAGATATTTATACGATATTTCCGGAAATTGTCATTTATTAGTGTTTCTGTAGAGCCGTGTGACAGTGTTGTATACTTTTCGTCGTTGTAGTGAGATACCTAGCTCTGTTGATACATACGCCACATAATTACCATAAATTTCAACATGAGGTAGTATCCAGTGAAATATTACTTCGTTTCTTTCCCTCAATACAGAGTGAAAGTAAAAAGTGGAAATTGCTGTTACAACAGAAAAGTTATTCCGCACTATCCATGAAACGAAACAGAGCATCACTAATTGCAGATTATGATTGCCTTTCTGAGTGCTACTATGGAACTGTTGGGTATCAAATTCAAATGGCTCTGAGCACTATGGGACTTAACATCTGAGGTCATCAGTCCCCTAGAACTTAGAACTAGTTAAACCTAACTAACCTAAGAACATCACACACATCCATGCCCGAGGCAGGATTCGAACTTGCGACCGTAGCAGTCGCGCGGTTCCAGACTGAAGCGTCTAGAACCGCTCGGCCACACCGGCCGGCTGTTGGGTATCCATCGCCCATGTATCTTTATGTAATAAGAAAGCCCGTTAGTGAAGTGCCATCGTTTACTAACTTCCGAAAAATTGCAACAATATAAAACAGTATCAACTGGAAACTATTAATGACAAATCCAAAATCAACTGACTATTGACCATTGCTAAGCATTAAATGAGTATGTAAATAATGTCCTTAACGTGCCACAAGATCATCTCGATAGATTTTTTTGGATGAATGTAAGTTTCGCCATCAACCAAGAATGAAGCATAAACAAGAAACGGGACCGAATTTGTGGATGAAGATTTCTAAAGGTTACAGAATACCGAAGAAAATTTTTTTTCGTTAACATTGTTTTCAGATGCTATTCGTTCATTTACATACCGCTCAACAACAAAGTATCCAGTACGTGCATAATTTACTTTACATTAACTTTCACATGTATGTAAAGGAAGTACCATAAAGGTAAAGCCGGCTGCGGTGGTCTCGCGGTTAAGGCGCTCGGTCCGGAACCGCGCGACTGCTACGGCCCGCATCTCGTGGTCGTGCGGTAGCGTTCTCGCTTCCCACGCCCGGGTTCCCGGGTTCGATTCCCGGCGGGGTCAGGGATTTTCTCTGCCTCGTGATGGCTGGGTGTTGTGTGATGTCCTTAGGTTAGTTAGGCTTAAGAAGTTCTAAGTTCTAGGGGACTGATGACCATAGCTGTTAAGTCCCATAGTGCTCAGAGCCATTTGAACCATTTTGACTGCTACGGTCGCAGGTTCGAATCCTGCCTCGGGCATGGATGTGTGTGATGTCCTTAGGTTAGTTAGGTTTAAGTAGTTCTAAGTTCTAGGGGACTGATGACCACAGATGTTAAGTCCCATAGTGCTCAGAGCCATAAAGGTAAAAAAGACCTCTCATTATATCGAAAAATTTTATTCCTCTACTCAGCTAAACTAATATCCGTCCGCGTAAGCATCGAAAGGCCCGCCGTTACCGACCGACCGCCGTGTCATCCTGAGACGATATGCGTAACTGAATGAAGATACGGTAGGGCATGTGGTCAGCACACCGCCCTCCCCTTTCGTGTCAGTTTGCGTCACCGGAGCCACTACTTCTCAGCCAAGCAGCTCCTCAACTGGCATGACAAAGCCTGAGTGCGCCCCACTTGCCGACAGCGCTCGGCAGAACGGGACGGTCACCCGGTCACCCATCCAAGAGCTAGCCAAGCCAGACAACACTCAACTTCGGTGATCTGACATGAACCGGTATTACCACTGCAGTAAGGCCGTTGGTCCTCTATTCAACAGCACATTTTAATACGAAACTATGGTAGAAATATGCTTTGGAATATGAGATATGCAAGATTTGATTGCTTTACTAAGCTGCGGGATAATATATACACACATCAAAAAAAAGTTTTGCATCACCTCGGTTTCGAGAGTTCCGGAACCTGTACAGAAAACTGGAATCGAGATCAAGATAAACATCGTTTCCGCCGTTTTTATGGCTCCTGAAGACCACACATTGCATGTTGTACCACCACACAGCGAGACCATCAGAGGTGGTGGTCCAGATTGTTGTACACACCGGTATCTCTGATACCCAGTAGCACGTCCTCTTGCATTGATGCATGCCTATATTCGTCGTGGCATACTATCCACAAGTTCATCAAGGCACTGTTGGTCCAGATCGTCCCACTCCTCAACGGCGATTCGGCGTAGATCCCTCAGAATGATTGGTGGGTCACATCGTCCATAAACAGACCTTTTCAATCTATCCCAGGCATATTCGATAGGGTTCATGTCTGGAGAACATGCTGGCCACTCTAGTCGAGCGATGTCATTATCCTGAAGGAAGTCATTCACAAGATATGCACGATGGGGTCGCGAATGTCGTCCATGAAAACGAGTAGCTCCCCAATATGCTGCCGATATTGTTGCACTATTGGTCGGAGGATGGCATTCACGTATCGTACAGCCGTTACGTTGCTTTCCATGACCACCAGCGTCGTACTCGGCCCCCAAAAAGCAGGGCATCTCCACCATGCTGCACACGCTGCACAGTGTGTCTAAGGCGTTCAGCCTGACAGGGTTGCCTCCAAACAAGTCTCTGATGATTCTCTGGTTGAAGGCATATGCGACACTCATTGGTGAAGGGAATGTGATGCCAATCCTGAGCGGTCCATTCGGCATGTTGTTGAGCCCATCTGTACCGCGCTGCATGGTATCGTCGTTGCAAAAATGGACGTCGGGAGTGAAGTTGCGCATCATGCAGCCAACTGCGCACAGTCGTAACACGACGTCCTGTGGCTGGACGAAAAGCATTACTCATCATGGTGGCGTTGCTGTCATGGTTCCTCCGAGCTATAATCCGTAGGCAGCGGTCAACCACTGTAGTTGTAGCCCTTGGACGGCCTGAACGGAGCATGTCATCGAGAGTTCCTGTCTCTCTCTGGACCTCCTTCATACCCGAACAACATCGCTTTGGTTCACTCCGAGACGCCTGGACACTTCCCTTGCTGAGAGCACTTCCTGGCATAGAGTAACAATGCGGACGCGATGGAACCGCGGTATTGACCGTCTAGGCTTGGTTGAATTACAGACAACACGAGCCGCGTACCTCCTTCCTGGTGGAATGACTGGAACTGATCGGCTGTCGGCTTCCGTTTAACAGGCGCTGCTCATGCATGGTTGTTAACATCTTTGGGCGGGTTTAGTGGCATCTCTGAACACTCAAAGGGACTGTCTCTGTGATGCAATATCCACAGTCATCTTCAGGAGTTCTGGTATCCAGGGTGATGCAAACTTTTTATTTTGTGTATATTGACCTATAGCTTAGGCAGCTGTATTCCAACATGTGTATGTATCAAGAATCACATGGAATGTCCTTCGAATTAATGGCCCACGTTTCTCTTTTTGTTTTTCACCACAAATCCATTTATAAATGAGTTTTTTGGTGAAAAACGGTGCCCATTAATTGGAAGGACATGGCACATAATTCTTGATGCAAACACATGTTGGAATACAGTTACGTCAGATACAGATTAATACAGTGTGTGATCCAACCCTCTGATATATATCTGGTACCTTATCAAATACGCCTATGAAACTCCAGAACAGATCGTAGAAAGCCTATAAAAAGTAAATCTGCAAATGAATAATGATTAAATAAACCATTTTCTAGAATGTGGAGTAAAATGGTTAATATAGTGAAAATATGCCAGTGCAGAAATAGTTTCATCAATAGTCGCTTGGAAATTTCAGACTGTTGTGGACTGGTATTGATGTGGGTGGCATATCTCTCTGTTTCCAGAGCCTGGATGCAGCGAGCGAGGATTTGCGGATCTACTTGAGAAGGAAGCACATCTGGGAGCTGCTGCGCTACCTCCTCATGCAGACACTCGTCAAAAAACCTGGTGAGCTGTAGCGCTTTTGTGATGGATAGGTTGTCTGTATGCATTCTGCAGACGACTTATTTAAAAGACAAAAAGGGGCACTCACCAACATTGGACCGAACAGCAGCAGTATTCCCTGATACTGAAGTTCGTAAAGTCGTTACACTTGTATCCCCTGCCTAGTCTCACGATCTTAGCTGTAATATACTGATGACCATTGAAATTGCAGTACCATCAACGCAGTATTCAATAAATTGGCGAGAAATGCTTGGATACCCAAATGGTCAGCTTTTCGACGTTGTTGTTGTTGTTGTGGTCTTCAGTCCTGAGACTGGTCTGATGCAGCTCTCCATGCTACTCTATCCTGTGCAAGCTTCTTCATCTCCCATTACCTACTGCAACCTACATCCTTCTGAATCTGCTTAGTGTATTCATCTCTTGGTCTCCCTCTACGATTTTTACCCTCCACGCTGCCCTCCAATACTAAATTGGTGATCCCTTGATGCCTCAGAACATGTCCTGCCAACCGATCCCGTCTTCTGGTCAAGTTGTGCCACAAACTTCTCTTCTCCCCAATCCTGTTCAATACTTCCTCATTAGTTACGTGATCTACCCACCTTATCTTCAGCATTCTTCTGTAGCACCACATTTCGAATGCCTCTATTCTCTTCCTGTCCAAACTGGTTATCGTCCATGTTTCACTTCCATACATGGCTACACTCCATACAAATACTTTCAGAAACGACTTGCTGACACTTAAATCTATACTCGATGTTAACAAATTTCTCTTCTTCAGAAACGATTTCCTTGCCATTGCCAGTCTACATTTTATATCCTCTCTAATTCGACCATCATCAGTTATTTTACTCCCTAAATAGCAAAACTGCTTTCCTACTTTAAGTGTCTCATTTCCTAATCTAATCCCCTCAGCATCACCCGATTTAATTTGACTACATTCCATTATCCTCGTTTTGCTTTTGTTGATGTTCATCTTATATCCCCCTTTCAAGACACTGTCCATTCCGTTCAACTGCTCTTCCAAGTCCTTTGCTGTCTCTGACAGAATTACAATGTCATCGGCGAACCTCAAAGTTTTCATTTCTTCTCCATGGATTTTAATACCTACTCCGAATTTTTCTTTTGTTTCCTTTACTGCTTGCTCAATATACAAATTGAATAACATCGGGGAGAGGCTACAACCCTGTCTCACTCCCTTCCCAACCACTGCTTCCCTTTCATGCCCCTCGACTCTTATAACTGCCATCTGGTTTCTGTACAAATTATAAATAGCCTTTCGCTCCCTGTAATTTACACCTGCCACCTTCAGAATTTGAAAGAGAGTATTCCAGTTAACGTTGTCGACGTAACCACACAAAAAGTGGGTAACAGTAACCTCATCTGCATTCTAAACACTGATCAGCCACAACATTATGACCACTTACCTACTGTCGATGTAAACCCGTCCTGGCGATAGCAGCGTAGACTGGCGAGGAATGACTGCTAGTCAGACACAAGCACGGCGAATGCAGTATCAGCGAGTGTGCTGTCCATGTGTAGAATGGGGAAGGAACGCGATCTATCTGAGTGATGGCCCTTAAACTTGGCACGAGCATTTCGGAAACTGCATGACGTATCAGCAGTTCTAGGAATGCTGTGGTGAAAGTCTTCACCACTTGGCGAAACCAAGATGAAACCACATCCATACGCCATGGGCTTGGGCGGCAAGCCCTCATTACGGATGTCGGACGTCGTAGGCTGGGTAGACCGGGAAAACAGGGCAGGCGGCGAACAGTGGCGGAACTAGCATCAGACTCAAATGTTGGGCAGAATACAAGTGTGTCTTAACACGCAGCGCACGGAACTCTCCTGACGAAGGGCCTCTGCACATATTCGGAAATAAACAGCTAAACATTTCTGATATCTTGCGTTTTCTAATGAGACATAACGAAGAAAGTTATTTGTCAGGAAGCGGGCACTTACATGTAAGTAACATCGAATATTACACAACATACTTGAATTAAGTATGTACAGGGCTATTACAAATGATTGAAGCGATTTCATAAATTCACTGTAGCTCCATTCATTGACATATGGTCACGACACACTACAGATACGTAGAAAAACTCATAAAGTTTTGTTCGGCTGAAGCCGCACTTCAGGCTTCTGCCGCCAGAGCGCTCGAGAGCGCAGTGAGACAAAATGGCGACAGAAGCCGAGAAAGCGTATGTCGTGCTTGAAATGCACTCACATCAGTCAGTCATAACAGTGCAACGACACTTCAGGACCAAGATCAACAAAGATCCACCAACTGCTAACTCCATTCAGCAATGGTATGCGCAGTTTAAAGCTTCTGGATGCCTCTGTAAGGGGAAATCAACGAGTCGGCCTGCAGTGAGCGAAGAAACGGTTGAACGCGTGCGGGCAAGTTTCACGCGTAGCCCGCGGAAGTCGACGAATAAAGCAAGCAGGGAGCTAAACGTACCACAGCCGACGGTTTGGAAAATCTTACGGAAAAGGCTAAAGCAGAAGCCTTACCTTTTACAATTGCTACAAGCCCTGACACCCGATGACAAAGTCAAACGCTTTGAATTTTCGGCGCGGTTGCAACAGCTCATGGACGAGGATGCATTCAGTGCGAAACTTGTTTTCAGTGATGAAGCAACAGTTTTTCTTAATGGTGAAGTGAACAGACACAATGTGCGAATCTGAGCGGTAGAGAATCCTCACGCATTCGTGCAGCAAATTCGCAATTCACCAAAAGTTAACGTGTTTTGTGCAATCTCACGGTTTAAAGTTTACGACCCCTTTTTCTTCTGCGAAAAAAACGTTACAGGACACGTGTATCTGGACATGCTGGAAAATTGGCTCATGCCACAACTGGAGACCGACAGCGCCGACTTCATCTTTCAACAGGATGGTGCTCCACCGCACTTCCATCATGATGTTCGGCATTTCTTAAACAGGAGATTGGAAAACCGATGGATCGGTCGTGACGGAGATCATGGTCAGCAATTCATGTCATGGCCTCCACGCTCTCCCGACTTAACCCCATGCGATTTCTTTCTGTGAGGTTATGTGAAAGATTCAGTGTTTAAACCTCCTCTACCAAGAAACGTGCCAGAACTGCGAGCTCGCATCAATGATGCTTTCGAACTCATTGATGGGGACATGTTGCGCCGAGTGTGGGAGGAACTTGATTATCAGCTTGATGTCTGCCGAATGAGTAAAGGGGCACATATCGAACATTTTTGAGTGCCTAAAAAGACTTTTTGAGTTTTTGTATGTGTGTGCAAAGCATTGTGAAAATATCTCAAATAATAAAGCTATTGTAGAGCTGTGAAATCGCTTCAATCATTTGTAATAACCCTGCATATAAGGAAGTCTCAGAATGTATTAGAAACGATAAGACGAAAATTTAGTATATAGCAGAATGCGAACTTACTTTTTTCGACTCTGTAATCCACTACAGTACGCTGAAGACATGCGGTTTGCGTATTATGTGTCGGCAATCGTAGTATCTCTTGAAGACATATATCATTGACGCATCATTAACTGATATGTAGTTATAAGGATAATGTGCTTGGGGTAAAACTTCCATGCGGATTTACCTTGAAATGGCGTCCTGCAAGTTATAGCAGAAAACAGCTAAATACACCAAAATCAGTATGCCGTCTGCTGCATCAGGCCACACGTCATTTTGACGCCACTACCGTACGGTGTACTGACTTCTGGCCCTAAATGCAAGTGGTATAATTCTACTGTCAGCGTATGCTCTGGCATACCTCCAGTTGCCAGGCACTACGATAGATGAAATCTGATACAGAATTAAAGCAACATGGAATGGCGTGGTCATATGTGTCATCCAAGGTCAGTTTTAGCCGTCTCAGAGCCAATGTTGCTGCCAGAGGTAACAACTCCTTATACTAAACTCCGCACCTATGTACTCCACCCCACCTACAAATTTAACGACGTTTCCTTCCCACTGTACTGTCTACAGATGAGACGTAAAGCTTTTTCCTATCTTTGATGCTTCAGTTTAGTGACAAACGTACGTACGAACTGGGCGGTAATTCATGTCGTCGCCCACCGGGTGTTTCGGGAGGAGGGTTATATTAAGTCGTACACCCTTCCTTCCCAGAACTGCCTTGAGACAGATAGCTTGTGGTTTTGAGACGATATCATTACTGTTATTTTCCAAATGCTGCAACTTCTTACAGGCCGGCCGGAGTGGCCGAGCGGTTCTAGGCGCGTCAGTCTGGAACCGCGCGACCGCTGCGGTCGCAGGTTCGAATCCTGCCTCGGGCATGGATGTGTGTGATGTCCTTAGGTTAGTTAGGTTTAAGTAGTTCTAATTCTAGGGGACTGATGACCTCAGATGTTAAGTCCCATACTGCTCAGAGCCATTTGAGCCAACTTCTTACAAAAATAAAGGCATTTTTGGAGGCTGATGCAAATGGAAGCCGCTTTTGATCGTTCTAGATGGTGCAAAAGGGCACCAGTCAGTCATGTTAACCTCCAGTGATGTCTATGTGTGTTAGTTGTAAGGAATCAATGTAGTAAGATGGATCGACTTAGAGATGTGACACAGTAACAGGAAAGACGTGGTTGGGCGTGCCCACGACCACACCTTGAACAAAGTTGCCCGATTTGTTGGCCTCTCAACACAATGTGTCCAACGTGTTTACAGGGACTGGTGTACCATTCGCAGAAGTGTAACATGATATAATAAAGGTGGTCGTTATCAAGATTCTAAATGACCAGGACTCGAGACGAGTGTCACCAATTGGTCAATGAAAATCGGTTCCGAGCCCAACAAGGAATTGCTGCTGTCAGTGAATGCAGATTCATCTCAGACTACTATCCAAGTAAGTTGCAGGCAATGGACATTTTGTGTAGGGCACCTCAGAAAAGGCCGTTGTTCATAGTGGGACATCAAACTGCACAGCTTCACTGGGCTACCCATACAAATGAGAAACTCAACAGGAGCTGACTTCAGGATTGTAGATTTGTACCTTTTAAAATTATGCATCGTCTCTAGTGTATCGACGGTCCAACCCGGCGTTTATCACACTGTATGTGGAGGGTATACTTCAACTGGAGGTGGTTCTGTTACATGCTGGGGATTCTTTTCCTACCATGACTTGACCCTCTTACTCAGGTTACAGTGAACGCGAAACAGGATGTTCACTGCAACATACTCGCTGGTCATGTATTGTCCTTTCTTGTGCAGCTTCATAATCAGTACGCTGTGGACGCTCCCGTTTTCCAAGATGACGGGAGTTGCGTTCACCGCATTGCACGCAGCCGCTTCAGCTTTTACGAGCAGTCAGCTACGCAACATCACATAGACAAAATCACCGTTTTCTAATCTTATCGAAACCGTCTAGGGCTATTTGGAAACATAGCAGTCATCATCCCCCATATTGGCAACTCTCTGGGATCTAACCAGCAATTAGTGGCTTCAGTTGGATATCTAAAACCCGAAGAAATGTTTAGGTTCTATTCCTAGCTGAAATGAGACCATTGTGGGGGCTAAGTGCAGCATTACACAGTATTAGCTTAATATCTTCTGCGTGGCGATTTTTATTGTCCGGTGTGCCTAGGTTATCGTTATTCTATGCGTACACCGAAATTGATCGTTTTAGCGAACGAGATGGCTGAGTGGTACCATCATTCTCCGTGGCTTCTCTAAATCTCTTAATGCGAATATAATATTTTTTAAACTTGTTTTTTATTTTAAGTACACGGCCGACTTCCTTTTTCTGGCCTTTCCAAATAGCTCCAATGACCTTCTTGTTGGTAGGAAGATAAATCGTAGCCTTCCTTCTTTCCTTTGCGTAACAAAAATACAGTGACTCCTGTTCACATCTTTTGGCCAGTTAACTGTTATTGAAACAAAAATCTAAATCTTTCTCTAGAGCATTTCGTATGGTCAACCTTCATCTCCATATTTTATGGTCTGTTTGCAACTGTTATGATGATAAGTATTTAATTGTGAGCTGTAGTCTCGAAACTAAGTGTGACAGAATAAATAAAAAATGTCGACTTAAGTGTATAAGATATATTTTCTGAAATATTATTATCAGCTAGGGAAACATTATAATTTTCTTTACAGAAGTTGAAGAGATCATGAATCGTATGTAAATCCTGTCCGCCTGCTTAGCTGGGTGGTAACGTACTCGCCTCCCATATAAAAGGACCCGGTTTCGATTACCGGCCGGGTTGGAGATTTTCTCCACTCGGGGACTGGGTGTCGTGTTGTCCTCACCATCATTTCATCCTCATCACCGGCGCGCAAGTCGTCCAATGTGGCGCCGAATGCAATGAGACTTGCACTCGGGGGCCGAACTTCCCCGAAAACGATGCCATACACTCATTTCATTTCATATGTGAATCCTACGTTATGACTTAAGGGGCTCCGGAACGCCCTATACTTGCAATGTTAAAATAACGCTTATAAATTATATCTTTCCTCACAAAGTATTTGAGGTAGGAAGTTGAACTTTTTACAGATTATTTATTGGAATATGGGCTACAACTTAACACAGGGATTTTACAGAATTTTAGTTCAGTTATTAAAGATGATTTTTTTTCAATTGTAATGAAAATTCACAACATTTTTTTGCAATATTTTATTTATATATTCAAAAATATACAGTTTTTTTGGAAAAAGGCTGTGTTAAATTATGCAGAAGGTACTGTGTAACATTTACTGAAAGTTTGAAACAAATATGTTCGGAAGATCCTTAGAAAACATGTAATTAGTATGAGAAAATAAAAGTTTTGGGAATCGAGCGACAAAGATTGGATTAACTTTTTAGTGCATTCCAGGTCCATAGGATGGATTATCTTCATCCTCTTCAAACTCCTCCTCCAGCTTCCTCTTGTTCCTCCTCCTGTTTACTCTTGCTTGTATTTCTAGACTCTTTACAGCCCTGTCTGCAGCCCGAAGGCGTTCCTCGTCTAAAGCAAGCATCGCTCGTTGTTGTGTTCGTAGATTGTGCTACCATTTTCTTCAGTTGCAGTTACTGCAACACTGTTCCAAAAGGTGGTCATGTATCAACACTTATCACATTTCAGTTGTATTTCACTAGCAAGTCCTACGTGCTTTATTATGGAGAGTTCAGACCAACTTCACTACAATGAATACATCTTACACAGTGTGAAAAAATTCCTTTGAGAACCGACATATCAAATATTTCATTCACATCCGATTCGCCCATAAAACATTCATAGTTTTCACTCACTGAACCAAGCTTCTTCTGTGAAGTATTTTCTTTCCCACTTTGACTGCTATGGGCAGGTATACTTGAGAGGTTAGGTTCACTCACTTGGTTATCGTCTTTGTTGTTTACAGTAATAACACATACCTTTGGCTTTCCAACATTTTTCCTTTTCTTAAAAGCCTTCAGAGGATTTCTAATAACTTTACTTTTACTCATTATTATACTTCAACAAAACAGAGACTCAAGAAACAGAATTAATTACGAATATTTTCGAAATAACGACAGAGTAAATAAACTTGAAACAATCGACAATCACACCAGCGATATATACTGAACCATCACAGGTTAGCCACAACACATACTTTATCTCACATCACTAAAATGTACCTGATGAACACGGACGTTAATAATAACACCATTTGACAGCAGTTTAACAGCGCCACAGTGGGTCACGCCCATGTAGAACACATTTTAAAAAAAATTTAAAAATAGTTGTAGTCTTCGGAATTGAATAAATTATATATCTATTAAAAGGTAATAGTCTGTACATTCAGAAAACGCAAAAAAGTAAAAATTGAACTTTTCATGATTTTCAGCCTTTCCGGAGCCCCTTAACGAAAACTAAAATGAAGTAACAAAAGTCGTGGGGTACCTCCTAATATCGATCGGATCGCCTCCTGCTCAGCGGCCGGCCGGAGTGGCCGAGCGGTTCTAGGCGCTACAGTCTGGAACCGCGGGACCGCTACGGTCGCAGGTTCGAATCCTGCCTCGGGCATGGATGTGTGTGATGTCCTTAGGTTAGTTAGGTTTAAGTAGTTCTAAGTTCTAGGGGGACTGATGACCACAGCAGTTAGGTCCCGTAGTGCTCAGAGCCATTTGATTTTGAACCTGCTCAGCGTAATGCAACACTTCGACGTGCCATGGAGTCAACAAGACGTTGGAATTCCCCTTCAGAAATACTGAGCCACGCTTCGTCTGTATCAGTCCTTAACTGCGAAAGTGTCCCTGGTGCACTATCTCTTGACTAGGCCCCTTAAATGTTCAGTGAGAGTAGTCCCAGGTGATAAGGATAGCCAAATCATTCGCTCGAACTGTCCGGAATGTTCTTCGAACCAATCACAAACTACTCAGGCCCTGTGAGGAGGTGTACTGTTGTCCATAAAAATGAACTCCATAAATACCTGTAAATGGTCTTCAAGTGGCCGAACATAGCCATTTCCTGTCAATGATATTCAATGGAACCAGAGAACCCACTTCCTTTCTTATAAACACAGTCTACATCATTATAGAGCCACCATCAGACTGCACCGTGCCTTGTTGACAACATTGGTCCATGGCTTCGAGGGGTCTGCGCCGCAGTGGAACCAAACCATCTGAAATCGGGAATCACTTGATCAGGACACAGTTTCCCAATAGTCTAGGCTCCAACCGATATGGTCACGAGCCCGGGTGATGTGCTGTTAGCAAAGACACTCACGTAGGTCGTCTGCTGCCGTAGCCCATTATCGATCATGTACCGTCGGGCTGCCCTAACGGTTGCGTTCGTCGTACGTCCCACATTAATTTCTGCTGTTTTTTCACGCACTGATGCTTATCTATTAGCACTGACGACTCTACGCAAAGGCCCCTGCTCTCGGCCGTTATGTGAAGGCCGTCGGCCACTGCGTTGTCTGTGATGATGGGTAATGCCTTTGGCATTTTCAGCACACTCTTGAGACTGTGGATCTCGGAATATTGAATTCACTAACGATTTCCGAAACTGAAAATCCCATGCGTCTAGCTCTAACTACAATACGGAGTTCAGAGTCTGTTGATTCCTGACGTGCGGTATAATCAAATCGGAAACATTTTCACACGAATCATCTGAAAAAAAAATGACAGCTTCACCAATGCGGTGCCACATTATACACTACTGGCCATTAAAATTGCTACACCAAGAAGAAATGCAGATAATAAACGGGTATTCATTGGACAAATATATTATACTAGAACTGACATGTGATTACATTTTCACACAATTTGGGTGCATAGATACTGAGAAATCAGTGCCCACAACAACCACCTCTCGCCGTAATAACGACCTTCATACGGCTGGGCGTTGAGTCAAACAGAGCTTGGATGGCGTGTACAGGTACAGCTGCCCATGCAGCTTCAACACGATACCACAGTTCATCAACAGCAGTGACTGGCGTATTGTGACGAGCGAGTTGCTCGGCCACCATTGACCAGACGTTTTCAGTTGGTGAGAGATCTGGAGAATGCGCTGGCCAGGACAGCAGTCGAACATTTTCTGTATCCAGAAAGACCCGTACAGGACCTGCAACATGCGGTTGTGCATTATCCTGCTGAAATGTAGGGTTCCGCAGGGGTCGAATGAAGGGTAGAGCCAGGGGTCGTAACACATCTGAAATGTAACGTCCACTGTTCAAAGTGCCGTCAATGCGAACAAGAGGTGACCGAGACGTGTAACCAATGGCACCCCATACCATCGCGCCGGGTGAGATGACGAATACACGCTTCCAATGTGCGTTCACCGCGATATCGCCAAACACGGATGCGACCATCATTATGCTGTAAACAGAACCTGGATTCATCCGAAAAAATTACGTTCTGCCATTCGTGCACCCAGGTTCGTCGTTGAGTACACCATCGCAGGCGCTCCTGTCTGTGATGCAGCGTCAAGGGTTACCGCAGCCACGGTCTCCGAGCTGATAGCCCATTATGCTGCAAACGTCGTCGAACTGTTCGTGCAGATGGTTGTTGTCTCGCAAACGTCCCCATCTGTTGACTCAGGGATCGAGACGTAACTGCACGATCCGTTACAACCACGCGGATAAGATGCCTGTCATCTCGACTGCTAGTGATACGAGGCCGTTGGGATCCAGCACGGCGTTCCGTATTTCCCTCCTGAACCCACCGATTCCATAAACTGCTAACAGTCATTGGATTTCGATCAACGCGAGCAGCAATGTCGCGATACGATAAATCGCAATCGCGATAGGCTACAATCCGACCTTTATCAAAGTCGGAAACGTGATGGTACGCATTTCTCCCCCTTACACAAGGCATCACAACAACGTTTCACCAGGTAACGCCGGTCAACTGCTGTTTGTGTATGAGAAATCGGTTGGAAACTTTCCTCATGTCAGCACGTTGTAGGTGTCGCCACCGGCGCCAACCTTGTGTGAATACTCTGAAAAGCTAATCATTTGCATATCACAGCATCTTTTTCCTGTCGGTTAAATTTTGCGTCTGTAGCACGTCATCTGTGTGGTGTAGCAATTTTAATGGCCAGTAGTGTACTTTGTGTATGCGATATTACCAGCATCTGCATATGTGCATATTGCTATTCCACGACGTGAGTCACCTCAATGTGAGGACTGCTTCTCAGGATTTTGTCAGGATCAGGTTTAACGCGACACTTTGGCATCAGTGTCTGAACGTTGTACGCTAGGTACTGCTGCTGGAGGATAGCTACTGACGCGGTCTCCCTGGCTGCCCACAGTGTACCCCCGTGAGTTCCTGGTGGAGCTGATGGAGCACCTGGTGGAGTACCGCGAGTCGCCGCCCAGTGAGCGCCTGCAGCCGCGCCTGCTCTGGGACCGCTGCCACGTCGTGGCCGTCTTCAGGGCGCTCGACCCGCAGCAGGCAGGGGCCATCTCCATCAGCCAGTACCACGTAGGTCAGTCACACTCGTCCGTATAAAAACAGGCAACCGTGTCTGCGTTCTTACACCTGTACACGTAAATCTTGAATGCTTGTACAGAAGTAAATCGCTATGATCAAAGTATCCGGACCCCTGGCTGAAAATTCCTTGACTCCAGGAAAGCGTTTGATTCGGTGCCCCACTGCAGACTCCTAACTAAGGTACGAGCATATGGGATTGGTTCCCAAGTATGTGAGTGGCTCGAAGACTTCTTAAGTAATAGAACCCAGTACGTTGTCCTCGATGGTGAGTGTTCATCGGAGGCGAGGGTATCATCTGGAGAGCCCCAGGAAAGTGTGGTAGGTCCGCTGTGGTTTTATATCTACATAAACGATCTTTTGGATAGGGTGGATAGCAATGTGCGGCTGTTTGCTGATGATGCTGTGGTGTACGGGAAGGTGTCGTCGTTGAGTGACTGTAGGAGGATAAAAGATGACTTGGACAGGATTTGTGATTGATGTAAAGAATGGCAGCTAAGTCTGAATATAGATAAGTGTAAATTAATGCAGATGAATAGGAAAAAGAATCCTGTAATGTTTGAATACTCCATTAGCAGTGTAGCGCTTGACACAGTCACGTCGATTAAATATTTTGGCGTAACATTACAGAGCGATATGAGGTGGGACAAGCATGTAATGGCAGTTGTGTGGAAGGCGGATAGTCGTCCTCGGTTCATAGGTAGAATTTTGGGAAGATGTGGTTCATCTGTAAAGGACACCGCTTATAAAACACTAATACCACCTATTCTTGAGTATTGCTCGAACGTTTGGGATCCCTATCAGGTCGGATTGAGGGAAGACATAGAAGCAATTCAGAGGCGGGCTGCTAGATTTGTTACGGGTAGGTTTGATCATCACGCGAGTGTTACGGAAATGCTTCAGGAACTCGGGTGGGAGTCTCTAGAGGAAAGTAGGCCTTCTTTTCGTGAATCACTACTGAGGAAATTTAGAGAACCAGCATTTGAGGCTGACTGCAGTACAATTTTACTGCCGCCAACTCACATTTCGCGGAAAGACCACAAAGATAAGATAAGAGAGATTAGGACTCGTACAGAGGCATATAGGCAGTCATTTTTCCCTCGTTGTGTTTGGGAGTGGAACAGGGAGAGAAGATGCTAGTTGTGGTACGAGGTACCCTCCGCCACGCACCGTATGGTGGATTGCGGAGTATGTATGTAGATGTAGATGTAGAAATGACGTACAAGTTCGTGCCGCCCTCCATCGGTAATGCTGGAATTCAATATGATGTTCGCTCACCCTTAGCCTTGATGATAGTTCCCACTATCGCAGGCATACGTTCTATCAGGTGCTGGAAGGTTTCTTGGGGAATGGCAGGCCATTCGTCACGGAGTGTTGCATTGAGGAAAGACATCGGTGTCTGTCGGTGAGGCCTAGCACGAAATCGGCGTTCCAAAACATTCCAAAGGTGTGCTGTAGGATTCAGGTCAGGTCTCTGTGCAGGGCAGTCCATTACAGGGAAGTTATTGTCGTGTAATCACTCCGCTACAGGCTGTGCAATACGAACACGTGCTCTATCGTGTTGAAAGATGCAGTCGCCATCCCCGAATTGCTCTTCAACAGTGGGAGGCAAGGAACTGCTTAAAACATCAATGTAGGACTGTGCTGTGATAGTGCCCTACGAAACAACAAGGAGTGCAAGCCCCCTCCATGAAAAACACGACCACAAAACGAAAACGATTTTTAAAAAAATCATACAAATTATAGATCATGTGGAAGTCGTTTTTCCCCATGTGATAGTCATGAAATGATAGTGGCGCCAGAGGCACACACCGGCAAACACACCACAAGGCAGCTTGCGGAGAATAGCAACAGATGTGAATTCAGATGTAGATGTAAGATAATTTCGGTTTTTCTGCAAATCATTGCACTGTATACTTTATTTCAGCTACAGTGCAAAAATAACGAATTTGAACAATAAAATATTTTTATCTTGTTTATAATTTTATTATTTGAGTAAAACTAAGATAACAGCTTTCCATTATAAGGAGCATTTAAGAGCAAAAATTAAAATTGAAAATAAACGGCTAGAACAAATAAATATTCTTAAATATCTCGGATTTGAGATCTCATATATTACATCCAATAATCAAGAATAAAAATGGCAAAACTTTCAGTAATTGCTAGCTACGTACCATAAATTGCGCTCTCCTCAAAAAATTTAAGAGACAGTACTAGAATGAGACAGTTAGAATTTTATGATCTGATGGTAATACCGACTCTGTTCTGTAGGTCAGAGTGTTGGAGTCTAACCGCCAGTCAAGAGAGAAGGATTGAAGCAACACACATGAGACAACTAAGACCACCAGCTGGTTACAGACTTTAGCTCGGATACTGAACAACGAAATTAGAAGTGAACTGGTTCGGAAAGGTGAGGAGCACAGAAAGAAATAGGATGAACACATGCAAAAGATGTCACATGAACGCATATCTGATTTAATATACAAATATACACATCAAGGGAAAATAAATGTTTTGGCCGCTCTAAGAAGAGACTGAAATAGCAGCAGTAGTCTACTTGAAATTGGAATAGGCAGTGATGCCTAAACAAAAAATAGATGTGATGATCAAGTAATCGTCTTCAAATTTCGTTACGTTCTCACTCCTCTCGGCCGAGATTTTAACTGCAGTAAATACTCACAGAGTGATTGAGTTTCCCTTTCCAAAATAAACCAATAATTTCATTGCATCGTATCCTATATCTTATTCATTATTTCATTATGAATATGAACCTGCACGCAAGTAAAAGACTAACTGCAGGATTTATGGCTCATTTCGCTTCGACATACATATGGTTAAATATGGTTATTGTACTATCTAATGCACATACACTGTTCTCAAATGACATGTCTTTTTAAATTTATGTACATTTCATAAAGCATTAGTTTTATAACATAACAAAACGAATTTGTATGTGGGCAGTCTTCTACAATTAGCGTTGAAACATACAAATACTAGTTTTTGAGCATTGTCTTGTTCATGATGTATCGATCTACAAATCTTTTTAAACAACTAAATATTTCTTAAAATACAAATGAAATATCAAAAATGGTAATTCGTTGGTAGAAGTCATTACATAGTGTCACAGTTTTCACATAGATGTTTGAACAAACGGTTTCCCCCGAAAATCGTCATTTACCTTGTTTAATAGAAACCCTATTTCATAACAAAGCTATCTATTGCTTCACAACATACAATTTCAATTAAATAATAAATTTTAAATCGCTGAAGCACGACATATAACCTATTAGTGCATAATAGTTCCCTCTACATGCTGTCCACAGCACATGTTAGCAACGTTGATAGAAGCACTCTCTATGAAAGTTAAAAGACGTTATTTTCAGTTGATTAATTAATATGTTTTCTGGAAACTGTTGATACCGTTGTAACATGTATTTTGAAGCTAAGTTTATCGATAAAACAAAAATATTGTTCATTACAGTTTTAAATATTGTATTTAACGTTGTAATTAAATTCTTTGTTGGAAAACTTCTGTACCACATAAGCATTATAGTAAGGTAACAGAACAATAATACCTTTGCTTACCTCTGTCTAATTAAGATTTCCATTATCACAATTACATCAGAGAAAGAGGGCATTACAACTAATGCAGAAATTTTAGACGACAGCAACCTCGTTGAAAGAAAAACCCAAGCGGCATCACGGAACGTACATGGGGTATCACGGAATGGAATGGGGCAGCACCCGTCCCCATGTTGGTGTGCTTTGTGTTTCTGTTAAGAAAAACCACTCTGTCACTTTAACTGTTCAGGAGAGGAAAATAACGTCGAGTATTGCAGGTAGAGACGTTCCAATGTTAACATTACTAGTAAGTATCGATATTTTTGTTTTGATACTAACTATTCAATAATTTCATGGTCTCATAAGAAATAAGTATTGATATCGGCAGAATCGGTTTGCGACGGGGGAAATAACAATCTTTTGCTGTTAGCTTCGCGAAAATTAAAATGTATGCAGTAAGCAATCAATTACTTGCGATATCGTTGGTATCGATGCTTTCCGATAAGTTCAGTGCACTGATAACGCTAATCGTGTTTGTACTGGTAACAGGTATCGAACAAACCTGCTACTGAAACGAAACAAATTTTCCCACAGTGTCCTACAAGGTTCTGGTGTATCTGTGGAGTCACCTGGACGCGCTCTGAGATACAGACAGTAATGCATCTATGATATTGACTCTGAAAACATATCTTTGTTAGTTGTGGTACCTACTTTTTTTTAATAAAATACATTGAAATGAACGTTGTTGATATTTTAGAGCCTATCGAGTAATTTTCTAAGGAGAATTTCATTTCTAAAATTTCTCGCCTGCAGTGAATGATAACCAGACACGTCCATGATTGTCTGTCCACAGGTATGAAAATGCTGAACCTCAGCGAATACGACAGGCATCCTCCCACCACCGAAGACGGACTCATCACCATGGACACTTTCGTGGATGAAGCGTAAGCACACGTATCACTAGGAATGTAATGCTTAACTTCTTAACCACTAAGACTGCGGACATATAGTAATTGCCTCGTGTGACTCTTAACACACTGACATTGTGTCTAATGGAGAATGTGGGAACTAGGTACAGAAGATTTTCAGCAAGATCACTTACTCCTCAATGACATTTCTTTTCCCTTATTCCGCAGTTCGCTTATTTTTCTGGTAATCATTGAATCTTCTGCTACCAATCACCTCTGCTACATACACGGTCCAGTTACATTAATGTGACCACCTCCTATGTTCGAAGTCAACATGCAGTAACCATTCGCAGACGGCATGTGGAAACACTAACAGTGGAGGGTACATAAAGCGGGCCGCGGGGGCAGCGTACGTGGATAACAGTGCAGTCGTCGTTATGCGCAAACGGAGAGATATACCTGGCGTCGAAAAGGCATAATCATTGGCTTTTGGTCTGGTTGCTTACTTTCTCTGGCAGGAACTTCCTTTTTATTATTTCTTTTTATTCCAGCCTGCTATGATAGAATATCTTGTGCATATTCTTATTTTTATTTGGCGACGTAACCTTCTCTGATTATTTTGCCCGTTATTTGATTAAGGTTTAGGCCCATCTAAATTTTCAAAACAATCCCTTTACTAAATGAATTTATTAAGGTCGCAACGGATAACGCAATGATATTCTTTGGGGCAGTCAGAGAAAACTACGTGCTGTGAACTAATCTTGTGCCAAGAACTTTAGATTTGGGGAGCATATCCATTAAATGCTAATAATATGAAACGCTTTTCCGACATGTCTAGAAATAAGTTAACGATAACGGAAGTTAGCTTCAAATGACAAAATCTTTATTTTGACTAACCTTTCGCATGTTAACAGTAATCTTTTTGTATTCAACAGATATGTCTTTAGCGTGAAGCGCTTGGAAACAAATCGACTCATCTTACCAAACGCACGCTCGATACAGTTTTTTTTTATAATTTAAAATGTTCACCAAAAATAAAAATAAGAAGGCAAGCTGTAACTTTTAAGGTTTGGGTTCAGGTTTGAATTTACAGACCGCGTGATCGCGCTTAACGGAAATCACACTATTCTACAACCGGTTAACTGAACCAAAAATTATAACCAGAAACTAATGGTCATTGCAAAAATAGCTACGAGAGGAAATTGTTGATTTTAAGAAATTAATAACATATTCAAATACCTTTTGTCCCTTGTTCGACACAGCCGTTCCGAGGGAACGTCTGGTCGCTTACCTGTCTTCAGAACAACTCCCTCTGTAATCGTCGCGCGGAGCTCTCTCCGAACGGCCCGAGGTGGTGGGGGAGGCCCATGACCAAACTCTGCCAGGAAAACGTTTTGCTTTACACCAAACCCTCGTGTTCCTGCTCTCTCCCTTCCTCAGACACCGTTTGGGTTTGTAGAAGATTAAGGAACCCACCACTTCAAATGGTTCAAATGGCTCTGAGCACTATGGGACTCAACATCGGAGGTCAGCAGTCCCCTAGAACATAGAACTACTTAAACCTAACTAACCTAAGGACATCACACACATCCATGCCCGAGGCAGGATTCCAACCTGCGACTGTAGCAGTCGCGCGGTTCCTGACTGAAGCGCCTAGAACCGCTCGGCCACCGCCGCCGGCAAACCCACCACTTCTCTGGTTCGTCTGATACTACATTCAAATCACTCACACTTGACCACACACTTTCAGGAAGGGTGAAAAACGGAAATAAGCACACAGGACGTGCACATAAGAATGAAAAAAGAAATATGTCGACCCATATTGTTTCTACAGGCATGCGGTTTTTGGGGCTGAGATTAATTAATTACATAAAAGATTGATTTAATTTTGATTTTTGTACATCAGATAGTGCGAAGATTTGTTTTGGCACTAATTTTTAATCATTTAACGACACCTATTGCGATGTTACATCACCCCTTACTTGTAGCAACAAAAAATGGATCGGGAAAGATTTCCGAAACGACTAAGTTTGCAAACTGTTCACGTACCGCTGTGGTTGAAGTACACCGTGGATGACATATTGACGTTATCCAAAACCGGCTCAGAGGTAATAATAGTGTACCACGGACCATAGTTGACAGAGGTGAATGACGGCTGCGGAGTAGTGTGGAGGCGAATAGACGTGCAACTGTTGAGCAGCTGACCGCACAGATGAACCAACGCATAACCAACACTGCCTCCTCAACGACCGTTGAGCGAACGAACGTTGCAGCGTATGGACCTCCGCAGCATGCACCTGGTTCATGCACCTGTGTTGGAGAACGTTTTCGTGACATTCCCTCGGTAATGTCCTCATTCTGGAAAGCACTATGGATCAACACAAGTATGCATCTATCCTTGGGGACCATGTCCACTCCTCCATGAAGTTTGTTTTTTCCTCGGAGCGATGGCATTCACCAGCAGGACAACGCAATGTGTCACACAGCTCGCTGTGTACCTGCATGCTTCAGAGACCACCAGGATGCCGGCTGGGTGGCCGAGCAGTTCTAGGCGCTACAGTCTGGAACCGCGCAATCGCTACGGTCGCAAGTTCAAATCCTGCCTCGGACATAGATGTGTGTGATGACCTTAGGTTAGTTAGGTTTAAGTAGTTCTAAGTTCTAGGGGACTGTTGACCTCAGAAGATAAGTCCCATAGTGCTCAGAGCCATTTGAACCATTTGAACCACCAGGATGGGTTTACTGTACTTCCCTGGCCACCAAACTCTGCTGATTTATCGCCCCGTCCGAGGTTCGAGTCCTCCCTCGGGAATGGGTGTATGTGTCGTCCTTAGCATAAGTTATTTTAAGTTAGATTAAATAGTGTGAAAGCATAGCGACCAATGAATTTAGCAGTTTGGGCCCATAAGACCTTACCACAAATTTCCAATTTCTCCGGATTGAAACCAAACCGAGAAACCTAGCCCAGGTGGTCATTGGACTGGAGTCGGTATGGCTCATTATCCCTGTCGGTATCTCCCAAAACCTCACTGACTCTCTACCTCCAACTCGCAACGATCCACCCTGAAAAGTGGCCATTCGGGATTTTGACAGGTGGTCACATTAATGTGCCTGGACAGTGTATAATTGGCTGTATGGATCGTACTGTCACATTTAAAAGATTTCCTGCTGGAAATGATTGTAATTGCCATGCTGCCACGTAAATCCAATTGCACTGCCTACATCTTCATTGAAAGTAAATCCGTTGCGGTGATGCACAGGTTAAGGCGCTCTGTCTGGAACCGCGCGACTGCTACGGTCGCATGTTCGAATCCTGCCTCGGGCATGGATGTGTGTGATGTCCTTAGGTTAGTTAGGTTTAAGTAGTTCTAAGTTCTAGGGGACTGATGACCACAGATGTTAAGTCCCATAGTGCTCAGAGCCATTTGAACCATTTTGGTGATGCACAGGTTCCGTGTAACCTTCTCAGAAGAACACAAGTTTTTTGAAGTTCAGTATCTATGTCTATACACCGTAAATCACTATCAAGTCCCCAGCAGGAGTACGTTTTAATGTATGATACACTTAGCCTTCTTTTCGCTTCATTCGCCGATGGACCACAGGAAGACCAGGTGGTGTCGCGCCTCTGTTGAAGTTGTTACTCGTCAAATTTCACCTGTCTCTACGGGATAGATATGTAGAAATCCGAAGATTATTTGTTAGTTTTTGCCGCAAAAGAGGGTTCCTGGAGTTTTCTAGGGCGATCCTCGTGACGTGAGGCGTCCCATGTCTTTTCTCGAGCGTCTGATATTTAAAATTTTCCAACATGCGACCATTCGCAGTGCATTTATTTATTCCTATACGCTCAACGTTATAAGCCAACTACACTTGGCGTATTCCTGTACGTACACGAAAGTATATCTTCAGAAAAATACCCGGAGTAATTGCTCCTATCTACATAAATTTCTGACCCAAGAATGATTTACAATGCAAAGTGGCCGCATTTCAAGAACATATTCAAAAGTAGTTACCGCTTAATTTGCGCAACGGAAAGAATTGTTGGCATAAATGAATATCTGACAGAATTTTATGATCGTTGTTACAATCGTAATTTGATTTCGGAGAACGTATGTATGATCCACCTTGTAGGTGAATCGTGTGCGATGGGTGTGCGTCTGACAACCTAATATCCTTCTGTACAAAAACCTCTATTTTAAAGCTCTAAGGCAGTCTCGTCCAATGTTATATAATAAACAGCAAGCAGCCTCAGAATCTCCACTCCGTCACTTACCTTCTAATCTACAGTAAACGGCACGCAAAACACAACGAAAGTTTTCTGCTGGTCGCAGTTCTAAAAAAAGGTAAAAGTGATCGTAATTGTGTCTCGCATCGACTAAGACTCCTGCTAAGGCGGAATACGAATGAGAGTTAAGTGCAGAGTACAAAAAGTATACAATGCCACGTAAGTAGCCGCATCTTTAAACACGAATTCATCACTGACATGGAAATGCGATAAATCATTAAAGCTTCAGTTCAAATTATAATTATCTCGAGTATAATCATTGAAACAAGAAAGAGCACAGTTGTCTGCATCTGTTCCATGAGGAATACAGGGCTACCACATGAGACAGTATTGAACAAAGAAGAATTCTAGATCCAATAGAAAACCCTGGAATAATTTTAATAAGCGAGAGTGTAATGTATTCAAAACCTTTAAGCGTCTATTTACAATTCTGTCAACAGTTGCAGTATTTATGTTAGGCAACTGGTTTCGAACCTTACAGGTTCATTTTCAAGCCAGGCCTACTGAGGCTACAAAAAAGGGGTACATAGTTGTCAGTGGACAGAGAATGCAAAACCGGAACTGCAGTAAAAAGTTCAAATGCAACAGAGTAATTATTTAAATACAAACATACCTGCACTGATATGTAAAACATTCTCGGTTATCTTGCCGCATCAAGAAAAACGAGAATGTTTTACTTATCAGTGCCGCCGCGAAAGGCTTCGTTCTCATATACCTGTACTGACAGTGCCTGATCTTAATACTAAATATCACAGCGACAACTCATCTTTAATAAATGGTTGCAGAATGTATGTCACAATCCACACATGCCTGTTACCAATTCAAAATCACACTGGAGATCAACATATCCAACAGCACCACGAAACTTTCGATGGCGCTAGCGTCGCGCCATACGTACCAGGACTGTTCGAAAAATTTCGGAACTTCCTCCACAAAATTTTTCTACGCTTTCCTTTTACTTACTGTGCATGGTCTCCTTCGGAATACCCTCCTCGCAATTGAAACATCGCTCCCAACGCCGTTTCCACATCCGGAATTAGTCTTGGTACACCTACTGCTGGATTGGGCGAAGCGCCGTCTATGAATTTTACTTCGCCTCGTCTGAAGTTGCGAATCTTTGTCCTTTCAACGGGGTTTTCAACTTCGGAAATAAAAAGAGGTCCACAGGTGCCGGCCTGGAGCGTACGGACGATGAGGCAGGACAGTAATGTCGTTTATTGTCCAGCAGTCACTTATCAGCAGGGATGGATGTACGGGTGCGTTATCGTGATGCAAGAGCCGTGAATTGTCTCGCCACATTGCAGGCCGTTTCCTTCTCACATTTTCTCCCATGCGTCGACACACATCCCAGTAGTAACATCGAATTACAATTTGTTCCTGTGGCACGAATTGATGATGAACCAATCCTTCGAAGTCAAAGAAAACATTTGACCTCACCTGACGAGCTTTTTTTAGTCGTTGAGAACCTTTCCCGACCCTCTGCGGAGACTGACCTTGGCCCCAACATCATAACCGTAGACCCACGTCTCATCACCAGTTACGATTCTCTTAAGAAACATCTCGTTCTCACTGGCGCGATCCTAAATTTTTTTACAGATTGCTAGGCGAAGTTCTTTCTAGTACTGACTCATGAGCCGTGGAACGAAATTGGCAGCGATACGATGCATTCCAAGATGCTGTGCCAGGATTTCATGACATTTATTTATTTACTTATTCGTGTCAGTAGCATTTATGATGTATAAAATAATGTACAATATTTAGATGTCGTGTGTACACATACACTCCTGGAAACTGAAATAAGAACACCGTGAATTCATTGTCCCAGGAAGGGGAAACTTTATTGACACATTCCTGGGGTCAGATACATCACATGATCACACTGACAGAACCACAGGCACATAGACACAGGCAACAGAGCATGCACAATGTCGGCACTAGTACAGTGTATATCCACCTTTCGCAGCAATGCAGGCTGCTGTTCTCCCATGGAGACGATCGTAGAGATGCTGGATGTAGTCCTGTGGAACGGCTTGCCATGCCATTTCCACCTGGCGCCTCAGTTGGACCAGCGTTCGTGCTGGACGTGCAGACCGCGTGAGACGACGCTTCATCCAGTCCCAAACATGCTCAATGGGGGACAGATCCGGAGATCTTGCTGGCCAGGGTAGTTGACTTACACCTTCTAGAGCACGTTGGGTGGCACGGGATACATGCGGACGTGCATTGTCCTGTTGGAACAGCAAGTTCCCTTGCCGGTCTAGGAATGGTAGAACGGTGGGTTCGATGACGGTTTGGATGTACCGTGCACTATTCAGTGTCCCCTCGACGATCACCAGTGGTGTACGGCCAGTGTAGGAGATCGCTCCCCACACCATGATGCCGGGTGTTGGCCCTGTGTGCCTCGGTCGTATGCAGTCCTGATTGTGGCGCTCACCTGCACGGCGCCAAACACGCATACGACCATCATTGGCACCAAGGCAGAAGCGACTCTCATCGCTGAAGACGACACGTCTCCATTCGTCCCTCCATTCACGCCTGTCGCGACACCACTGGAGGCGGGCTGCACGATGTTGGGGCGTGAGCGGAAGACGGCCTAACGGTGGGCGGGACCGTAGCCCAGCTTCATGGAGACGGTTGCGAATGGTCCTCGCCGATACCCCAGGAGCAACAGTGTCCCTAATTTGCTGGGAAGTGGCGGTGCGGTCCCCTACGGCACTGCGTAGGATCCTACGGTCTTGGCGTGCATCCGTGTGTCGCTGCGGTCCGGTCCCAGGTCGACGGGCACGTGCACCTTCCGCCGACCACTGGCGACAACATCGATGTACTGTGGAGACCTCACGCCCCACGTGTTGAGCAATTCGGCGGTACGTCCACCCGGCCTCCCGCATGCCCACTATACGCCCTCGCTCAAAGTCCGTCAACTGCACATACGGTTCACGTCCACGCTGTCGCGGCATGCTACCAGTGTTAAAGACTGCGATGGAGCTCCGTATGCCACGGCAAACTGGCTGACACTGACGGCGGCGGTGCACAAATGCTGCGCAGCTAGCGCCATTCGACGGCCAACACCGCGGTTCCTGGTGTGTCCGCTGTGCCGTGCGTGTGATCATTGCTTGTACAGCCCTCTCGCAGTGTCCGGAGCAAGTATGGTGGGTCTGACACACCGGTGTCAATGTGTTCTTTTTTCCATTTCCAGGAGTGTATTTACAAGACAATTATTTACACTTTTGCCGCCCAGAAGTTAGCGATCTCTATTGCATTTGGCGTTGCACGCAGCAGGTCTTCTGTTGTGCGTGTTGCTGGACATTAGGTACACTGGAGCACGTGGAAAGTCGTCTGCGTTGCTCCAGACTCACAGAGTGGCGGCTCCTCTAGGAAACCCCATTTAGTCAAATTGCTCTTACATTTCGTGACACCTGAGCGTAGTCTGTTGAGGGATCTCGATGTACTCCAATTCTCTGTGTAGCCGGGTGGTTGTCTTTCGCTTGGTGTATTCCATCCCACAGTACTGGTAAGCCTTGCACGCCACAGTTCGATTCCACATTGCTGTGGTGCCCCAACTAGAGCCTCGGTAGCTCTGAGGAAGCTCTTTCTGGATTTTAGCCGTGGGTTTGCCGGTTGATAGCCATATAGATGGTGAGCTTCAGAAATTTCTGATTTTTTCTTCTCACTTTTTGCTGCTACCTCTCGGCGGATGTCGAGAGGCGCAATTCCCGCGAGGCTGTACAGTGTATCTAGAGGAGTAGGCTTCAGGTACCCGGTGATGATACGACAAGTATCATTAAGAGAGACATCTACTGTTTTGGCATGGCAAGAATTGAACCAACTGATATGTTACATTCTTATGCAATATCTCGGACAGCAGTCTTTGATCGGCATGCATAATTTCTTTGACGTTCCTGACGTAAGTGTCGTTGGTAGACGTCGAAGGGACCCTGAACGAGGGTCATCTTTAACATCCGCCCGGCCGTTGTCATACCATGTGAACCATTCGTAACACCGAGTACAGCTTAAGCATTGATCACCGTAGGCTTCCTGCGCCAGTTGGTGTGTCTCTGTCAAGATTCTCTTGAGTTTCACGCAAAATGTAATGCAGACGCGTTGCTCCTCTGACTCTGCCATCTCGAAATTCACAAACTGTGCGACACAACTTGCTTCTCAATACAGCACTGAACAATAACTGACAGACATACAACAATGAAACTTCCGGCGGTTACGCATTAAACACAGATGTGTGCAGGAATGCCAGTTATATTTCGCATCAATGCAGCACTGGCATGAAATTACGAATGTTCCGAAGTTTTTTGAACAGACGTCGCCCAAGCCCATGTCCGCAGCCAGTGGGTGTGCCGCGTTTTAAATATGGACGAGTCTAAATACATTTAGTAAACCTGAATCAATACAGTGAGTGACAACAAAAATGTACAAGTATTACACAAATACAAATTCTTGTATCGCGTTTTCCCGTTACATATTTTAACATAACACAGGTATTTCGTGGTCAAGTGCGCATCCATGGCCAATGAGTGATGGAATTAAAATAGGGGGCAAACAGTTTTATATTTCGAGCAAGCGCAGTTGTTGAAAGGCATGATGTTACCAAGAACTTTGCTAACAGCTGGTATTTTTTTTATTATTAAAACACAATCCGTCTCGCCGCCTAAAGCCGCGTCATTAGGTGCCACAACGTTAAAAGACCAATGGTATATCCATCGCTCCTAGAGAAAATTTACTAATCAGAGAATATCTTCAATAACATGGCGAGCGAAAGGTAACGAAGACGTGTTTCACTCTTTAAAAATTTGGCTGCAAAGGCGTGTTGGCTGGGCAGCTCGGTGCAGGGCAAGGCAAATGCGGCCCGCACAAACGACAAGTAGTGTTTTTACCTCGTGCCCTGCCGGCACACCTCTCCAGGTAAATTTTTAAAGAATGGAACACGTCATCGTTACCTTTCGCTCGCCATATTATTGACGATATTCTCTGAAGAGCAAATTTTGATTAGGAGTGATGGGCATACCCATGGCCTTGTAACGTTGTTGCACCTAATGATGCGGCTTTAGGCCGCGAGACGGGTTCTGTTTTATAAAAAACAATTTTACCAGCGGTTAGAGGAGCTCTCCCTAACTTCATAAAATAGGGGCTTCGTATCGCCTTTATTAACCAGTCACATTTAAGATAAAATACAATGAAACAAATATAAATCACATTTATTGCTGCATTAAAAAATTGGCGTTACACGTATAGATTGTTGTCGTCCAAAAGTCTACATACATAAATAGTTTACGCATATAAAACATTTAAAAACAATGCATATCGTTTCTTTCGCCAATAAGTTTTGTAAAAATGTTTACATAGTCCTACTAAAACAGCGTCTCGTGGCACAGAATCGTTACATCTCGTCTTGCGCGATCACTTTGAAATCGCATTGTCCTGTATTCAAAGTGCGTACCCGCTCATGCGAGTCCTGTTGTCGTAAACCACATACGACGAATACGGTAATGTGGGTACTCAAAGATTTTACATAATCCCAAACAATTTTGCGTTACTAGTCATGTATGCTGCATGAACAACCTTTTCCATACAGTGTCCCTGGAACTGAACCACAACCAATCGATTCTATTTAAGACAAAGAAATTCCGCTCTTACCGTAGTACTGTTCTTAATGGATAACCACAGACTGGTATAGTAAGTTTATACAAAGAAAACGTGGTTCGATGTATCCACTATCTTACCAAATTGTTTATGTAATCTTTCAAAGAGAATGTGAAACAGGAAGAACTTCTCGTCGTACCCATTAATTACGTCTGAATACCTGAAGTATTATCCAAAAGAGTAGCTGAGGGCCAGTTTTGTTACTACACCATGTGCTCCACGTGGTCAACTAGATTTACAGAAATGTATAATTCCACAATAATTATAATAATAAAAAAATTTAATTGAAATATTAGTTAAAAGAGAAACTTCCGAAGTGCGTTACTAACGCCATAGTATTGACCTGATGGGTCAAACAATTTTACGAGCACGTGGTACTGGTACCACAAAGCACACACCATGTGGGTTGAACATAAAGAAAAATTAGTATTCTGAAAAATTTTATTTAGAGGAAAGCTTACAATCAGACGCACATTCACACTAAAGACCAATGATCTTAATTATAACTACGCCTTATCTGCACGTGCTTACACTTTCCTTTATACGAGTGGGGACAAAGCCAATACCGCAATACGTTCTGAAACTAACACTGAAATTGCACTGCGTCGCGATTTAAAATAATATTTAAACCTTTTCGTTTCAGTTAGGCTGAACTTAAGAATTCCATTGTCCTTCGGACTCACCAGACACGAGCTTACCCGGACATCTTACCACTTCAGAAACTGGCCGCAGACTCAGTAGCGAGGGCCCCTTGGAAGAGTGTCTCACAGATACAATAGGAAGTGTCCAGAGAGGCAGCTTCCCGTATCAACTTGACAAGGGACGGACAGGACCACACCAAGGAGACAAACCTCTTTGCCTTAGGAATCATATCTACCTGATCAGACATTAGTCCTACTATTCTCTAACAGACAGACTTCTCTGCTCCCACCGAGCATGCAACTACAAATACACTCACCCATTCATCCTTTCACACCAGAAGGGAAGGAGATAACAATACCTTAAGATATCTCATACACTATGTAAAGGAGGCGGCTGTGGGTTCCGTATGAAACTGTATGATACGAATTACATATAAAAATGTGTTTGACAATTTGTTCGTGTTTATGTGCAATATAACATATTCCACTGCTCAGTCTCCTCCCAGATAAATTTAGAAATACCTCAGTAAATTTGTGTGGCCGAGCGGTTCTAAGCGCTTCAGTCTAGAACCGCGCGACCGCTACGGTCGCAGGTTCGAATCCTGCATCGGGCATGGATGTGTGTGATGTCCTTAGGTTAGTTAGGTTTAAGTAGTTCTACGTTCTAGGGGACTGATGACCTCAGATGTTAAGTCCCATAGTGCTCAGAGCCATTTGAACCGTTTTGAACAGTACATTTAGTGGTGGAATGTATGACATAAACAACAATAGATCGAGGAAAATAGCATGAAAGGAATCTAACAGAGATCTTTCAACATATTCCGAAAACTGTATCGAGCAGTTAGTTCGACAGGCCACCGACAACTGAAACATTTTAGATCTTGTAGCTACAAAGTGGCCTGGCCTGATCGACGTCATCACTATAGAGACATGGATTACTGACCATGATGTCATCATAGCTACTTTGGTTACTAAAGTTAATAAACCAATCAAAAAATCTGGGAGAGTATTTCTGTTGGAAAGAGCAACTAAACAGTTGTTAACGTCCCACTTATACAATGAACTGACATCATTTAGTTCCAGTACGATAAGCGTAGAGGAATTATGGTTATAGTTTAAAAAGATTTAAACCACATTTTGGAGAAGTGTGTGCAGAGTAAGCGGATTAACGAAGAAAAAGTTCTACCGTGTTTTAACAACGAAGTCCGAAAAATGCTGAGGAAGCAAAGGCTGTCGCACTCTCGGTAGAAAAGAGAACGCGCAAATGACGACACGCAAAACTTATTAGAAATTCGTGTGTCTGTAAAAAGACTGGTGCGGGAAGCATACAACAGCTACCACACTCATACCTTAGCAAAAGATCTGCCTGAGATCCCTAGAAAATTCTGGTCCTACGTTAAATCGCTAAGTGCGTCTATCGCTTTTATCCAGTCACTCGTTGACGAGACTGGTGTGGCAGTAGAAGATTGCAAAGGTAAAGCCGAAGTTTTACGTTTTGCATTTAAAAAAATAGTTCACGCTGGAGAATCGTACAGACATACCGTCGTTTGACCATCGCACAGACTCCCGTGTGGAGGACATAATAATAGGCATCCATGGCGTAGATGTTCAAATGGCTATAAGCACTATGGGACTTAACATCTGAGGTCATCAGTCCCCTAGAGCTTAGAACTACTTAAACCTAACTAACCTAAGGACAACGCACGCATCCATGCCCGAGGCAGGATTCGAACCTGCGACCGTAGCAGCAGCGCAGTTCCGGACTGAAGCGCCTGGAATCGCTCGGCTACACAGGCCAGCCATGGCGTAGAGAAACAACTGAAAGAGTTGAAAGCGAGTAAGTCGCCATATCCTGATGGAATAGCAATTCAGCTTTACAAAGAGTAAAACATTCACCCCTTAGCTTGCATTTATCGCGAATCTCTCGCTCAGGGCAAAGTCCCAAGCGACGGGGAAAAGTGGAAGTGATACCTGTATAGAAGAACGGCAAAAGAACTGAGCACGGTTTTAGAAAGCATCGCTTGTGCGAAACTCAGCTTGCCCTTTTCTCACGCGAAAAATGGGAGGGCAACAGGCTGATTCCATATTCCTAGATTTCCGTAAGGTTGACACGGTGCCACACTGCCGACTGTTAACGTGGGTACAAGCATACGGAACAGGTTCCCAGGTATGTAGTGGCTCGAAGAATTCTTAAGTAATAGGGCCCAGTATGTTGTCCTCGACGGCGAGTGTTCATCAGAGAGCAAAGAGTGCTCCAGAGAAGTGTGACTGGACCACTATTACACTCCTGGAAATGGAAAAAAGAACACATTGACACCGGTGTGTCAGACCCACCATACTTGCTCCGGACACTGCGAGAGGGCTGTACAAGCAATGATCACACACACGCACGGCACAGCGGACACACCAGGAACCGCGGTGTTGCCGTCGAATGGTGCTAGCTGCGCAGCATTTGTGCACCGCCGCCGTCAGTGTCAGCCAGTTTGCCGTGGCATACGGAGCTCCATCGCAGTCTTTAACACTGGTAGCATGCCGCGACAGCGTGGACGTGAACCGTATGTGCAGTTGACGGACTTTGAGCGAGGGCGTATAGTGGGCATGCGGGAGGCCGGGTGGACGTACCGCCGAATTGCTCAACACGTGGGGCGTGAGGTCTCCACAGTACATCGATGTTGTCGCCAGTGGTCGGCGGAAGGTGCACGTGCCCGCCGACCTGGGACCGGACCGCAGCGACGCATGGATGCACGCCAAGACCGTAGGATCCTACGCAGTGCCGTAGGGGACCGCACCGCCACTTCCCAGCAAATTAGGGACACTGTTGCTCCTGGGGTATCGGCGAGGACCATTCGCAACCGTTTCCATGAAGCTGGGCTACGGTCCCGCACACCGTTAGGCCGTCTTCCGCTCACGCCCCAACATCGTGCAGCCCGCCTCCAGTGGTGTCGCGACAGGCGTGAATGGAGGGACGAATGGAGACGTGTCGTCTTCAGCGATGAGAGTCGCTTCTGCCTTGGTGCCAATGATGGTCGTATGCGTGTTTGGCGCCGTGCAGGTGAGCGCCACAATCAGGACTGCATACGACCGAGGCACACAGGGCCAACACCCGGCATCATGGTGTGGGGAGCGATCTCCTACACTGGCCGTACACCACTGGTGATCGTCGAGGGGACACTGAATAGTGCACGGTACATCCAAACCGTCATCGAACCCATCGTTCTACCATTCCTAGACTGGCAAGGGAACTTGCTGTTCCAACAGGACAATGCACGTCCGCATGTATCCCGTGCCACCCAACGTGCTCTAGAAGGTGTAAGTCAACTACCCTGGCGAGCAAGATCTCCGGATCTGTCCCCCATTGAGCATGTTTGGGACTGGATGAAGCGTCGTCTCACGCGGTCTGCACGTCCAGCACGAACGCTGGTCCAACTGAGGCGCCAGGTGGAAATGGCATGGCAAGCCGTTCCACAGGACTACATCCAGCATCTCTACGATCGTCTCCATGGGAGAATAGCAGCCTGCATTGCTGCGAAAGGTGGATATACACTGTACTAGTGCCGTCATTGTGCATGCTCTGTTGCCTGTGTCTATGTGTCTGTGGTTCTGTCAGTGTGATCATGTGATGTATCTGACCCCAGGAATGTGTCAATAAAGTTTCCCCTTCCTGGGACAATGAATTCACAGTGTTCTTATTTCAATTTCCAGGAGTGTATTTTCTGTATACGTAAATGATACGGTGGACAAGGTAATCTGTGGCTGCTTGTCGATAATGTTGTCATGTTTGGGAAGATGTAGTCGTTTGGTGACTGTAGGGGGATACAAGATGACTTTGACAGAATTTCTAGCTGGTGTTGTGAATGGCAGCTAGCTCTAAATACAGAAAAATGTAAGTTAATGCGGATAAGTAGGAAAAACAAACCCATAACGTTCGAATACAGCATGAGCAGTGTGCTGCTTCACACAGCCACGTTGATTAAATATCTAGGCGTAGCGCTGCAAAGCAATATGATATATAACAACCACGTAAGGGTTGTAGTAGGGAAGGCGAATGGTATATTGGAGAATGTTAGGAAAGCGTGGTTCATCTGTAAAGGAGACAGCGTAAAGGACACTACCGCGACCCATTGTTGAGTAATGTTCGAGTGTTTGGGATCCGCGCTAGATCGGATTAAAGGAAGCAATTCAGAGGTAGGCTGCTAGATTTGTTACCGGTGTGTTGGTACAACACGCAGTCATTACGGAGATGCAGCGGTAACTAAAATGAGAATCACTGGAGGAAAGACGACGTTCTTTTCGAGGAGCACTACTGAGAAAATGTAGAGAACTGTCATTTGAGGCTGACTGCAGAACAATTTTACTGCCGCCCTATCCTCAAGGTATTAATTTTGTTTTGGAAAATATAACATTATATTCTAGACTAACAACAGAGATGTCCAGTATCTTTTCGGAAATTCTGCTAATATTTGAAATTGTCATGCACTGGCAATGCTGTAGGACGGCGAAGTGACTTTGAGGTGATTATTTTCGTGACGCCCGACATGATTCTGTACACTGTTGGTTGTGTGCAGCGCACAGCGTTTTCTTCTTCTCTGCAGATACAGGCGGCTGCTGAACGAGTTCCTGGCGATGATCGACTGCCTGCCGGACGAGCGCAACCTCTGCGGCTGCCAGGACCAGATCTGTCCCTGCACGGCGCCCCCAAAGGAGTCGGCGGAGGAGCTGGCGGAGGAACAAGGCGGGAATGAGCCCCAGTGGATGGGGCCCCCAACCACGTCTCTGGCTGGACTGCTGGCGCACAGCCACGGCAAGTCCGGGCCCTTGTCAGAGCCCCCGAAGAGGTCCGTGGCGGGGCTGATCGAGGACCACCACATGGACATCGGCATCACCACGGACGGCGCCTAACGAGGCGCAACTTCCTGTTAACTCTGACACAGAATATACGAGCCGCTACTCTACACCACTACTTTGTTCATACACCACTGGCCATTAAAATTGCTACACCAAGAAGAAACGCACATGATAAACTAGTATTCATTGGAAAAATATATTATACTAGAACTGACATGTGATTACATTTTCACGCAATTTAGGTGCATAGATCCTGAGAAATCAGTACCCACAACAACCACGTCTGGCCGTAATAACGGCCTTGATACGCCTGGGCATTGAGTGAAACAGAGCTTGGATGGGATGTACAGGTACAGCTACCCATGCAGCTTCAACACGATACCACAGTTCATCACGAGTAGTGACTGGCGTATTGTGACGAGCCAGTTGCTCGGCCACCATTGACCAGACGTTTTCAATTGGTGAGAGATCAGGAGAATGTGCTGGTCAGGGCAGCAATCGAACATTTTCTGTATCCAGAAAGGCCCGTACAGGACCTGCAACATGCGGTCGTGCATTATCCTCCTGAAATGTAGGATTTCGCAGGAATCGAATGAAGGGTAGAGCCACGGGTAGTAACACATTAGAAATGTAACGTCCACTGTTCAAAGTGCCGTCAGTGCGAACAACAGGTGACCGAGACGTGTAACCAATGGCACCCCATACCATCACGCCGGGTGATACGCCAGTATGGCGATGACGAATACACGCTTCTAATGTGCGTTCACCGCGATGTCGCCAAACACGGATGCGACCATCATGAAATGTAGGATTTCGCAGGAATCGAATGAAGGGTAGAGCCACGGGTAGTAACACATTAGAAATGTAACGTCCACTGTTCAAAGTGCCGTCAGTGCGAACAAGAGGTGACCGAGGCGTGTAGCCAATGGCACCCCATACCATCACGCCGGGTGATACGCTAGTATGGCGATGACGAATACACGCTTCTAATGTGCGTTCACCGCGATGTCGCCAAACACGGATGCGACCATCATGATTCTGTAAACAGAACCTCGATTCAACCGGAAAAATTACATATTCCCATTCGTGCACCCAGGTTCGTCGTTGAGTACACCACCGCAGGCGCTCCTGTCTGATGCAGCGTCAAGGGTAACCGCAGGCCGTTGGGATCCAGCACGGCGTTCCGTATTACCCTCCTGAATCCATCGATTCCATATTCTGCTAACAGTCATTGGATCTCGACCAACGCGAGCAGCAATGTCGCGATACGATAAACTGCAATCGCGATAGGCTATAATCCGACCTTTATCAAAGTCGGAAACGTGATGGTACGCACTTCTCCTCCTTACACGAGGCATCACAGCAACGTTTCACCAGGCAACGCCGGTCAACTGCTGTTTGTGTATGAGAAATCTGTTGGAAACTTTCCTCATGTCACCACGTTGTAGGTGTCACCACCGGCGCCAACCTTTTGTGAATGCTCTGAAAAGCTAATCATTTGCATATCACAGCATCTTCTTCCTGTCGGTTAAAATTCGCGTCTGTAGCACGTCATCTTCGTGATGAAGCAATCTTGATGGCCAGTAGTGTATCTGTCAGTAAATTTCCTGCAACCATGCAAACTCGTCATCTTTCAGCCATTTTACTAATCTCGTAGTACACTCGAAGAAAAGACAATGATAAGGTACAATGTGCAGTGTGTTTGTCAGAACGCAGACGTAGTAAACTGTGTGGCCAGAAGTCACAGGATGGCTTGCCTCACTTGAATTAGAACCGTGTGCGATGGCAGATCATTTCGGCTAGATACTGGGTACAGGGCGAGTGTATTCATGATATCTGGGCAGTCAGTCAGACACATGTGTATAGCCAGCACATTGTTACTTGACCATCTTTGAACATGGGTTGGTTGCTGGTGCAACACGTATGGGCTTATAGCACACTGACGGAAGAAATCGCAAAACTAAAAAATAATTAATGTAGAGTAATGCAATTTCGGGAGTACATTTGTCTAGGTAAAATACAGAGGGGTCCAAAAATGTATCCACTGTTTAAAAGTCCATAACTGGCAAACTAATTGGCGGAGTTGTCCCATCTTTGGTAGTGTAATAGTTTATAGTTCCGGCAATCGCCACACAAACGTTGTATTGCGTTGTTTTGTTTTGTTAGATGACAGTCACCAGATAGTCAGTGTTTTGTTTTTAGTTGCACCTAGTTACTCGAGTAAACATGTCTGACACAAGGCTTACATTCGATGAAAGGAAGTCAGTTTTGAAGTGGTATTTTAAGTACGAAAACATTAATGAGGTTCAACGACAATGGCGAAATAAGTATTAAACATAGCCACTGACACGTTTAACGATTCGTCACATTCGAGACAAATTTGAAGCCGAAGGCTGTGTTAAAGATGTACACAAACAACGATCTGGACGACCTGTAACAGTAACAAGTCCAGCTAACTCCCGTCATGTGTTACAACAATTTACTCGCTCACCACAGAAGCCTGTGAGACAGTGTGCCCGTGAAACTCGACTGAATCGCTCAAGTGTTCGGCGAATTTTGAAGGCAGCAAAGTGGAAGTGCTACATCCGACGATTGCTACACGCAATGAACGAGGACGACCCAAATCGTAGAATAGAGTACTGCGAGTGGTTTACTAACACGGTGCGCAACGATGAAGAGTTTGCAGAGATGATTGTGTGGTCTGATGAGGCACAGTTCAAACTCAGTGATACAGTAAATCGCCACAATTGCATCTACTGGGCCGCCGAAAATCCGAACGTCCATGTAGACAAAGCTGTTAATTTGCCAAGAGCAAATGTGTGATATGGGCTGTCTTACTGGGTCTTGATTGGGCCATTCTTCTTTGACGGCACAATTGCCGATGAGGTGTACCTTCAGATGCTTCATACATCACTTTTACCTGCCACCCGAGACTTCTATGGAGACGGAAGATTTTACTTTCAACAAGATGGTGCCCCAGCCTACTACCAAAATAGTGTTAGGGCGTATCTCGACAGATAGGCCGTAGAGGTGCTGTGGAGTATCCACCATGTTCCCCAGACCTAACTCCTCTGGACTTTTACCTGTGGGTAACACTAATGTTGTTGTTGTGGTCTTCAGTCCTGAGACTGGTTTGATGCAGCTCTCCATGCTACTCTAACCTGTGCAAGCCTCTTCATCTCCCAGTACCTACTGCAACCTACATCCTTCTGAATCTGCTTAGTGTATGCATCTCTTGGTCTCCCCCTACGATTTTTACCCTCCACGCTGCCCTCCAATACTAAATTGGTGATCCCTTGATGCCTCAGAACATGTCCTACCAACCGATCCCTTCTTCTGGTCAAGTTGTGCCACAAACTCCTCTTCTCCCCAATCCTATTCAGTACCTCCTCATTAGTTATGTGATCAACCCATCTAATCTTCAGCATTCTTCTGTAGCACCACATTTCGAAAGCTTCTATTCTCTTCTTGTCCAAACTATTTATCGTCCATGTTTCACTTCCATACATGGCTACACTCCATACAAATACTTTCAGAAAAGACTTCCTGACACTTAAATCTATACTCGATGTTAACAAATTTCTCTTCTTCAGAAACGCTTTCCTTGCCATTGCCAGTCTACATTTTATATCCTCTCTACTTCGACCATCATCAGTTATTTTGCTCCCCAAATAGCAAAACTCCTTTACTACTTTACGTGTCTCATTTCCTAATCTAATACCCTCAACATCACCCGACTTAATTCGACTACATTCCATTATCCTCGTTGGGAACACTAAAGCACGTCGTTTATCCACAAAAGCCACGCACATTGGATGAACTTCGAGAATCCATCGTACACTCATGTGCAAATATCCAACTGAACACGTTGCAGTCAGTAGTTCGTGGTGCAGTTCGGCGGCACCGTCCTAATGTTGCCTCAAAACTTCTTAGAAAACAATTTTTATGAAGTGCGATTATACTTTGTTCACAGTCAACCTTCATCATTTAATGCAGCAGTTAAAAAATTTGAAGAACAGACAATTATTCTTTTTGAAGTGAGTGATTGTTTAGTAAGTTGAAAACGATTTTGCAGTCCAAAATTGAAGACTACTTTCTTGCAACAATTCTTGAAACTGTGGAAACAGAAACAGGTCTGCTTCCAGCAGAGGTAAACAGTTTTCATACCGCTGTATTATCCTTTTTATGAAACTGCTAGAAAAAGCAATTGAAAAAAAGTTTCCCGAACTTGGAGTCCTACAGTTGGCTTACATTAAATCAAACACCTTTATGGGACGTCAGTGAAAGAACTACTTCTCTAGTTATCAAAACCGTGCCATGTGTTCAGTTTGCAGACAATGAAATGTTTGATGAGTATCTCATTGTCAAACAGTTTGCAACCAGTGAAAAAATCAGTGAGTGGACTGCTAACAACAGTTTGCCAGGTCAAAGATGGGTTGAAATGATTTCCGATTTCAGCCAGAATTATGTGCCATTCTCAAATTTACTCAAGTCTGCCTACTTGGTACTGATTCTGCTACTGAAAGGGTATTTTTCCACATGAATTATATATGGACAAGTGACAAAACACAGCTTACCGTAGAAACTATGAAAGCTTATTTATTGATTCTTCTGTTACCTTTTGGTAAGACAGTTCCATATTTAAGGTTCAGTAACAAGTACACTGATCTTGTTCCACTGATTTTTGTTTATTTCAAACTAGTTTTCGGCTTATTAGGCTATCTTCAGGAAACAATTGACTAGCGTCTCTAAGGGACCCTAGTTCGTAGCTAACCAAACATTATAGGCGAAGACAGAATCACTTGCCTAGAATGTTGTGCACCAGACTTTTTTGGTTAATGTTGGAATTACACTTTACACTGTGGACAATGTTAAGCACAATAAGTAATTAAACTACACAATATTGTCGGTTAAATGGAGGGGTTGGGTTCGGGTTGTTTTGGGGGAAGAGACCAAACTGCGAGGTCATCGGTCTCATCGGATTAGGGAAGGACGGGGAAGGAAGCCGCCCGTGCCCTTTCAAAGGAACCGTACCGGCATTTGCCTGGAGCGCTTTAGGGAAATCACGGAAAACCTAAATCAGGATGGCGGTTAAATGGAGTTTTTGAGAGACTGTTAAACTGAGTACTTTTCGCTCATGTTACGCTAAACTTTAGGCAACGGACAGTATTATACATAATAATAAGAATACAATATCTTACATTATTACAGGATATATCGTTATGCTACCATAATATTTTTATGCAATGGGCAATACTGAACATAGTACATTGTTAAAACATACAGTACTAAAGTATTATAAATTATATTGTTGAAGTTTGTGGGATAAGGAATAGGAAAATCTCTTATGTTTTAATTTGCCAACGACTGACATCACATGCATTGGCTTTCCACGACCTTTAGCCTCTCATAGAGTTTGCATAGTGAGGGATTGTAGTGGTACCAGTATAGGTCTTGCATTCAAAGCGATGCACAATACATATTTATTGCTTGCCTGCTGAACTATGTGAGAAGTAATCATCTACCACAACAGCACCTAGGTGCTATCACTGGACCTCTACCATTTGTCTAGCTTCGCATTTTCTTTGTATTTTCATTTTTCGTTCAGTGTGGGAGGAGACCACGTATGGATTACAAGTATGCTGTTGAAACATACAACGTTATTATTGACGGAAAAGTTACCACATCACTTAGAGAAAGAGTATTTGAACGGTTTCTAACAACAAGAAGTAAAAAACATTATCTGCTAACACTGATTTTTTGAACAAACTTACGTGGGAAAACCCACAGGGCTGCTCATGCTGACTCATAACTACAATTGCTAAACTACTATAGTCTGTTGCAGAACATCGCAAGACTACCGTAGTTTTCCTAGAAGCTTTGGTAAGTTACGGCCATACCTGTGTTACCCATATGTTAGGTGTGTTGCATAGCTGTCAGGCACTACCTGGTAACTATCTCTTCTTTACGTATGCAGTCAGTGTCTTACTCCCCTAAAAACCCATAGCGGTGTACCATCTAGAAACTGAGTGGGGATGTACAAAGAACTGGCTAACCTACAGACCATTTTTGCTCTACATAGTCATCATCCTGTCTGTTACTTAAAAATAAATAGTAAAACTGAAACTGTCAATGTTTACTTCCAGTTTTATTCGAAAATTGGTTGGTTTGTAACATGAAACAGAGAGATATTGCAGCAAATATAAAGAAAACAGCGTTGATTTATCATATAGCACTACAAACTGCAATTTCCTCAACAAAAAGGTAAAATTTTTAAAAAAGGCAAAGCAAAAATGTCGGACATTGCCCCGATACTTCGTAGAACTTATTTTCTGTTCTTCATAACTTCCTCATTTATCACTAATGACAAGAAACTCTCGCCTTGTCATGATGAAAAATGTTCTCTGGGTACAAACAAAAACTATATATATATATATATATATATATATATATATATATATATATATATATACTTTGTACTCAAGAGAACCTTTTTCATCATGACCAATGGGATGTTGAACTAGCACTGAATAATGTGAAAAGGGAAGCTGGCAGTTCCCAGTTTCTCTCTTACACATTCATTTATGTATCTTTCCTTACCGATACTACCAGTACTACCGGTAATCATACCATTTACTAGGTCACTTATGCAGTATATCAGAACCACCGAACCGTAATTTTCAACACAAGAATTCTACTTAAACGTAGTCCTACAGTATAACAACTGTGAACAACTTTGGATTAAATGCATCAGGCAACGAAGAAGGTGTTCTTGCTGCACTGTGCAATCCGAAGACTAGTTGATACAACTCTCCACACTAATCTATCCCTGGCAAACCCATTAATATCTGCGTAACTACTACAACTTAACGCCTATTTTAACGCGCTCGACTATTAGGATTGCCGGTCGCTGTGGCGGAGCGGTTCTAGGCGCTTCTGTCCGGAACCGCGCTGCTGCTACGGTCGCAGGTTCGAATCCTGCCTCGGGCATGGATGTGTGTGCTGTCCTTAGTTAGGTTTAAGTAGTTCAAAGTCTAGGGGACTGATGACCTCAGATGTTAAATCCCATAGTGCTTAGAGCCATTTGAACCATTTGTACTAGGGTCTTGGTCTGCCTCTTGAATTTTTAGTGCCCCACACATCTCGACTAAATTCTACTCCGTGTCCTATAAACCTATTTCCTCTTTTAGTTCAATTTCACTACAAATTATTTTTCCGCTCTTCGATTCAGTGTCTGTTCATTAGTTATCCATTCTAATCTTCAGAATTCTTCTATAGCACCACATTTCAAAACACTCCCTTGTCTTCTCGTCTGTACTGTTTACCGTCCGTATTTCACTTCCATGTCAGACTGAAGATTTTCAGCAATAACTTCCTATTTCTTAAATATATGCTGGCTGTTAAAAATTAATCTTTTTCAGAAAATCTGTAACTGCAGTTTCCAGTCTGCTTTTTATGTCCTCTGTCTATGGCTGTCACTTATTTTTTCGCCCAAATAACAAAACCAGTCTCCTGCCTTGGGCTTGTAATTTCCTAATCTCTCTCTCTTTCTAATGATTTCCGGATTCCGGCCCATCACCGATCTGCCCCAAGGCCCTCCTAAATGAGTGATGGTTCATTAACCTGGGGCGCGCCCATTGTACTCGTAACTGCAGAATGTATACCATTTTATCCCTCACATCCACTGTCTTTCCTTAATGATTTCCCAGAATGCTCACACATCCTGACTACCCTTCAGCCATCAGAATGGAATTTAAATGCCTAGGTCGTACAGTTCTGCTTCTGGAAAATGTATGTATCAGAAGAAAAAAATTTGAAATTTCATCAGTTAATGAAATTTTTTCATGACTAGGGTCCGCCTTTTAATGAGAAGTTATATTTTTTACCTGTGCTTTAAAGTGAATTTTACAACAATTTGCTCACGAATCCAGATATTTTTGTGTAGAAAAACGTATTTTTATTGTACATATGAAGTCTTTTTTAGGAATAGGTCACATTTCCGCCAACTTCTACCAGAAAGTTTATAAAGAATAAAAACATGACAATTTTGCTCAAGTGACAATATTTCAGGTGATATTGTCATAAACAGACATAACAGTTATTACAAAGCCTTATTGATGAGGACTATGGTAGCCAAGCAGCTTAAAAGTATTTTCTTAGTAGTGGGTTCACTGACGTAAGATACTGTTGTGCGGGGCCCACAAAACGCTCTCTAAGCCAACAAAAGCGGATTTTGGGTAATAAACATTGCAGACGCGGTCACAGTATTCCGTCTGAATACAAACTCAGCCTGGTTCAACATGCCGAAAGTAAAGGTCTCCAGCAGAGTGAAGTTGCGAGGTTTCGTTCCTGATTAGGTCGACTAATGAAAGGAACATGGATGCTCATAAGCTCACACAAACATTCAAACATTCTAAAAGCAGCCAAAGGTGAATTTCGCCATTTTATAGCAAAAGTTGAATCACCAAATATGCTCATATGCTCGCACAAACATTCAAACATTCTATAAGCAGCCAAAGGCGAAATTCGCCATTTTATAGCAAAAGTTGAATCACCAAATATGCCCATATGCTCACACAAACATTCTAAAAGCAGCCAAAGGCGAAATTCGCCATTTTATAGCAAAAGTTGAATCACCAAATATGCTCATATGCTCACACAAACATTCTAAAAGCAGCCAAAGGCGAAATTCGCCTTTTTTAGCAAAAGTTGAATCACCAAATCTGGCTTCTTACTTACAGCAGAAAGAAGCAAAAAACTTAATTGGTTTCATGACGCATGAAGTGAATCGTCTATGGACAAAGAATAAGTCCGGCCCCGTTGAAATTAGTTAAACAGTAGCAAAATAATCACTCATGGCAACCCCATATTCCTTCTGACAAATAACTTAAAAATAAGAAAGTTACTATCACGAAAATCTGAACAAGTCCCATCAAATAAACAAATAAACAAAATAAAAAGTCGGCAAGAAGAAATTTTCAGTGGTAGCACGCATCCCTTCCAGCCAGAAGACAGGAAAGACAACACCTGTTTCTCACGCTTAAAATTTTCCGTCGGTCAGCGTCTAAAATTTGAACGGGCGCGTGGCTTGTACGTAGGTCTTTAGGAACCAGTCGCGAAACCACATATTAAGAAATCCCGGGTAGATAAGGTTCTGCCAGCCCAGCGTCTCAACCAGCTTCGGAAATTAAACTGAGAGGCCGTCCCCTGGCCTCTACTATGGAACTGAACACGGAAGTCTACCTGAATTGGCCAGTGCCACCTACATTCATAAACCTACGACGACCGTTCAGTACATAACACAACACATCTTTTCTGGAGGCAGGTTGGTTTTATTCAGGATTCCAATACAACACGTTATTCCCCAATCGTTTTCGTTTCAAAACGCTATTTTCCACATAATCTTCATTAAATGCGACGACCTGCTGCCTCCTTACTGGGAGGGCCTGTATGCCTTCATGGTAGCAGCCTGCTAGTCGACGTCTTAGCCAACGTCTTGCTGCTGCATCTCCCCATCATCCACTTACCGCTTCCCGCGTAGTGCATCCTTCATTGGGTCAAACAGGTGGAAGTTGGGAGGTGCGAGAACCGGGATTGAGGGTGGATGAGCAGGAATCCAACCTAACCTAACCCAACCCAACCCAACACAAGCCAACCCAACCCAACACAAACCAACCTAAACTAACGTAATCTAACTCAAACTAACCTAACTTAACCCAACCTAACCTAACCTAACCTAACCTAACCCAACCCAAACCAACACAACCCAACCTAAACTAATGTAACCTAATCCAACCTAACCTAACCTTACCTAACCTAACCCAACCTAACCTAACCTAACCTAAACTAACCTAACCTAACCCAACCCAACCCAAACCAACACAACCCAACCTAAACTAACGTAACCCAACCAACCTAACCAAACCTAACCTAACCCAACGTAACTTAACCTAACCTAATCCAACACAACCCAACCTAAACTAACCTAACCCAACCTAACCTAACCTAACTTAACCTAACCTAAATACCAATGACATTTTCTGAGCTCGTCTCGGGTGAGCAGACTTGTGTGAGGCATTGCGTTGTCATGAGAAAGGAGAATTTTGTTTCCATTTTTGTGGTAACGAACATGCTGACGTCTTTTCTTCAGTTTCCTGAAGGTACCATAGTACACTTCAGAGCTGATCGTTGTACCATGAGGGAGAACAAACGAAATAGCCCCTTCAGAGTCCCAGAAGACCGTCGCCATATCTTAAACGGTTAAGAGTGCAACTTTGAACTTTTTCTTCGCCACTCCATGGATTCCCTTTTTGTTTCCCGTTCGAAGTGATGAATCCATGTTTCATCGCCTGTGATGATGTTCAACAAAACGTTGTCACGATCAGCCTCCTAACACGCAAGCAATTCCACGCAGATGGTCCTTCTTCAGTCTTTATGGTCTTCTGTTAGGCAGCGAGGAACCCAGCAGGCACTTACCTTCGAATACCCCAACTGGTAGACGCGTGTGTCAGCACTACTAGCAGAGACATCCAGATGAGCAACAAGTGTTTGACTGATATCCGTGGATCACCTCGGATGAGAGTGTACGCACGTTCCAACATTGCGATAGTCACAGCTGTGTGCTACAGGCAGGAGATCGGACGGGTATTCGCGACCTTGTTGAGATGATGACAGACGCCTCACTCAACGACTCACTGTGCTTTTCCTCACTGCCAGATTTTAGTAGACAATATACAAGAATGATTTTAGCCAACATGGTTGGGAGTGTCAGTGATCTTACTTGTAATAGTTACTTATGAAGAAATAATCACGATCGCAAAATATCATTTATTTAAAGCCAGCCGCTGTGGCCGAGCGGTTCTAGGCGCTTCAGTCCGGAACCACGCTGCTGCTACGGTCGCAGGTTCGAATCCTGCCTCGGGCATGGATGTGTGTGATGTCATTAGGTTAGTTAGGTTTAAGTAGTTCGAAGTCTAGAGGGCTGAGGACCTCAGATGTTAAGTCCCATAGTGCTTAGAGCCATTTGAGCCATTTTCTGAGCTTAGAGCCATTGAACCATTTATTTAAAATGATCTGTTTCGGCACATACAGTAGCCCATCGTCAGGCTGACTGCTCCAGGTACCGAATGTTGTCAAGGTGATAACTGCAGTTGTCGTCTTGCCAACGCGAGGCTGCTCATCACGCTGCCAGCTCCAGCAAACAGGGCAGCCTGAAGATGACCTAATGCGTGTGTGGAAACCGGTCGTTTTAAATAAATGATATTTTGCGATCGTGACTGTTACCTCACAAGTTATCAGTATGCAAGTGCTTATGAATATCTGCGATGCTCTGGTTTTTCGCCAAAAGGAACTCAGTGACAGCTCTTTTCTTGGAATGCACCTCTGATGCAAACGCCATTTTGAAGGCTACCTATAGTGCCGTCACCTATCGGAACGTCATGAAACTATATGGGCTGAAGCGCGAATATTCCATGACGCCCCTTAACAAATTCCGAATTTTTTAAACGAAATTGGCCGAGAAAAAAACGTGTTGCATTGCTCATGGAACGCCCCTCGTAGCAATCATCCATGTTTAGGGAAGGTGGTTAAAGTACATGGTGTGCCGAATACCAAATGTAATAACAAAATAAAACAATCTCATTTCGGTTCCCAGTGTGCTCTTCCTCCGTGGCATGGTAAAAATACAAGAAAACACAGGCAGAGAAAATACACTCTGCAGAACTTGATAAAATTACAGAAATTATGTGAAAGGTGGATGTACCAAGGCCTCTGAAGTTCAGTGCAAAATACACGCCTGTGCATGGTTACACACTTTAGGATCCTAACACTGTAATAAACAGTACATTTGATCACGAAAGACCATCCTCTCCTATCTTCTGAAACACCACATGAGAACACCGTCTCTTTTGTATCCCGCCTGGAAGGCGGCGCGTGGGTCTGCTTCTGTGATCTGCCTGTAAAATTAAAGATATTTACTATAGGCAAAAACAAGTTAATATAACCAACTGCGACATGGTCGCGTATACAAACAGTGATCCAATACTGTCAAATGTTTTTTTATTCCAGTCTTTAATCACAATGTGAATTCTTAGGCGATGAACGGTTTCAGTCCGTTAGGACATCGTGTAAAATAGATCTGAGGATGGTCATTATGGACTGAAACCGGTCATCGTCTAAAGCAGGGCTTCCCAACCTTTTGAGCTGGCGGACCTCTTCTTCAGTCGAAAATCCATGGCGGACCCCTAGTCAGTCAAGAGCACAGTAACTTTAAATTTCAGAGCGAAACCCATAGGAACTGAAAGCTTCTTAATGCAAGTGCCATGTTTCCAATGACCCCCCCCCCCTCCCTCCCCCAAAGTATCAATAGTCTTTGGTTTAGAGATGATTGGAAACAACTTGAAATTAACGATCCAATTTGAATTCCCACTGTATCCAGACACTTACTAGTAGATTTACTCCCTTTGTTCAACACACTATAGCCTGATTAAAATTACTTGGTAATTGAAATTTCACACGATGGAGCTGTCTTCTTCCAAGAGCAATCAACGTCACGTCCAAACTGTTCGCTGTTGACAAGCAGCCGCTTATGGTCTGTTCACTTCCACTTTTTGGCCACTGTTGTGTAAGGAGCGTGCATATATCGTAACAGTTGTGTGTGTGTGTGTGTGTGTGTGTTTGGTTTTTCGTGATATCCGAAGAAAAATGTTCAGATTTATGTAAAGTCTTCCTTTGGTCGTCCTCCCTCCTCATTCATTTCAGCTGGAAACTTTCCTTGTTGTGAAGGCGATGGAGAAACTGCACCCTTCTTCAATGATACTGACTTCAGCCACCGATCCATGTTAGAAGTAATAAACTGTTCAAAAATCGACTTATGAAATAGATAGTGCACTGACAAAGCAAGTTTAACATTTAGTGATGCCTGGGACCGCATACGTGCCAGCGAGCGCTGTGATTGGTCGCTGAAACTCGCTACGCGCATGCGTAAAAGGTTTCAGAGCATCTAGCGCCGTGAGCCGGCGCACAAACGACCCTCGTATTGTTGTGAAACAGTCTCATCAGAGAAGCCGCATTCTCCGGCACTAGACTGTGTACACGTTCTCACTTAGGAACAGCAAAGGCTGCTTGGAGATACGACCGGAAGTAAAAGTACACACGTTTTTTACACCTAAAAAAAGTGATGAATTTGATCTTCACATTAGTAAAAGTACACACGTTTTTTACACCTAAAAAAAGTGATGAATTTGATCTTCACATTTTTATTCAATAATTTTACTCATTTTACACTATTTGGTGAAAGGTGGCCGCGGACCCCATAGAAAGAGCCGGTGGACCCCTAAGGGGTCCGCGGACCACACGTTGGGAAGCCCTGGTCTAAAGAATTCATATTGTGATCAAAGACTGGAATAAAAAACATTTGAAGTTGATATAAGGTTACATACGAGGTGCGGCTAGAAAAAAACCGGACTGATGCTGGAAAAAACATTTATTTACAATTATTTACAATTTCATGTTATCTCCTTCAATGTACTCTCCTCCTCGGTCTCTACACCGCTCCATACGAATTTTCCACTGTTCATAGCAATACTGCAGATCATTTTCGGTAAGTCCATACATTACTTCCGTCGATTTTTCTTTTACTGCTTCAATAGTCTCAAACCTAGTTCCTTTCAAAGCTGACTTGACTTTAGGGAAAAGAAAAAAGTCACAGGGGGCCAAATCAGGTGAGTAGGGTGGATGATCTAAGATGGGAATGTTGTGTTTTGCCAAAAACGTCTTCACTGACAACGCACTGTGAGCTGGGGCATTGTCTTGGTGAAGGATCCATGACTTTTTTCTCCACAAATCGTTCCGTTTTCTCCGTACTCGCTCACGTAGGGTAGCCAGGACGCTAATGTAGTAATGCTGATTCACTGTTTGTCCCTCTGGTACCCAATCAATGTGCACAATCCCTTTGATGTCAAAAAACACAATCATCATTGCCTTGAATTTCGATTTTGACATTCGTGCTTTTTTTTGTCGTGGAGAACCAGGAGTTTTCCAATGCATCGATTGGCGTTTAGTTTCGGGATCGTAAGTAAAAAACCACGATTCATCGCAAGTAATAACATTTTGTAAGAAGGTAGGATCACTTTCAATGTTTTCCAGGATGTCAGAACAAATCATTCTTCGGCGTTCCTTCTGTTCAATTGTGAGACACTTTGGAACCATTTTTGAACACACTTTGTCCATGTTGAAACTTTCATGAAGAATCTGCCTAACACTTTCCTTGTCAACTCCTGTTAACTCAGACACGGCTCCGATTGTTAAACGCCGATCTTGTCGAACAAGTTTACCGATTTTTTCAATGTTTGCATCAGTTTTTGCTGACAATGGTCTGCCAGTGCGAGTGTCATCACTGGTGTCTTACATTCAATCTCTAAGATAATTAACATTCACGACGATTTTCGTCCTCATAGTAGCCATACTAGAGCTGTTCTTAAGCGACTGGTGCGAAACTGGAATAGGCATCATGTTTCAGCCATCTTTAAATCGTTTAAACCACTCAAACACTTGTGTTCGCGATAAACAATCATCGCCGTACACTTGTTGTAACATTACAAACGTTTCACTTGCAGATTTTCCTAGTTTGAAACAAAATTTGATGTTAACACGCTGTTCTTTCTGTACACTCAACATTTTCCGACGCACAGACAAAACGTCAACTACTTAAAACAGACGCCACGGGCAGACTGAGTGCAGGAGGCAGATGAAACTCGAGCAGTAGGCGGAGCGAGAGTCACGTGACAGGCCACGCGACTTTCAGCCTTATTGCATTCGTTTTATTGTTTCACCAGTACTAGCCCGTTTTTTTTCTAGCCACACCTCGTAACTTAGCGATGATGCGAAGCCGTATTGTCGTCACAAATAGAACAAAGTCTCAATAGCATGACAACGCACTGAAGTTGAAGCTATGTTTCCAGGCCGTCGTCTCTTGATGAAATGGGCAGAAAGCAGAGCGGCGCTCGTTGAGCTCCACAGCGTCGGCTAGAGGGCGCTGTGGTCGGCGTAGTTCGTCCGCTTTCGTAGTGCCAACCTACGAGAGCTCACCTACGCTGTGGCATCGGAACTATCGATACCACAATCTCCACTCCGGAATGCACGTAACCTCTTGTACGGAACAAGGGCTGTCGGTCGACTGCCTGATTTTGGGAACTCCAAACCGCTCCGCTAAATTTCCCAGATTGACAAAGTCATGGGATAGCGATATGCACATGTGCAGATGGCCGCGGAAGCGCGTGCACAAGGTATAAAAGAGCAGTGCATTGGCGGGCTGTCATTTTTGGTCAGATGATTCATGTGAACACGTTTCCGACGTGATTACGGCCGCAGGACGCGAATCAAAACAGACTTTGAACGCTGGGTAGTGGTAGGAGTTAGACTGTGGAACGTTCCATTTCGGAAGTCGTTAGGGAATTAAAAATTCGACGATCCACATTGACAAGTGTGTATCACGAATACAAAATTGCAGGCACCTCTCACCACAGACAACGCTGTGGCCGAGGCCTACATTTAATGACCAAGAGCAGCGGCCATTGTGTAGGGTTGACACTGCTGCAAGACAAGCACTTCTGCGTGAAATAATCACAGAAGTCAGTGTGGGACAGTGCGGAGAAATTTGGCGTTTATTGGCTAACAGCAGGACATCGTGATCTTATCAGTTGGACCCTAGACGATTGGAAAACTGTGACCTGGTCAGATGAATCCCGATTTCGGTTGGTAAGATCTGATGGTAGGGTTAGAGTGTGGCGCATACCCCACGAAGGCATGGACGCTAGTTGTAAACAAGGGACTGTGCAAGCTGGCGATCGCCCAGTAACTGTGTGGGCACTGTCTAAATGGAATAGACTGGGCCCTCTGCTCCGAGTCGATTATTGACTGGAAATGGTTATGTTGGGCTACATGGGGACCATTTTCAGCCATTCATGGGCTTCATGTTTCCAAATAACGGTAGAATTTTTATGGACGACAATGCGTCGCCTTACCAGGCCACAGTTGTTCGTGATTGGTTCGAAGAACGGTCGGGATAATTAGAGAGGATGATCTGGCAAACCCGATCTCTCGAGATGAATCCCATCGAACATTTGTGGTACACAATCGAGAGGTCAGTTCGTGCACAAAACCCTGCACCGGCAACACTTTCGCATTTGTGGACAGCTGTAGAGGCAGTATGCCTCAATACTTCTGCAAGGGACTTGCAGCGACTTTTTGAGTCCATGCTACGTCGCATTTCTGGACTACGCCGGGCAAAAGGAGATCCGACACAGTGTTAGGAGGTATCCCATGGTATTTGTCAGCTCACTGTACAGGGTGATTCAAAAAGAATACCACAACTTTAAAAATGTGTATTTAATGAAAGAAACATAATATAACCTTCTGTTATACATCATTACAAAGAGTATTTAAAAAGGTTTTTTTTCACTCAAAAACAAGTTCAGAGATGTTCAATATGGCCCCCTCCAGACACACGAGCAAAATCAACCCGATACTCCAACTCGTTCCACACTCTCTGTAGCATATCAGGCGTAACAGTTTGGATAGCTGCTGTTATTTCTCGTTTCAAATCATCAATGGTGGCTGGGAGAGGTGGCCGAAACACCATATCCTTAATATACTCCCATAAGAAAAAATCGCAGGGGGTAAGATCAGGGCTTCTTGGAGGCCAGTGATGAAGTGCTCTGTCACGGGCTGCCTGGCGGCCGATCCATCGCCTCGGGTAGTTGACGTTCAGGTAGTTACGGACAGATAAGTGCCAATGTGGTGGTGCTCCATCCTGCTGAAATATGAATTGTTGTGCTTCTTGTTCGAGCTGAGGGAACAGCCAATTCTCTAACATCTCCAGATACTGTAGTCCAGTTACAGTAGCACCTTCGAAGAAAAAGGGACCAAAAACTTTATTGGCTGAAATGGCGAACAAATGTACAACTAAATGAAACTTTATAGCTCCCTTAATTCGCCGACAGATAGTGTTTAGCTCTGCCTTTTGTCGTTGTAGAGTTTTAAATTCCTAAAGTTGTGGTATTCTTTTTGAATCACCCTGTATTTAAAATAAATGGCTCTGAGCACTATGGGACCTAACTTCTGAGGTCATCAGTCCCCTAGAACTAGGAACTACTTAAACCTAACTAACCTAAGGACATCACAGATATCCATGCCCGAGGCAGGATTCGAACCTGCGACCGTAGCGGTCGCGCGGTTCCAGACTGTAGCGCCTAGAACCGCTCGGCCACTCCGGCCGGCACTGTATTTAACATTCCTGCCTACCACTCAGTCAGAATCTGGATCGAAATTGGAGTATTCGCTTTGGCCACTTTCTGCTCTCGCATATAGTGCTTGTGCAAGGTGCTGCTTAATGGAAGGACTTTTAGAAATTTGGAAATTTGAGGTAAGTTGTATGGCACGAAACTGCTGAGGTCATCGCTCCCTAAGCTTACACACTACTTAATCTAACTTAAACCAACTTACGCTAAGGACAATACACACACCCGTGCCTGAGGGAGGACTCGAACGTCCGACAGGGGAAGGCGCGCGAACCGTGATAAGGCGTCCAAGACCACGCTGCTACCCCGAGCGGCAGGCTCGCGACCGTCGGCCGTAGAAATTTAATTTATTATTTACTACAGAAATTGATTGGTAATGGTGATTGTGGCCGACGTACGTGGTGAGCCTTAATCAAAATGATATTTCATTCAGTTTTGATTTACAATTAAATGCTTTTGTGAAGTTCACTTTTTTGACGATATTAATCTTCAGTGGAAATTGTTTATTACGTCAATGAACGTTAGACTCGCTGAATCTTAAAAAATGAGCAAAGAAGTTGAACAATGGAATAAACTTTTCATATTAATTTCCTCGGCTAGTCAGTATACTTTAAAGCAAAAAATTTTTAGTTATTACTTGCAACTGCGGCCCACACACGTGCCAGAGAATTTTTTCTTACTTCCGTTAGCCATTGCATTGTAGTCGGAGTCCTGGCTCTGGCTCTCGGCTGTGGAACTGAAAATAAGAATCTTAAAGATACGTATTTTCTGCAACGTCGGGCGGCTGTGAAGAAAAATGTATATTATGTTAATAGCGGGCGAGTTTTTCGCTTCCGCTAATTTTTATAAGTTAATATCGCCACGTAATGGCGTCGTTGGCTGCATCGGCCGCTGCGATTGTTGCACTGTAAATTACTCGAACGCAGGTTAATTCAAGGAAGGCGGACATGAAATCGGGATCACCTCTCACAAATTAAAAATGAACAATAATATTAAATCAATATATTATCTGCTTAATTAGTACAAATATGCTTATATTTGCCAGCAGTCGCAAGATGTCCCTCTACACGCAACCAAGACAAGTGAAGACGACTAAAAAAATTAACAAAAGAGCGCATCTTGTCACCTCTTTAGATCATTTTGTTATATTTCTTTGCCTTCGAAACTTACTCAGAGAAATTATTATAATACGGACATATGAGAAAAATGTATGTTCGCCTGAGTGGCTGGTGTCCACTTATTATTCAATTTTTAAATGCCTCTTCTTTATAAATACTGTTTTTTAAGACTTTTCTTAGTATTTCACTGGGGATGCTATAAGGGGAAGGCGCGCGAACCGTGGTAAGGCGTCCAAGACCACGCTGCTATCCCGAGTTGCAGGACTTTTAGAAATTTCTTTGCAACGGATGTCGAAAAACACTGGCCGCCACTGGAAAATCACTCGACCCTGAGGCGGCCTACCTTTGTCCATAACGCTACCCTTTTAGAAGGTTTAGGGGAAAGCCTGCCCATTATTTGGAGTCTGGAGAAAGCCTCTTTCACTGGCGTACACAACAGCTATAGAAACGACGAAACAAGCGCGGTCCTAAATGATAATATGTTACAGTGGTAGAAATATTAGGCACATGAAATAATTCGGGACTGCTAAATTTTATTAACAATTTACAAAAACGAAACCAGAAGAAAGACTGTAAACAAGGAATATTATGCAAATTAAGTTAGTTTCATCCTCCATGGATCTTTTGCACGAAAATCGTAATGATATGGAACTACTCATTTTACATTCACAACACATTCTCTCCCTTTTTTTTTTTGTAAACATGCAGATGTGCGTTAGTAATTCCTACCCACCATCTTCTACACTTTACAATAACAGGAATTTGCCTCCATAATAGAAGGATTTTTCGAGGAGGAACTTTTTCAGTTTTTTTTCCAAATTTGATTTCGCTATCTGTTAGAAACTGTATATCACTGAGTAAGTCATCAAAAATTTTAGTTCTACTCTGTGCAGCCCATTTTGTGCTAAAGTCAACATTAATGCGGAGTAATGAATGACATTTTTCCTTCTGGTATTATCATTGAATACATTATTGTTCCTTTATAACTGTAATGGATTATTTACAGCAAGCTTTGTGAGGGAATAGATATTCTGTGAAGCAGAATTCAGAATGCGCAACACCTTAAACAGATGTCTACAAGATGATTGGGGGTCAGCACCTCATATTATTCTTACAGCACGTTTTTGAGCAATGGAGACTTTCTTTCTTAAATATGAGTTATCCCAGAACATTATTCCATGTGACACTGTTGAACGAAAATAGGCAAAATATGTGAAATTGCTGATTTGTGTCTTCTCAAGATTTGCAATAATTTTATGTGCAAATGCGGCTGAACCAAATTTTTAGGAGCTCCAGAATGAGCTTTTCCAATTTAAATTCTCGTTTCTTACGTAAGAATTTTAAAGTTTCCATCCTATTTATTATTTCTTCCACATGTGTGGGTTGATTACAGTACTGGTGTCACCTGCAAAACGAACCAGCTCCGGGTGTTGTATATTAGACGAAAAATCATTTACAGGTGTGAGGAACAACAGTGGACCTAGGACTGAGCGTTGGGCGTTGAGAACACCATACTTGATTTCTCTCCAGTAAGAATTACGTCCCGGATATACTCGATGAATTAGTAAGTAGAAGTTCTTGCATTCTTTCGGTTAGATATGACATTGTCCATTGGTTTGCTATGGCTATTAATCCCTTAAAACTTCAATTTGTCTAGGAGGATACTGTGAAGAAAGGGATTACGCTTCGTATTCAGGCATCTTGAAATGAAATAATACAATCTTTGGCGGTCTGACAGCTCCCTGTTTCAGAAACCGACACAGTAAGTGACTGAAGGTTTATGAACAGAAATAAGTAAATAATACAGTTTTGTCATATGATGACATGTTGGAGACCGTGGCTGTTTTTGAAGACAAATGTTGATCGTGTTAGGACAGCAACCAGCCACAAATTTACTTTGAGTTCCTTTGTTCAAAGGAAACCGTTACCGGTTTCGAATCGTTGCGATTCATCATCAGACGGTTTATACGCTTTCTTTCTACATTTGGTGTGTTTTTTACAGATTAATTGTCCTAAAATATAAATAAAACACAATTACAAACACGCCACACACAGATGGTTGCGTTGCAGATTTTCGTTGCATGTGACTTACGTGAAACGTCGGTTTCGAGTGATTGTTTCTATAACGTTCATCCAATCGATGTAAATGCATTCCCACTGCATCCTCGTTGTTGCACACGTAATAGTTCTCACTGTACACTTTAGATTTGTCCACATGTTTTGGTTGGAATGTACTCAGCGACAAACCTAAAGATTTAGATTTGTCCACATGTTTTGGTTGGAATGTACTCAGCGACAAACCTAAAGTGTACAGTGAGAACTATTACGTGTGCAACAACGAGGATGCAGTGGGAATGCATTTACATCGATTGGATGAACGTTATAGAAACAATCACTCGAAACCGACGTTTCACGTAAGTCACATGCAACGAAAATCTGCAACGCAACCATCTGTGTGTGGCGTGTTTGTAATTGTGTTTTATTTATATTTTAGGACAATTAATCTGTAAAAAACACACCAAATGTAGAAAGAAAGCGTGTAAACCGTCTGATGATGAATCGCAACGATTCGAAACCGGTAACGGTTTCCTTTGAATAAAGGAACTCAAAGTAAATTTGTGGCTGGTTGCTGTCCTAACACGATCAACAAAGTAAATAATAATTTTATTCATGGCTGTAATTTTCAGCGACTGTATTATACGTTCTGAAAAATAACAGAGTAACCCATAATCACGTACAGATGGGTCTAAACTTTTTGCTTTACTACAACGTTGCGGACAGTGCAGAAGGCAAGAATTTGGAGGCAGCGATTATTTAGTTTGTGCCTCAAGACCATTGTTGTCCATCATTCAGGTGGTACAGAGATCACCGCGCACCAGCCAACAGCATCACTTTGCTGTAACTGGTCACAGTGCGGACTGCAAAGCACGTGCAAACTTCCGTGTTATTACAAGTACTGCGGCTGCCGTTTTGCCACTGCACTGCTCATTACGGCTGACGTGAGGTGCACACGAGAAATATTAGGCTATTGTCCGTTTGATATGTCTCTGTCGGTGGCAAAAACTGGAACCAGTCGAGCGAGTTGTTAAGGATTGGGGTGTAGTGGAAGCAAACACGTGCCATGCCGCCAGCCGTAGGTACATCTTCAGTAGGTTGTGGCACAGGTGCTATTCACTTTCACTGCAGCACGTCTACTGTATTATTCCATTAGATAAGGAGAAAGGAGGCGCCTCAAAAGATATCGCTACCATGAAACGATCGCACCATTCATTAGCAGCACTGGATATCTTCTGACCCACGGACTTGCTTCTCTGGGCGCAAACTGAATACTCTGAAGTTTGTCTGCCCTGCTCCACTGTCTAGTGGATTAAAAATTATCTTCCTTACTGATTACAATTAGGACCTGGATGACAGCTGTTCATACTAACTGTCGGAGTCTATTGACGGCGAGAGGGAATGATTCTTTCTAATCACGACAGAGGTGAAGGCGGAGGTTTGAGAGTCGTGGGATGAGCGTTAGATCGGATGGATGTCAATTAGGTACATATAACTAATACGTGACACTTACTAATATGAAGTTACATTTGACGTGGGGGGTCCAGAAAAACCCTTTTATCTGTAGCGTAGGAGACAAAACTACTTGTTAACGGTTTCTTATGGATACAACTTCGCTCACTAACTGCTTATAACACAGAACATACAGCAAATACGAGGGCAGTTCAATAAGTAATGCAACACATTTTTTTTCTCGGCCAATTTTGGTTGAAAAAACCGGAAATTTCTTGTGGAGTATTTTCAAACATTCCCGCTTCGTCTCGTATAGTTTCATTGACTTACGACAGGTGGCAGCGCTGTACGGAGCTGTTAAAATGGCGTCTGTAACGGATGTGCGTTGCAAACAACGGGCAGTGATCGAGTTTCTTTTGGCGGAAAACCAGGGCATCTCAGATATTCATAGGCGCTTGCAGAATGTGTACGGTGATCTCGCAGTGGACAAAAGCACGGTGAGTCGTTGGGCAAAGCGTGTGTCATCATCGCCGCAAGGTCAAGCAAGACTGTCTGATCTCCCACGTGCGGGCCGGCCGTGCACAGCTGTGACTCCTGCAATGGCGGAGCGTGCGAACACACTCGTTCGAGATGATCGACGGATCACCATCAAACAACTCAGTGCTCAACTTGACATCTCTGTTGGTAGTGCTGTCACAATTGTTCACCAGTTGGGATATTCAAAGGTTTGTTCCCGCTGGGTCCCTCGTTGTCTAACCGAACACCATAAAGAGCAAAGGAGAACCATCTGTGCGGAATTGCTTGCTCGTCATGTGGCTGAGGGTGACAATTTCTTGTCAAAGATTGTTACAGGCGATGAAACACGGGTTCATCACTTCGAACCTGAAACAAAACGGCAATCAATGGAGTGGCGCCACACCCACTCCCCTACCAAGAAAAACTTTAAAGCCATACCCTCAGCCGGTAAAGTCATGGTTACAGTCTTCTGGGACGCTGAAGGGGTTATTCTGTTCGATGTCCTTCCCCATGGTCAAACGATCAACTCTGAAGTGTATTGTGCTGCTCTTCAGAAATTGAAGAAAGACTTCAGCATGTTCGTAGGCACAAAAATCGGAACGAACTTCTCCTTCTTCATGACAACGCAAGACCTCACACAAGTCTTCGCACCCGAGAGGAGCTCACAAAACTTCAGTGGACTGTTCTTCCTCATGCACCCTACAGCCCTGATCTCGCTCCGTCGGATTTCCATATGTTTGGCCCAATGAAGGACGCAATCCGTGGGAGGCACTACGCGGATGATGAAGAAGTTATTGATGCAGTACGACGTTGGCTCCGACATCGACCAGTGGAATGGTACCGTGCAGGCATACAGGCCCTCATTTCAAGGTGGCGTTGAAAAATAGTGTTGTGTAGCTAAAAGATTGGGGAATAACCTGGTGTATTTCTATGCTGAATAAAACAACCCCTGTTTCAGAAAAAAAATGTGTTGCATTACTTATTGAACTGCCCTCATAATTCAGAGATTCAGTCAGTTTACCACAACATCCTGCCAACGATGCTGCTATATCCAAACGATACTGCTCAGTAGTTGTCGCAACTCCATAGCATCCTGTCTCTCTCTGATCCTGTCTGTACTCGTCTGAGTCCAGATTCTCGCTGAACCCTCCATCTAGTTGATCAGTGACCCCGTGAGGCCTCCTCTCCTAATGGTAGCGTGTGTCCGTGCACGCACAGGACGCCAGCGAAGCTTCTGGAAAGTTCGCGCAGCCTCTAGCAGTTCATGATCACTGGGAAAATTTCTTCTCTGTCTCTGTCCGGAAAAATTCCGTAAATGACAGACTATGCCTAAGCGTCCAAAATTTCGTCTCAGGAACTGAGTTTATACATTCTTTGTGTTGACTGAGCAACGTCATTATCAGCGGCTGGTTTGCTTACAATGTATCAACTACTTACCTTGAACATTGGCTGACCTTCTGAAACATGTCTTCCTAAAAATTTACGTGCGCTAACGTTCTGTGACCCCTCTCCTTATACTAAGGGTAACGAAATAAACGAGATAAGGCAAATATATTCAGTTACAGACAGGTATACGACGATCTGTTCAATCTGTGGACAATGAAATCATCCTAACCCTTTCCTTTCTTGTGTTTGATATTGTCGTACATTACGTGGCAAGCCGTTCCTGCTTTTCAGTAATGTGGTGTTGCCATTTAGATTGGTACATTTGTACATTTTGTATCGTTTCTTCTACATGACTTTGTGTCTGTATTAATTCGCTTCTTGCTCTGTCCCTCAAACTGATGACACTTATGGAATGTAAGAATCTCATCTTCATTTTGGTTATGAGTCCTAAATCCATTCTCATACAGAAAATCAAGTTCTGATACCACGTTGTAAAATCTGATTTGAAAATTAATATACACTTAAGAGTCAGAGAAACTGGTGCACCTGCATAATTCGTGTAGGACCCCAGCGAGCACTCAGAAATGCCGCAACACGACATGGTATGGACTCGACTAATGTCTGAAGTAGTGCTGGCGGGGACTGATACCATGAATCCTGCAGTGCTGTTCATAAATTCGTAGGAGTACGAGAGAGTGGAGACCTCTTTTGAACAGCATCCCAGATATGCTCAGTAATGTTCTTGTTTGGGAAGTTTAGTGGCCAGCAGAAATGTTTGAACTCAAAAGAGTGTTCCTGAAGCCCTCTGTAGCAAATCTGGATGTGTGGGTTGTCGCATTGTCCCGCTGGAATTGCCCCGCTCCGTCGGAATGCACAAGGGACAAGAATGGATGCAGGTGATCAGACAGGATGCCCACGTATGCGTCATCTGTCAGATTCGTATCTAGAGTCGTATCAGAGATTCGTCCGACCAGGCAAAATGTTTCCAGTCATCAACAGTCTAATGTCGGTGTTGACGGGCCCAGGCGAGGCGTAAAACTTTGCGTCGTGCAAACATCAAGGATACATGAGTGGGCCTTCGGCTCCGAAAGCCCATATCGATGATGTTTCGTTGAATGGTTGGCACGCCGACACTTGTTGATGGCCCAGCACTGAAATCTTGCAGCAATTTGCGGAAGGATTGCACTTCTGTCACGTTGAACGATTCTCTCCATTCGTCGTTGGACCCGTTCTTGTAAGATCTTTTTCTAGCCGCGGCGATGTCGGAGATCTGATGTTTTACCGGATACCTGATATTCACGGTACACTCGTGGAATGGTCGTACGGGAAAATCCCCACTTCATCGCTACCTCGTAGATCCTGTGTCCCATCGCTCATGCGCCGACTATAACACCACGTTGAAAGGGTCCTGTAGCCACCTTTCATTTAAAAAATGGTTCAAATGGTTGTGAGCACTATGGGACTTAACATCTGTGGTCATCAGTCCCCTAGACTTAGAACTACTTAAACCTAAGGACATCACACACATCCATGCCTGAGGCAGGATTCGAACCTGCGACCGTAGTGGTCGCGCGGTTCCGGACTGAAGCGCCTAGAACCGCTCGGCCACCGTGGCTGGCTACCTTTCATTAGTCCGGTAGCCCAATTTCATTAGCATTTCTCTTTCCTTCCTTGTTTCTCTTTTCCCATAATTATAATAGTGGTGTGATTGAATGAATGTGGTTGTGTGTGACGTTGCTAGACGGTGGCGTAGTCTGCTGCAGAAAGTCTGCGATAGTCGTACAGATTCAGCAGCAGTGGTACAGAATAGCCAACTCGCGTAGTGGTCAAGTAGGCAAAGTGGTTTTCGCTACTTGTGAGAAATCCACCTGCGTTAGGTTGGTGGCGGAAATGGCATCTTTGGGTTTTCCGGGCCACGCGGAGCGTGGAAGAGGCTGGAGAAGAAGCGGGAAGGCAGTCTGCCGCCGGTACGGGAAGCGTCCGCAGCTGTGTTCCAGTCGAAGAAGGGTGAGTTAGACAGACCGCGTGGCGCGCTGTTACTTGGCGAGGGGAGAGCTGTTAGCTTTTGGTCTCGCTTTTCAAATCTGGAAGATTGCTTTGCCTTGTCGCAGCAAGGAATGCAAAACTTTGGCAGATTTTTCTTTTAGCAAATTTCTGTAGCAGACTTGGATCCGCCGGAAGAGCGCCACACAAAGGTGTCGATAAGAAGTGAGCACTCGCTTCTGTGTGAATGTCTGTCTGCCTTCAGCTGTGCCTGCATAAGCTTTCACCTTTCTAAATATTTAGAGCTTTGCCTTCTCGTAAATTTTCCTTGCTTTATGTGTCTTCCGTCCGTGGGGAGCCAACCACGTGGTAGAACATTATAGCTGTTGGGCTACCGGCATCACTAACTGTCCGATCGCATGTTTGTTTTAGATAATGTTAACATGATTGTGTGATGTGATATTGTTGGAATTTGGCACTATACCTAGAAATTGTGTCTCCACAAACCACGTGTTATCAGGAATCGTGTACATGCCTCACATCCTTATCTTAGGAATAAATGATTTTGTCTACAATTTTCTCTTGTGTTCCGAGATTAGGTTTTTGCACCTAAGCCACTCACCTCGTAGCTTTCCCGTTAGCACATCCAATGCGTTTCCTTATGCACAGGTCCTGTGATTAGTCTCCTCTTTTATTTTAAAACAAGTGTTTTAGATTAAGTCTTATTTTCAGGTGTGTTGCTGTGAGTTGATCTTATGCCGTGTTCATGCATGTCCTATTTTATTTTAAATGTTTGATTGTCGTGAACAGTGCACGGGTAATACTATTAATTACATATTATCCGCTATGAGCGACATCACAACGTATGCATTTTTGTGTGTTTTTGGTCTGTGCTCAAATTAATTTTATTTTCCGACTCGACCAAACCTTCGATCAGTTGTATGGTTAGAGTCGATGGCGACCCTAATCTTCTCACGTTAACTCCCCAAGCAATAAGTATTTACATTCCCAATAATAACGTAAAACTTTCAAACAAAGGTTATCAAGATACAAAGCACCCACCATCCAATTTCGAGATGTAAATGGGACCATCGCTCACAACAACACGGAAAACTACAAAATACTAGCAGACTACTTTGAGAAACTCTTGAATTGTGAACCCATCCTTGAAAAATTTGAATCCATTCCAAACAACCGTGAGAAGCCGGATTCAGAACCACCGACGACTGAAGAACTACAGAAGGTCATCTCAGAACTTAAAAACAACAAGGCGTCCGGAGAAAATCAAATAGTGGCCGAACTATGGAAAAAGGCTGACAAAAATGCAGTTACATCCCTAAAGTGTGCTTTCGATCAAATCTGGAAAGAAGAAGAGATCCCCGCAGAATGGAGAACAGCTCTCATCCACCCTATCCACAAGAAAGGTTTGAAGACAGACCCCAACAATTACAGAGGAATATCACTGGTGGATATAACGTACAAGATTCTTTCTAAAGTCCTTTTGAACAGGGCAGAGCCGCAATTGGATCCGCAAATCGGGGAATACCAGGGAGGTTTTAGAAAGGGTAGATCATGTTCGGAACAAATACTAAACCTCAAAAACATTATGGCATACCAAAAATCAAGGGCAAAGACATACGTAATCTCCTTCATTGATTTCAAAAAAGCATATGATTCGATTGATAGAGAATCTCTGTTATCAGTCCTGGAAGGAATGGGTTTGGATGAGAAAACAACTAATATTATAAAAGCGACCCTTACGAATACATTTTCGAAAGTTAAATTTATGGGCGAACTATCGGAACCCTTTGAAATAAAAACGGGAGTGCGACAGGGCGATGGGCTCTCACCGTTGCTGTTCAGTTGTGCTCTTGAGAAAGTAGTCAGAGAATGGAACACAAATATTAAGACTGGTATAAGACTGGGTTGCAAAAAGAAGAACCTTAAAGTAAATTGCATTGCTTTTGCAGATGATATGGCCCTGTTTGCTGAAACAATGGAAGAAGCACGGGAGCAAATCCTTGAACTAAAGAAACAAGCAGCTAAAATTGGTCTTCACATCTCCTCTGAAAAAACTAAGATGTTGACAAACATCAAGCACTCATGTAAATACCTCAAAGTTCAAGAACAGAAGATTGAAATAGTAAAAGAATTCAAATATCTCGGAGAATGGATTACTTGGAATGCTGGGGAAAGCAAAGCAATGGAATCCACTAAAAATAAACTTGAATTGGCCTTCCAACTAACAAAAAATACATACAACAAAAAATCCCTTTCATGGGGGTCCAAAATTACACATTACAAGACAGTGATTAAGCCAAAAGCACTGTATGCAGCAGAAACATTTAACATGAATTTCAAAGGCCAAATGGAGAAACTTGAGATAAAGGAAAGAAAAATTTTAAGAAAAATCATTGGGCCAAAATTTCAAGACAATAAGATTATATACATTATAAATGAAACTCTCTACAAGAAAATTGAAAAACTTTCAGATTCTATGCGAAAAAGGAGAATAAATTTTTATGGTCATCTTCTCAGAATGAATTCCAACAGATTAACTAAACAAATCTTTGACTTCTTCCGTAACCGAAAAACGAAGCCCAACTGGTTTAAAGAAACTGAGAAAGACCTAGTGGAATTAAATATTTCAGAAAATTCACTTATTGATCGAACTGCTAAATTAATTACTAAAGATGAAAACATAAGGTTCCAAGACAAATCCACACAAAAGTCCAAATCCTTCATCTCGGAAGAAGAGAGGAGAAGAAGATCAGAAAGAATGAAGAAATACTGGGCCCTAAGAAAAGAACAACGCACAAAGAAATGATTGATCCAGCGTACCCTAAAGAGGGTGAAACGAAAGAAGAAGAATAACGTAATAACCCGTAGTAACAGGTTAGTTACAACGTTCAAACTCACTTAAATCTTGATAACCTGCCATTGCAGCAGCAGTAACCGATCTAACAACTGCGAGAGGCACTTGTTGTCCGACGGTAGCGCCGTATTCTGCCTGTCTACATGTCTCTGTATTTGAATATGCATCCCCATACCAGTTTCTTTGGTGCTTCAGTGTAGTTGTGCCGGTAGCAGCCCAGATAATGATCCTACCTGAACGTCAGGTTCTGGGAACCCCCACTGCTCTACCCACGAATCTTGGGCACATGTGCTAGGTGCTTTCAAGAGCACTGTGTAACCTGATGCCTGTCACGTGTCTCTTTCGCCCACCCACGCTTTTAGGGCACTTGTGTGGTACCTTCAATGCGATACACTGCCTACAGTTCTCGGGCAACTGTGTGACATTAAAACTGCAGGAAAACGACGCCCAACTATCCACTGTGCCAGCTCTGTCACAGATAGTGGCCTAAGTTGAGGCCACCCTCCCCGTCCTCTCACCCTTCTCCCTCTCTCTAAACCAATAGGAAGACTTAAATCAAATTCTCACTCCACTTCCCCATTTTATTATTATTCTAGTTGTGTGCGTTTCGTTTAACATGGTTCGAATGGCTCTGAGCACTATGCGACTTAACTTCTGAGGTCATCAGTCGCCTAGAACTTAGAACTGCTTAAACCTAACTAACCTAAGGACATCACACACATCCATGCCCGAGGCAGGATTCGAACCTGCGACCGTAGCGGTCGCTCGGCTCCAGACTGCAGCGCCTAGAACCGCACGGCCACTCCGGCCGGCGTGTGTTTCGTCATTGTGCTCTGTGCACGATGGTGGAACGACCATCAGCGCTGTAGTTATACTACTTGATAAAATGACTGGATATATTACCATAATTTATGGGGTAAAACACTTTGTAATCAAGATGTGTCACTGTGGTGCAGCTGAATTGTTGTAATTATATGATGTCGTAGCCTATCGTGGAGAGCAGCAGAAAAGCATTAACAAACTGTATGAGCTGACAGGCTTTGACACTACTCTGAGTTATTGAGATACTGCTGGATTACTATAAATTAATGACAGCTCGACATTTATGTAAGCACTCCAACAGATAAGAACCTCCCATTGATATAATTTTTCACTGATTTTCTCCAAATAGGCATGTTTCCATTCAAAGCCACACGTAAATAACTAATTTTAAAAACACACAGTTAGCACAGTACGATATTCAAACAGATACATCGATATCCCACATTAAACAATTAGCACAGTGTGATATTGAAACAAATACATCACTACCCACATTAAACATCTAGCACTGTCTAATATTTAATCTAATACATTGCAATTCCTGTTATACAGAGCATTATTCAACAACAAATACACTCCTGCTACATATCTTCTGCAAGCACTCTAACGTATGAACACGTCCCTCTATCGCTATTTACCATTCATTCCAATGTAGTCCATTTTTTCCCATTTTTCAGGCTAGTCAACCAAAGACACACATAAAACACATTTGAACAGTTAGCACAAAGTGGTTTTCAAACAAATACATCCAATCCCACGTCAAACAGATAAGCATACTGCAACAAATACATATATCATGTGTACGAAGGAATAGCCACTGCACTATTAGTGTATAACGTCACTATAATATTGCTTTATAGGGGTATGACTTTTTAGTATTATAGTATACTTGTAAATCATGACGAAAATATCTACTCACAACACATTGCTAAATTTACACTGTGACATAATTACACTCACTGGCGTAGATGGGAATAGGATAGACAAGCACTATATTTAAAACAAACTAAAAAAATTGTGAGATGGAGCCTAAAATTTAATAACTTCTGCGGTCCGCTTGAATCACGCTGTACTATGCCACTGCGCCCTCGCTCGGGAACTATCGATACCACAGCCAGACTATCGATACCACAGCCATACGCACGCCAACAGGTTATCACAGAGTCAGCCGAGGGGAAGTACTGTCGTGAGCTGTCGATGTCTACAAGATTCGCTCCTATCTGAGAACGCCAACACCTCTGTGCCTCACATATACAAGGGGAAAATCAATAAAACCGACAAACTGCAGGGATGAATTCCTGACTGGAAATGGAGGGAAAAGGGTCCCATGAACGTGTATCTGGAAATGCATCATTGCCACAGTAGATGGCGCTGACGAATTACAGTTCCTCTGACCATGTACCGTACCTGTGTTGTAGGCTGTGTGTTTGAAGCAGCTTACTTACTATAAGCAGCTGAATGGCCTGGTACTCATGTCGGGAACAAGCTGAGATGGTGTTTGTGTATGGCCAAGTAGATGGAAATGGTCGGGAGGCAGCGTGGCTACTCCAAAACCGGTACCCTCACAGACACCAACCACATCACACAACATTTCAAGCCCTTTTTGGGTGTTTGTTTGATTATGGGTCCTTTCAGACAGACGAACCTGCAGGGAGGCAGCGGACTGTGTGTACACCAGGTTTGGACGACCAGGTTCTACAGGATGTTGAGACAACCCCTAGAGCAAGTTCCAGGTAAGTGGCCCGCCATCATGGTGTAATCCAAAGTATGATTATGACAATCGCTACTGTCCCTATCACCTGCAACACACATGGAACTTACAGCATGCGGTCAGAGGAACTGTCATTCGTCAGTGCCATCTACCATGGCAACGATGCATTTCCAGATACATGTTCACAGGACCCTTCTCCCTCCATTTTCCAGTCACGAATCCGTCCCTGCAGTATCTCAAATGGTACAAATGACTCTAATCACTATGGGACTTAACGTCTGAGGTCATCAGTATCCTAGACTTAGAACTACTTAAACCTAACTAACCTAAGGACATCACACACATCCATGCCCGAGGCAGGATTCGAACCTGCGACCATAGCAGCAGCGCGGTTCCGGATTGAAGCGCCTAGAACCGCTCGGTCACAGAGGCCGGCTGCAGTTTCTCGGTTTTATTAATGTCCACCCCGTATATAAGGGCGTGCGGAAAAGTAGGCCTCCGAATTTTTAATATGAACATTCTTGAAGCTTTTAAGTTAAACAAATGTTATTAATATTCTACATCTCCCATCACGCCAACATATTTATTTCTCATATTATCATCCTGGCAATGAACACACTTCTCCCAACGAGAGATCAATTTGTTGATGCTGTCACTACTGATGTAAATTTCCTGAGAATTTATGAGTTGGGGAAAGTATCCAACATAAATGCCTGGGCAAATGCCCAAAATTTATAAATGGCCGAGCATTTATGCATTTTAATTTGATAAGCGGCACTAATAAAAAAATTTTAACTGATATTTTACATTGGAGAAGGAGTTTTGCAACACTGTTTCTGGAGTGGTTGGGTAACCAAGTTGAAAAAGCTGCTTGAGAGTTAGCGAAGAGTTATTAGGCGTAATAAATTGAACTGTAAGGTAAGTATACATTTTATTGAGCTCAATTTTTGGGGTAGTACAAAATCATCACCATCACGTTTTCCAACTCCAGTTTCCCTCGTGTGGTGTACAAGCACTTGCCATCTTGGCTCAAATGGTTCAAATGGCTCGGGGCACTATGGGACTCAACTGCTGAGGTCATTAGTCCCCTAGAACTTAGAACTAGTTAAACCTAACTAACCTAAGGACATCACAAACATCCATGCCCGAGGCAGGATTCGAACCTGCGACCGTAGCGGTCTTGCGGTTCCAGACTGCAGCGCCTTTAACCGCACGGCCACTTCGGCCGGCTACACTTGCCATCTCCTTCTGTCTTCATACATCTTCTGTTCCAACACAGCTTCCCATTAGTGTCCTTTCTCCTCCAAAACTGATCCTACAGTCCCTATCCAGAGTTTTCTTGGTGTTCCCCGTAGTCTTCTCCCTATGAGGCTGAGGCTGAAATACCTTTTGGCAGCTTTTTGGCTGTTCATTCTCATTACGTGCCCATGCCACTGAAGCCTGCGTTTCTTTATGACACTGGTAACAGGAACCTCAAAACCAGCTGCTTTTCTGTTCACGTCGTTCTTGATTTTGTCCTTTCTAGTTGTTTGGTTCACAGATCTAAGAGATGCCATTTCTGTTGCCTGAATTCTACTGAGGTCCTTGTTTAGTAGGGTACATGTCTATAAACGATATGTAAGGACTGGTATAAAATAGGTGTGGTAGATGGTCGCTTTTGCTTTTCGTGGCATTTTATCATTCCAGAGGAGATTTCTAATTTGAGTGTAAAAATTGAATACTTTCTCTGCCCTCCTGAGTATTTGCTGCTTAATGGCGCTGTCTTTGGAGATCATGCTTCCCAGATTCTACTTTGTCTCCTTCTAGAAATATATTTGAGGTTGTTCCTTGTCTGTTGATGGCCATTTCTGCTGTCTTTGTTTTACTTATATTTAGTACGAAATTTTTGAATGTGTTGTTCCAGTCATCAAGTTTCTTCTATGATTCCTCTTCTGTCTCTCCCCATACTACCAAATCATCAGCAAAAACCTGGACATTTTGTTCGCTGTATGTTTTCTTGATAGATTTTATGTTCTTGTCCATTACTGTTACAAACAGGAATGATGATAGGGCACTTCCTTGTTCGTCAAAAAAAAAAAGGTAAAAAAACTGGTTTAAAAGTAAATCTTGAAATAAAGTATAGTTTATATTTAGTAGGTAGCCTGTAGCTAGTATTTTTATTTATATTATACGATGCAAAAATATTTTAATTGAAAACGTCTATCCATAATGATTTTAATTAAGGATGACTCATGTGACGAATTGGATTCCACGAGTCCAAGAATCTCCTTTTTTCTAGGAATCGACTAGTAACGGAATCTAACGATTCCAGCGTCTTCGGCATCGATTCCTTTTACGTTAGTGTTCTCAGGTTTTCTTCATAGCAATGCAGTCATGCGAAAGTATATAAAGAAAGGAGCAGAACAGAAAACTACAGTCCGTCTCAAATTTCATCACATATGACAATAAGCGTTTTTCTTTTTACTGAAAACGGTTTATCATTTAAAAAGGCACTTATTATCAAGAAACATATGCTAGGTGTTTAATACATTCAGTTATATTGTTGCTATCAATAATCATTCTCCAGTAATATTCAGAGATTTGACACGGATTATAAAGTATGTATTATTACAAAGAGATGACGTAAGGTCAGAGAAAGAGAGAGAGGGAGGGAGAAAGAGACAGAGAGAGAGCGAGGGAGAGAGTGAGAGAGGGGGGGGGGGGGAGAGAGAGTTAAGAGAACAACTGGAAAAAATAAAAAGGACATCATAAATGACAAGCAGCTGTCAGTCACGCGCGCCCTTCCTTAGTGCAACAAGTTGGAATTCGAATCAAGAATAGCTGCCAACATGAGTAACATAGAAGTAAATAACCTCGGAGTAGTGAAGCAACTTAAATCACTTAATAGAATCAAGTGTTTTGGTCCAGACTGTATACCAATTAGGTTCCTTTCATAGTATGTTGATGCAGTGGCTCCATACTCAATAATCATATACAACCGTTCGCACGTCGAAAGACCAGTAGCCAAAGACTGGAAAATTGCACAGGTCACATCATTATTCAGAAAAGGTAGTAGGAGTAATCAACTAAATTACAGGCCCATATCATTAACGTGGACATGCAGCAGGATTTTGGAACATATATTGTGTTCAAACATTATGAATTCCCTCGAAGAAAACGGTCTATTGACACACAGTCAATATGGATTTAGAAAACATCGTTCTTGTGAAACACAACTACCCCTTTCTTCGTATGAAGTGTTGAGTGCTATTGACAAGGGTTTTCAGACTGATTCCACATTTCTGGATTTCCGGAAGGCTTTTGATACTGTATCACACAAGCGGCTTGTAGTGTAATTGCATGCTTATGGAATATCGTCTCAGTTACGTGACTGGATTTGTGATTTCCTGTCAGAGAGGTCGTTGTTAGTAGTAATTGATGGAAAGTCTTCGAGTAAAACAGAAGTGCTTTATGGCGTTCCCAAAGGTAGTGTTATGGGTTCTTTGCTGTTCCTTATCTATATAAACGATTTTGGAGACAATCTGCGCAGCTGCCTTCGTTTGTTTGCAGATGACGCTGTCGTTTATCGACTAATAAAGTCAGCAGAAGATCAAAACAAATTGCAAAATGATTCAGAAAAGATATCTGTATGGTGCAAAACTTAGCAGTTGACCCTAAATAACGAAAAGTGTGAGATCATGCACACGAGTGCTGAAAGAAATCCGTTAAACTTCGGTTACACTATAATCAGTGAACTCTAAAGGCCGTGAATTCAACTAAATGCCTAGGAATTACAATTACGAACAGTTTAAAGTGGAAGGAACACATAGAAAATGTTGTGGGGAAGGGTAACCAAAGAATGCGTTTCATTGGTAGGACACTTGGAAAATAAACGATTCTACTAAGGAGACTGCCTACACTACGCTTGTCCGTCCTCTTTTAGGATACTGCTGTGCGATTTGGGATACTTACGAGATAGTGTTGACGGAGTACACCGAAAAAGGTTCAAAGAAGAGCTGCACGTTTTGTATTATCGCGAAATATGGGAGAGAGTGTCGCAGAAATGATACAGCATTTGGGTTGGACATCATTAAAACAAAGGCTTTCTTCGGTGCGACAGAATCTTCTCCCGAAATTGCAGTCACGATCTTTCTCCTCCAAATGCGAAAATATTTTGTTGACACCGACCTACATAGGGAGAAAAGACCACCACGATAAAATAAGGGAAATTAGTGTTCTAGGAAAACATATAGGTGTTCGTTCTATCCGCGCGCTGTAAGAAAAATGTTCAAATGTGTGTGAAATCTTACGGGACTTAACTGCTAAGGTCATCAGCCCCTAAGCTTACACACTGCTTAACCTAAATTATCCTAAGGACAAACACACACACCCATGCCCGAGGGAGGACTCGAACCTCCGCCGGGACCAGCCGCACAGTCCATGACTGCAGCGCCCTAGACCGCTCGGCTAATCTCACGCGGCGCGCTGTAAGAGATTGGAATAATAGAGACCTGTGAAGGTGGTTCGATGAACCCTGTGCCAGGCACTTAAATGTGATTTACAGAGTATCCATGTAGATGTAGATGTAGATGTAGATATTGGACGCAAGCGAAAGTGAGAGTAGGTACACTCTTCGTTGAGATTCTGGTCGACGACGTCCGTGCCCTATAACTGCATGTTCTGTTAACATGCATATCGTAACCCCTTTACATTTTCGAGTGCCATCTGAGACACATTCTGTGTCTTCCCGTACCATTCCTCGGAGACCAGCAGAAGCCGAACAAGGGAATTACCGTCCCATGCATAAGCTATCTTAACATTGCAACCTAGGTAGAGTCTCATACTTCCAATGTTTTGGAAAGACACAGCTGTGTTAGTGTTGTAGTCGAGGCATGGGGATACATCGAGTGTGACTTCAGATCAAGGCTGGTATTGATCGAGGGTCTCTGATGGCATAAAGGTATGTATGGACATTATGCGTCGTCATATGCTACCTCTCATGCAGCAGTACCGTGGCGCCATTTTTCAAGAGGACAATGCTCGTTCTCACATGGCATGTTTCTCTATGAACTATCTCCGAGACGCTGAGATACTTCGGTGGCCACCAAGATCCCCAGATCTGTCTCCGATAGATTGCGAAGTGCCGCAGTGGAGAAAAGTTTGTACATATTTAATTATAGCGAATTTTGAAAGAGAATTAGCCTTGCACTCGGCCCTCTCCTTATCTACCACCTAATTCATTATGTGCACAACGGTAACGAAAGGAATTGATGGTTTGCCCCGCTAGTTGGTAAAATAAGGAGTGCACACTCACAATAATTTAATAAAAATCGTAACCATAATGCAGTATCGCGGTTAGCAGTGAGAGTTCAAATGAGAAGACATGGAGAAACAAATGGTTCAAATGGCTCTGAGCACTATGCGACTTAACTTCTGAGGTCATCAGTCGCCTAGAACTTAGAACTAATTAAACCTAACTAACCTAAGGACATCACACACATCCATGCCCGAGGCAGGATTCGAACCTGCGACCGTAGCGGTCGCTCGGCTCAAGACTGTAGCGCCTAGAACCGCACGGCCACTCCGGCCGGCCATGGAGAAACAAACAAGGTGGAGTTGTACCAAAGCGAGCGCGCGTGCTGCTGAGAACTTCAGTATAAAAATGATAAGAATCATGACCGAAGTCATGCTCCACAACGATTTTGAAAAAGTGCGACTAAGTCAAAAGACCATCCAATTCTGACCAAGACTAGATCCCAAATGCCACATGTCCGCGCAGTGCAAGAGCGAAGCCAACGTTATTCAGCTCCCCACTACCCTCGAAATGCCCCAAATCAGCATTAAGTGCTGATTCCAAAATTCCCCCGCACTATCTCAGAACATATTTGGAGGCCAATAGCGACCGTTCCCTCCCGATTCGTGCAGGGCTTTATGACGTCATTGGCCTCCGTTTAAGTTGAACAATCATGCATCTGCTATTTAGCTGGGGGCACTGACCTTACCGTTTGACCGATCACGAAAACAGCATGCCAAGACCACCAGCCATCCGGCGCCAGTCAGTCGCACCCAGCAGTGCACCGCCCACAACTATTCTCAGAATCATGAAGACAATACAGTCAGTCGGCGCCAGCAGTCTGCGTTCCAGACGCGCCGGAACGATAAACACATAAACTGCAGCGACACTCAGATGGCTCGCAGGTCGTTTCGCCCTCCGTACAACAGGCGAAACTCGACAGAGATTAGTCACCCCGCCAGGCGCTCGAGCCCACTGTGTACGACCCTCTCCCTGTTCGGCGAAGTGTAGACCACACGAAAATGCATTGTGTCGCGTCCTCCGGAGCCCACCTCGTAACATGCCACACAGGGAAGTAACAGAGAAAACTAAAAGTAAGGCCACATATACACTACTGACCATTAAAATTGCTACGCAGAGAAGAAATGCAGATGATAAACTGGTATTCATTGGACAAATATATTGTACTAGAACTGACACGTGATTACATTTTCACGCAATATGGGTGCATAGATCCTGAGAAATCAGTACCCAGAACAACCACCTCTGGCCGTAATAACGGTCTTGATACGCCTGGGAATTGAGTCAACCAGCGCTTGGATGGCGTGTACAGGTACAGCTGCCCATGCAGCTTCAACACGATACCACAGTTCATCAAGGGTAGTTACTGGCGTATTGTGACGAGCCAGTTGCTCGGCCACCATTGACCACACGTTTCAATTGGTGAGAGATCTGGAGAATGTGCTGGCCAGGGCAGCAGTCGAACATTTTCTGTATCCAGAAAGGCCTGTACAGGACCTGCAACATGCGTTCGTGTATTATACTGCTGAAATGTAGGGTTTCGCAGGGATCGAATGAAGGGTAGAGCCACGGGTCGTAACACATCTGAATTCTAGCGTCCACTGTTCAAAGTGCCGTAAATGCGAACAACAGGTGACCGAGACGTGTAACCAATGGCACCCCATACCATCACGCCGGGTGATGCGCCAGTATGGCGATGACAAAAACACGCTTCCAATGTGCGTTCACCACGATGTCGCCAAACACGGATGCGACCATCATTATACTGTAAACAGAACCTGGATTCATTCGAAAAAATGAAGTTTTGCCATTCGTGCACCCAGGTTCGTCGTCGAGTACACCATCGCAGGTGCTCCTGTCTGTGAAGCAGCGTCAAGGGTAACCGCAGCGATGGTCTCCGAGCTGATAGTCCATGCTGCCGCAAACGTCGTCGAACTGTTCGTGCAGATGGTTGTTGTCTTGCAAACGTCCCCATTTGTTGACTCAGGGATCGAGACGTGGCTGCGCGATTCGTTACAGCCATGCGGATAAGATGCCTGTCATCTCGAGTACTAGTGATACGAGGCCGTTGGGATCCAGCACGGCGTTCCGTATTACCCTCCTGAACCAACCGATTCGATATTCTGCTAACAGTCATTGGATCTCGACCAGCGCGAGCAGAAATGTCGCGATACGATAAACCGCAATCGCCATAGGCTACAATCCGACCTTTATCAAAGTCGGAAACGTGATGGTACGCATTTCTCCTCCTTACACGAGGCATCATAACAACGTTTCACCAGGAAACACCGGTCAACTGCTGTTTGTGTATGAGAAATCTGTTGGAAACTTTCCTCGTGTCAGCACGTTGTAGGTGTCGCCACCGGCGCCAACCTTGTGTGAATGCTCTGAAAAGCTAACCATATGCATAGCCAGCATCTTCTTCCTGTTGGTTAAATGTCGTGTCTGTAGCACGTCATCTTCGTGGTGTAGCAATTTTAATGGCCAGTAGTGTAGCTCCCAACATGCATAGCAATCAAGTGAAAAGGAATTTGAGCTCTCAGTACAAATACTCTCATCAGAATAACCTTATTCGGCCCGTCCCCAACGTGAATTGATGTAAATCATTAATAAATTTGATGAAAATGAGAGGCGGCATGAAAAAAAAAAGAAAGGCATGGAACCTCTCAGGATGTGCGCGACCAGCTTGGACGTCAAGTCCGTCCAGCCACGGTATCCTGAATATCAAGGACTGATCACAACAGTTCTAGCACAGCTGGTCTCAGTTGACGTTACAATGACTTTGTGACACGAATCAGTGCAGGTATTCAGGTTAGAGGACGTGCAACATCATACTGGCAAGTGAGCTCTTTCTGCCAATTTTTTTGTAAATTTGACTCGATTCTGTAATAACTGAAATAACATCAGATACCACCTCAACCCGTGAAGTTTCAATCCGTTTCCTCTTCCCCTCTTGGGTGCGTCACATTTTTTTGTCAGCCTTAGACGCCGCGTTAGTAAAGTTAAACAATAAACCAGGCGGGAAATGATAGCAGCGAGGTGAACGAAGATACAGCTGGGGCCAGACAAAAGCAGTAATAGGTTTACTCGCGTCACGCCGTTACCTGTGCAGCCGCGCTGCGTTCCCAACACGAGACGCCTGGCGGGTGGCGCTGCACGCACAGTTTTATGTCTCCTCTCCGGTAAACAACGTCTCCCCTTCTGCGCGTTAAAAGCCGACCAGCAGCCGCGGGGCCAGGCGTATAGGAGCCATATAGCTGGCCGGCCCTGAGTTTTACAGCTTCTGTGGCCTTAACGCCGTAAGCAGTGACGCAGTGGAGAAGTCTTGAGATCAGAAAGAGACAGACGGCAAGTATAAAGCGGAATAGCAAAAGAAGATAAAATAGTTTTCTATATCTACAACTGCAGAGAGCAGGCCACCTTAAAGTGTGAACCGGAGGGTCTCGATATAAACCTGTCCAGGCGACAACAGGGAATGACCGCTACACTCATGCTCATAAATTAATTGCAGAATGTGGTTCCACACATCGTGGCACTGCACAAAACTGGCTCTAACAGCATAGGCACATACGGAACACACACGACACAGATCTGTAAGTCCACGGCGTTGGTGATAAGTTGAGAAAACCATCTCGAAACACATGTGCTACAAAACGCCACTGTTTCCTGCGCATGTACCTCGGCATCTATATGGCATATGATCACCATGCACTTGTACACAGGCCGCACAACGGGTTGGCATGCTCTGGATCAGGTGGTCGAGCAGCTGCTGGGGTATAGCCTCCCATTCTTGCACCAGTGCCTGTTAGAGCTCCTGAAGTGTCCTAGGAGTTTGAAGACGTGCAGTGATACGTCGGCCGAGAGCATCACAGACGTGCTCGATGGGGTTTAGGTCTGGAGAACAGGCAGGCCACTCCATTCACCTGAGATCTTCTGTTTCAAGGTACTCGTCCACGATGGCAGCGCGGTGGGGCCGTGCGTTATTATCCAACAGGAGGAAGGTGGAACCCACTGCACCCCTGGAAAGGCGGACATACTGCTGAAAAATGACGTCCCGATACACCTGACCTGTCACAGTTCCTGTGTCAAAGACCATGGATCTAATCTCGCACAATGCAACTTTTTTTATTATTAGTTTTTTGTAAGATATATATATATATATATATATATATATATATATATATATATATATATATACTATTAATGAATTGCTTACGCATGTTGGTGAAGGCGGATCGCTCTCCAATTGTACCGCCTCCATTCTTCCCTTTTTTTTAACAGGGTGTACCAAAGCTTTCCCGTCCGCACTGATTTTCGACGATGTTATAAGTTGTGCTAGGGACCGCATCTACCTTCTTTCGAAGTTAGCACGCAACTACGCTGTTATGCGGCGGCTCGTTTCGGCCCATTCAACATCTGTCCTTCAAGTGTAACGAGCGAGTTCAAATGGCTCAGAGCACTATGGGACTCTGCTGAAGTCATTAGTCCCCTAGAACTTAGAACTAGTTAAACCTAACTAACCTAAGGACATCACACACATCCATGCCCGAGACAAGATTCGAACCTGCGACCGTAGCGGTCGTGCTGTTCCAAACTGATGCGCCTACAACCGCTCGACCACTCCGGCCGGCTTTCTGACTAGACATAGCCACCAGCACAGTCGGCTATTTCGTTAGCATGATTAATCTAAACGTACCCGTGAAGGACGACTTTTCTAAATGTTACGCTAAAACTAATTACGTTGACAATTCGATCGAAACTTTACCCTCACAAGCACAGTAGTTCTGTACTCAGATGGCCTGACGAATACAATGATGTTATTGTTTATTTTCTGTTGTTAAAAGTGACAAAAAATTTACACAAACGACAGTTTTACTATTCTGTCAGTGCTCGACTAACCGTTGGGTGATGAGACCAGGCCGGCCCGTATGGCCGAACGGTTCTAGGCGCTTCAGTCTCGAACCGCGCGACCACTACAGTCGAAGGTTTGAATCCTGCTTCAGGCATGGATGTGTGTGATGTCCTTAGGTTAGTTAGGTTTAAGTAGTTCTAAGTTCTAGGGGACTGATGACCTCAGATGTTAAGTCCCATAGTGCTCAGAGCCATTTGAACCATTTGAAGCGTCAGCTGATAATAGTAGCTTTGAATGTTGAGACAGATACAGACACCGCAGCTTTACAAATCAGTCTTCAGTACAGTAACTATTCGGAAGATATTGAGCCCTGACCGCTATAAAAGTCTGTAAATGTTATTCAACTGGCAAACACGCGAAAAGGGCTGAGGGCATGAATGTTCGAGCTTAAGTACACCCACCGCTGGAGTTCCGGGGAGCGGATGGTTGCATCTCATTGTCAGCCGCATAATCGTTCGTCGCAGCGTCCTCGTGCCGCGATGGCGACTGTAGTAAACGCGGGGGTGTAACTGGCACCGCGCGTTTTAGAAAGTACGGCCGATCGCATAGCGGCCGGTACCGTAGAAACATTCCCCAGGCTGTGGCTAAGCAACATCCTTTTCTTCCAGGAGTGCTAGTCCCGCAAATTCTGCTGCAGAACTTCTGGGAAGTTTGGAAGGTAGGAGACGAGGTAGTGGCGGACGTAAAGCGGTGAGTGGAGATGGTGAGTACCTCGGCTGGCAGTCTGTCTTCGGCAGTGGAAAGGCGCGTACGGCTTGTTGACGTGTCGCCTGTTGCGCTGCTTGCGAGAAAGCGCGTGTTTGTTTACTTTATGAAACGTCCACTTAGAAAAATTAGTGAATAACTGTGCTGGTAAACCCCTTATGCAATTTTATTTTCAAACAGCTGAGCAAAACTGAACGTACTCAGACATTTCTCTCTTTACTTATTCTGAAAAGGCTCTGAGCACTATGGGACTTCACATCTATGGTCATCAGTCCCCTAGAATTTAGAACTACTTAAACCTAACTAACCTAAGGACAGCACACAACACCCAGCCATCACGAGGCAGAGAAAATCCGTGACCCCGCTGGGAATCGAACCCGGGAACCGGGGCGTGGGAAGCGAGAACGCTACCGCACGACCATGAGATGCGGGCACTTATTCTGATCATCACTAAACTGACACACAATATTCTTAGCGCAACGCAATCTGATTTTTTAATAATCCCTGCAAAAGAATGGCCCTGACTAACAATAACCTATAGCTTTCATGAATCACTTACCTCACAAAAATCTTCATTCCTCGAACTACTGCAATACAGCGAGCGCCACTACTGCCAGCTAAATAAAAGATTCTAACTACTGAAGTCACAAACTACTGATAGGCGTAGTTAGCAAATGAAAGATTTTGATAGAGAACAAACAATGTATTTACCTTTATAGTGTTCAAAAGTCATTATATATATATATATATATATATATATATATATATATATATATATATATATATATATATCAGTTCGTGACATCCAGTCTTAAAAATTTACTCTCTCTGATGGACACACGTCCAGATCATCCGCTCTCAAAACTCCGCCATCTCTCTCCCCACATCCACCACTGCTGGCGGCTCACCTCCAACTGCGCAACGCTACGCGCTGTTAACAGCCAGTTGCCCAACACCACAATAAGAAATTCCAACAATGCAAACCAGCCACAGACTGCACACAGCACAGCCAGTGATTTTCATACAGAGCGCTACGTGGCGTTACCAATATAAAAACCTAAACAGCTTACTTACAACTTCCGCGCAGCGGTTTGTCTCAAGAGTCCGTTTACATCGACCATCAAGGCGTTTTCTTACCACCAAGCCACAATTAAATTAACTTTTCCATTACACCGCGAACGACCGAAGGTGTATGAAGTAGAGCGTTTTATACGGGATGAAGTGGGTGTCCCGCCACTAGTTGTTCACGGAATTCATTTTTCGATCCTCAGTACTACTGTGTACATAATGCTGGTGAACAGTGCGGCGCCACGCAAATGCTCTCGAGTTCCGATACTCTGACGGACACATAGGGACTGTCGTGATTGATCACGCTGGTTTTGGCCTCCGAAAGTAGCGGATTTTCGAGCTCCCGTCTTAGGTGCCGTCGGACATTGTGGTGGCCGCCTTTAAACCTTACGGCAACGTTGCCGAAACGTGGAAAATGTTCGAGACATACTGCGTCCTCAATGGCGTCCGTCAGATAAAAATTGAACTACGGAAACACGTGCCTTCCTACTCGGTTATTGCCGATTGCAGGACCGTCGTGATGCGCGATGGCCAGCCGGGCACGTGATCAGGTTGCGCCCGGGAAGGCCATGTCCGTTCTGAATGCCTCCGCAGTCGACTGGTTCAGATGCCAAAAATCAGTCGGTACTGGAATCAACTCCTCTCGAAGACGCGATGGACGTTTTGCCTGTCTCTCCCACACTCCTCCTGGAGACAATACAAATAAATGATGACCGTCAGCAGGCACAAGCTGTTCCGACGCCATGGCTGGTGATGATGTAGCTGTACCGACCTCAACTTTTCTCCCGTCTGACCACACATCGGACGACAGCCGCCCGCAATCCGGCGCAGAACAGCATGTCAGGAAGCAACGGTCGCCGAGGAAACGGAAGGGAGAACGCCGTGCCCTTTCTGATGACTGCCTCCATCGGATGTGTGCGCAGGATGCCGACCCTGCTGCTGATGGTGCGCTGTCCTCTGACGCCCTCACATCTGACGACGCGACGTCCTTCCCCGCCTCCATCTCCAGTCAGCGCCCACCTTCGGACACCGACCTGCCCCTGCCTTCTTCTAATGCGGTTGCCTCCATTGCTGTGTCTGACGCTACCTGTCGACGCACCTCTGATAGCGTTCCACTGAACAGGCCCAATGAGACGTCTTGTCTCCTAGGCGGACGACGTCGGTGCTGAGGATGGACTTTCTGGAGGTGTGAGAGGTGGCATGAGCCCCCTCTCATATTTCTATCTTACGATTTTCGTCTCTAATTGCATGCGGTGAAAAGTTGCTATTCCTTCCCACGCGAACTTCCCACGCAGCGTCTCTCGTCACCCGGGCGGTCCGGTGACAGGCGGGCTCAACTGATCTGAAAAGGGTTAAGCCGACGGGTGTGAGGAAGTCGAGTGAATGTTTGGCAGACGCCGACATTGTCAAAAGACACGCCCGGAGGGGTCTGAAGTAGCGGCTGGGCTAGAGGTTCCGTTACTTCACAGAATCTTAGCGAAAACACTTTCTGGCGGGCTACCAGCGACGCGTGGGAAGGACTTGTGTAACCAGGCAGTTGTGGCGGGAAAATTCCCGCGCTTTCTGCAAAATAGTAACTGTGATTGGCTTGCTCAGGGCATAGCTCCGTGACGTAGCAAAATCAGCGCAGAAATTGGCGCCAAGAATCTCCATTGGTGGAATGGTAGTGCTCCGGCAATGGAGTGGAATTTTCCGCCGGTTTTCGAGTTGCTGATTGGAACGTTTAACCACGGCCACTGTCGTGGGGGCGGGAATGTGGTGTGTTCGGCCTGTACGGGTGCTCTAGGTAGTCGGCTCTCGCTTTTCGGTCGAGGACGTCGAAGCAACCAGCCATCGCCTCCGGTACGCCAGATCGTGTTCTGGCAGTTAAGAAGACAGTTTGGTAATGTATGTCCGCAGCACCGGCAGATAGGGATTTTCCTAGGTGATAATCAGAGCTCAGCAGAGCGCGCCTGTTCGTCTTTTTCTAACTTTGTTCTGTCTTGAGTAGCATCAATTAATGTTGGGTTAGCTGTGTGTCTCTCTTAAGATTTGAGTGGCAAGGAATTGGCTCCACATACCACTTCGTCTTAAACCTCACAATCTAGTTTAGGGACAACTTCACCTTCACAGTGTTTGTATGAGTATCCAATTTGAGCCAATTTGATGTATTATAAATGTTTCATGTGTTTTTGTTTATTATTTTGTGTTTAGTCTTAATAAATCATATTGTTATTTTGGACAGAACTTTCATTCTGTTAATCGGTAGAGCAACCCATCATGTCTCACTACGTTAATGAAACCTTCCTTTATTTAACTTAGTTATCAAATTAAATTATTGCAGGTGCCAAACTCTCTTCTACTCCACTTGCAGGGTTGATTACAGTCAGTTCGCGTATATTTTTTAATCCATGTGCAACAGCAAAAGTCGGAGTTAGAATAGGGGGGGGGCTTAGAGCATCATTTACATATGTAGATTCTAGAATTTAGCGTTAAATACACTGCTTGCCCCGGCACCTCGCAGGTGTGCAGAGAGATGGAGCACCCTCGGTGGGGTCGGCTCCCTCCCTGTCATGGTGAAGTGCCCTTCCACGGGGGCCGAACAGGGAGTTCCCTGTGCTTCACCCGTGTCTGAATCGCCCATTCTCCTGGCGATGGCAGATTTCTAGAATTATCGCATAGCCACAGCCATTGTCAATGCTATTCGCGTACGCCACAAACTGACTTACTACATGGCATGCTGTATGCTGCTTGCTAACGTCACAGAGGATGCAGTGCATGATGCTATCCAGGCTGGTTCTACGAACAGGTCACCTGTCCCTAAAGGCCTCCCACTGGAGTTTTATCGGACATTTCGCCCTCTTCTGGCGCCAGTGTGGACGGAAATTTGTCAGGACCTTATATCACCTTTCGTGCCGATTGCAGACGGTTTTCTCGGTGGTTTCCTCTTTCCTATCCTCAAGCCTTGGTGTACCTCACGGATATGCAGTTACTGCCCCTTGACGTTACTCAACAGCGATACAAAAATCTTCACCCATCTGTTGGCTGCGGAATTTAAACGAACGGCTTGATACGTCGTTTCCCCCGATCAAATATCTTTGAGAGCTGTAATAACATCCGCACTGCAATCTGTTGCTATCGGGACATAATCGCTCTTGCCTGCGCTGGTCATATGCCTGGACTTTTGGCAGCTCTTGACTTCAGCCAGCCGTTCGATCGGTTCGAACAATATGGGCTACCCTGATACTACCATCGACGTCGTAATGTGTCTCCTTCGTGGAGCTATGTCTCGTATACTCTACAAAGGTCGTCTCACTACTCCCATCTCAATCCGTCGATCAGTGAGTCAAGGCTGCCCGCTCTCTGCATGTTGTATGCTTTCGCCACGGAACCGTTGCTCTGCGGCCTCCGTCAACGCCTCTCTGGGATGTCTCTGGGTGGCCATGTATACAGCGGCACTGCTTATGCAGGCCATCTCGTCATAGTTCTTCATAGCGGTGCTGAGGTGAGAGAGTCACTGGTACGGGTTACCACCTATGGCGAAGCTTCTGGTAGCTGTCTTAACGTCCGCAAATCGAGCGCCGTGACTATAGGTGCGGGGCAACCTGCAGACAGCGCTCTTCCTTTGCGTATAGCTGATACTATCCTAACCTTAGGACTCGATTCCGCAAGTGATACGTGGCGCATGACTTCCCTCAACTGCCGGACCCTACTTTCCCAACTACGAGCTGGCCTCTGAGATAACCGTTTACGAGCACTCGATCTTCTCCAACGGACACAATATGTAAATGCATATTTGGCGTCACGTATCCCCCACGTGGCACAGACACTTCCTATTCAGCCGTCCATGGCCCGCAGCATTCTAGCGGCATTGGGTTGATTTGTTTGAAAGGGCTTGCTGCTCAAGATAAGGTGCAAGACTCTCACTCTCTCGCGGTGCAGGGGTGGTTTACGTCTGCATCATGTGTGTGACAGAGCGGTAGCCCTTTTCATTGGCTCTCTCATGGCGTCGTGGAGCCGCTGACCTACGTACCTTACCAGCCTCTTGCTGGAGGCCCTTGCACCACACACTCTCTCAGCACCTATTCCGCTTTCGGACGTCCCGTCGCCCTTTACTTCAGCCACGTTTTCCCCGACCTGAGCTACATCCGTACTGCGATAACGCCAGCGCATTTGACATCGACGAAGGCGACGTATGGCTTTCTTGACCAGAACGGGTCACCTAATGTGGTTGTGGGGAAGAATCCCCAAGTTGACTAGCGTGCGTTCCTTATCTTGACACTGACGGCCAGTCTGTATGGTATCTTACGTCAATGGGAAGTAAATATGCCGGTGATACCTTCAGGGGATTCACCTCACAGACACCCCGTTGCGTGTCGCCTGTGATGTTATGGACACAGACGAGAATCGCCTAGCCTACAGATCGGCAAGAGGTGTCTGGTTATTCATGCGACAGAAATTGTGTATAATTACCCGTAAGACTCCTCATCAGATATCTGGATTTGTGGACACGCAGCTCACTACTTGCTTGCTGATGGCGAGAAATGTGTCCTTGATTTTTGGCTGTTTCTTAACGATTGCCATTGTACAGTTGTCCGCAATCCGAAACACAGACAGTTTTCTCCAGTTTCTTTTTCAGTGTCTTCCTTAAGCTACCACAGAGCTTGGATGTTCCTGTCATGAAGAGTTCATCCCTACCTCTACCACGCTTAGAACCTATATATCCTCTGCTCATAAGAATGTTCTTCTCGGAAAAACTATACGTCGATAGTCTCAATGAGTCTGACTCTTGCTACGCCCTCCTCCTCGTGATGCCGGTTTCCTGCTATTCTCGGTGGTATTAAAGTTAATTTAAAAAAATAAAAAAAATAAATAAACAATTGATGTTCATTTTAGCTCTGCTCCATGTTCCCTACGCTTTCCTTGGTTGCTGGCGTGTGGGAACGGGACATGGTGGCCAGGCCTCGGGTTGCGAACTCCTGCCCACTTTGCTCCCACCACTCCCTTTGGGCACCAGGAAGATTCCTAAAAAAAGAAAATATGAATTTGGTAGAGCAGTTTCCTGTAAAAGGCAAAGGTCCCGAGTTCGAATCTCGCTGCGGCACACGGTTCCAATATACCAGGAAGTTTCAAAAAACTTTGATGTTTGTCTGTGACATCACAATTCTCTCAGCGACGGTAAAGAACTAGGATGAGTAATTGAAAGGAATGGGTAGTATCTTGAAGAAAGGATATAAGACGAACATCAAGAAAAATAAAACAAGGGTAATGGAATGTAGTTCAGGCAAAGAAGGTAACGCTTAGGAAATGAATCACTACTAGTAGTCGATGAATTTTGCTATTTGAGCAGGAAAACGACTGAAAAAAGGGGACGAAGAGGTAATATACAGGGTGTTCAGAAATTCTCTTTACAAACTTCTAGGATTTATAGAGGGGAGTTAGTATATAATATTTTGAAGAGAAACCCACGTCCGGAAACTTACCGTTTTCGTTCTACGACTATTTCAATTCAGATGTGTAACGCGACCACGTCTGCTGAGGGAAAGAAAAAAGTCTCATCAGAATTGCTTGTCCTGGTACGCAATAGTGTAGACCGGATGATGTGGACTACTTCTTGTGGGGTCGCACGCAAAGTTTGATTTACGAGACACCTGTAGAGCGAGAGAAAGAACTGCTGGCCGTAGCACAAAAAAATTTAGAGTGTTATGTAGAGAGTGTATCAAAACATATTCCATAGGGTCATTGTTTGTAACAGCGTTGGTGGTCACCACCACCACATCGAGCCGCTGTACTGTTCTGTGAGGACGGTATACTGGGTTCTTTTATGTTTTGGAATAATGTAAACACGTGGTGCTAATACAAAAAAATGGTTCAAATGGCTCTGAGCACTATGGGACTTTGGTCATCAGTCCCCTACAACTTAGAACTACTTAAACCTAACTAACCTGAGGACATCACACAACACCCAGTCATCGCGAGGCAGAGAAAATCCCTGACACCGCCGGGAATCGAACCCGTGAACCCGGGCGCGGGAAGCGAGAACGCTACCGCACGACCACGAGCTGCGGACTGCTAATACAAGCACATGTGTTTAACTGATGAATGGATGTTTCGTTAACCTTCCTTTCGAATTGTTAAGTAATAACTGTAGTGGGTCACGCCTAATTCACCCCCACAAGCTGAGGTGGATGAGTTAAACATCTCCCGACGTGGGTTCCTATTGAAAACGTTATTACTAACACCCTTCCCAAGCCCTATAAGTTTATAACGAGAATTTCCGAACACCCTGTAAAATACGAGGGTTGAAACTTTAATAGTGGCAACTATTTATTTATAGCTCATTCAAAATAGATACGTGTTTCAAAGTTTTACTGACCTGCAAAGTAGTCACCAGTATTGCGTATAGCCCGTTGCCAACGATGTGGAAGTCGTAGGATACCCTTAGCAGTGCCAGTTGTGTTGACAGTTCGAGCGGCGCGGTCTACCGCCCGGCGAATTTGTAGCAGTTCTGAAGCGAATGCCGTGAAGTGTTTCCTTCATTTTAGAAATCGAATGAACTTACGAGGGCTTAAGTCAGGGGAGTGAAGTAGGTGGTATAGCACTTAGCAGCCCCATCAATCATACAAATTAGTAACAGCTTGCACTGTACGTGCTTCAGCATTGCCCTGCAAAATGGCAGTGCTAAGAGTATCCTACGACTTCCACATCGCTGGCAACGGGTTATACGCAATGCTGGTGACTACTTTGAAGGTCAGTAAAACTTTGAAACACGTATCTATTTTGTACGAGCTGTAAATAAATAGTTGCCACTATTAAAGTTCCAGCCCTCGTATATTCTGATAACAGTAAGACATGTATACCTGAAAAAGTGAAAATTGTTAACATTGAAAATAAATCCACATGTTTCGAAATCGTTTCTGACGGCACCTGCATGGAATGCAGCCTTGTGTGGAAGTAAAACGAGGACGAAAAGTAGTTCCGACAAGAACAGATTAGAAGCATTTGAAATACCGTGCTACATAAGAATGCTGAAAATTACATGAGTATCTACATAACTACATATATACTCCGCTAGCCACCAAGCGGTGTGTGGCGGAGGGCACAATTCGCGCCAAAGTCATATTTCCCCCCTCTGTTCCACTCGCGGATCGCGCGAGGGAAAAACGACTGTCTGAACGCCTCAGTGCGAGCTCTATTTCCCTTATCTTTGAATGATGATCATTACGCGATTTGAAAGTTGGTGGTATTAATATATGCTCTACATCCTCGGTGAAGATTGGATTTCGGAATTTAGTGAGCAGCCCCTTCCATTTAGCGCATCGTCTGTCTGCAAGTGTGTCTCACTTTAAACTTTCTATGAGGTTTGTAACGCTCTCGCGATGGCTAAATGTACCAGTCACGAATCTTGCCGCTCTTCTTTGGACTTTCTCAATCTCTTGAATCAGACCCAACTGGTAAGGACCCCATACAGATGAACAATACTTTAAGACTGGACGAACTAACGTATTGTAAGCTATTTCCTTTGTTGAAGGACTGGATCGCTTCAGGATTCTACCAATAAACCGCAATCTAGAGTTCGCCTTACCCGTTACTTGTGGAATCTGATCATTCCATTTGAGATCATTTCGAATGGTCACACCCAGTTACTTGACTGATGTTACCGCTTCCAAAGACTGATCATTTATTTTGTATTGAGAGATAACTGCCAGTCATTACAGCACGCATTTATTTTCTGAAAATCCTCATTGATTTCTTCACAAATTTCGTGTGATACTACTTTCCTGTAGACTACCGCATCATTGGCAAACAGTCTAAGGCCGTTGTCAATACCATCAACCAGATCGTTTATGCAAAGCGTAAAAAGCAGAGGACCTATTACGCTGCCCTGGGGCACACCTGAAGTTACGCTTATTTCTGTTGAAGTTACCCCGTTCAGGACGACATACTGCTCCCTGTCTGTTAGAAAACTTCCTATCCAACCGCATATGTCATTGGACAGACCGTAAGCGCGCACTTTTTCTAGCAAGCGACAGTGCGGAACTGAGTCGAAAGCCTTTCGAAAGTCGAGAAATATGGGATCAACCTGGGAGCAGGTATCTAGAACCTGTTGTATGTCATGCACAAAGAGGGCCAGCTGTGTCTCGCATGACCGCTGCTTCCTAAAACCGTGCTGGTTTCTGCAGATGAGCTTCTCAGAGTCTAGAAAGGTCATTATGTCAGAACACAAAATGTGTTCCATGATTCTGCAACAAATCGATGTCAGTGAAATGGGCCGGTAATTATGTGCATCCGACTTTCTACCCTTTTTATAGGTTGCTATGATCTGGGCCTTCTTCTAGTCCCGTGGAACTTTCCGTCGTTCCAATGATCTCTGACAGATGACGGATAAGAATGGTGCTATATTTGTAGCATAGTCAACATAAAATCTTACGGGGATACCGTCTGGGCCAGAATCCTTTCTGGCATCTAAGGATCTTAACTGTTTTACAATCCCAGATACACTAAACACTATGTCAGTTATCCTTTCGTTTGTTTGATAATTGAAAGGGGCAATGGTGCTGCAGTCCTCTATCGTAAACGAGTTTTTGAAAGCTAGGTTTAGAATTTCGGCCTTCTGTTTATCATCATAGTTACATTACCCATACTGTCAGCAAGAGAAGGTATTGAATTACTTGTAGCGTTCATAGATTTTACGTACGACCAACATTTTTTGGGGTTATTTTTAGAATCTGCACTTAAAATATTGCTTTCAAATTCGTTAAAAGAGTCTCTCATTGTCCTTCTGACAACTGCCTTCAATTCGCATATATTTCTGTTTGTCAGGGGGCAGTGACTACGTTTAAAACGACTGTGCAAAATTCTCTGCTTTCTCAGCAACTTCCTAATTTGTTTGTTGTACAAAGGTAGATCCATTCCCTCCCCTATACTTTTGCTAGGCACATACTTCTCTAGCACATGGTGGACAATACCTTTAAATTTCGACCAAAGATGCTCAATATCTTTGTGTCCCGTGGTGAATGCTTGGAGCTAACTATGAAGATATTCGTTAATGACACTTTTATTTGCTTTGTCTAACGAAGAGGACTGAACCTATGTGGGGAATAAAAAATTTGTAGCGCAACCTGAGAAAAAGAAGGTGTCAGTTGATATGGCTTCAAGGAATCGAGTATTTGGTAATGAAAATACGAGTGGGAAGTTGAAATTGTAGAGGGATACGGAGGTTTGAATACAGTAAGCTGGTTCAAGTAGACGATGGTTGCATTAGTTATGTAGAGATGAAGAGGCCTGCACGTGATAGACTAACGTGGAAAGCTGCATCACACCAGTTTTTGGACAACCAACATTAATTCAACCAAATTCGTCAGTGACCAGTTGCCTCAGTCAGGGTACAATTTTCCACATTTTCCCTCAACTGTCCTTCAGCTCGCAATCATCACACCCGTTTGCGGCACAGCAGCATGTAAACATCTTTTCCTTCAGGGTTACATAGCGACATAGTTTTAGAAATCCGTGTTTTAGAGCATGACTTATTCATTAAGAAATTTAATGCAGTTTAGGGTTTTTATAACTTCAGAGATCGCTCATCGGATTACAGTTCAGTGTTCTCAGAGGATAACTTTAATTCTTTGATTACTTTCAACTCTATACTGATCAGCTAAAACATTATGACCTCTGCCCACCGTGAGATTGAATGCCTACTGGTGGCGGTAACGGTCACGTGACGCGGTAAGAAAAGTATATAAGTGGAGCAGAGACGAGTGGGTAATCATTCTAGCGATGGTATGGCCGCAGATGGGGAAATCAGCTAATGAATGTAAACGACTTTGGAAAAGTTCAGATTCTTCTGACTTGGCGCCTGGAAACGAATAACTCAAAAACTGTGAAGCTGGTCGGGTGTTGACACACTGTTGGCGTGAGCGTCTACGAAAGCGTCTGAAGGGCGGTGAAAAGACGAGTAGGTGTAACCTGGCAGAAAATCCAAAGAGACGCTGGTCGTATGTAAAGTATGCTAGCGGCAAGACACAGTCAATGCCTTCTATGCGTGATAGCAATGGAAATACTATCGACGACAGTGCTGCCAAAGCAGAGCGTTCGGAAATTCCTTCACCAAAGAAGACGAAGTACATATTCCAGAATTCGAATGAAGGACAGCTGCCAACATATGTAACTTAGAAGCAGATATCCTCGTAATAGTGAAGCAACTTAAATCACTTAATAAAACCAATTCTTCTGGTCCAGACTGTATACCAGTTAGATTCCTTTCAGAGTATGCTGATGTAATAGCTCCATACTTAACAATCACATACAACCGTTCTGGCGTTCCCCAAGGTAGTGTTATAGGCCCTCCGCTGTTCCTTATCTGTATAAACGATTTAGGATAATTTCTGAGCACCCGCCTTAGATTGTTTGCAGAAGATGCTGTCGACTATCATCTGCTAAGATCATCAGAAGATCAGAACAAACTGCAAAGCCATTTAGAAAAGATATCTGTACGGTGCGAAAATTGGCAGTTGACCCTAAATAATGACAAGTGTGAGTTCATCCACACGAGCGTTAAAAGGAATCTGTTAAACTTCCGGTTACACTATAAATCAGTCAAAAATAGACACCGTAAATTCAACTAAATACCGAGGAATTACAATTACGAACAACTTAAACTGGAAAGAACGCACAGAAAATGTTGTAGGGACGGGAAACCGAAGACTGCATTTTATTGGCAGTCCACTTAGAAGATGTAACAGATCTGCTAAAGAGACTGCCTACACTACGCTTCTCCGTCCTCTTTTGGAGTACTTCAAAAATGGTTCAAATGGCTCCTAGCACAATGGGACTTACTGATGGAGTCATCAGTCCCCTGGAACTTAGAACTACTTAAACTTAACTAACCTAAGGACATCACACATATCCATGCCCGAGGCAGAATTCGAACCTGCAGCCGTAGCGGTTGCGCGGTTCCAGACTGTAGCGCCTAGAACCGCTTGGCCACACCGGCCGGCTTGTACTGCTGCACCGTCTGGGATCCTTACCAGGTAAGATTAAAGGAGTACATCGAGAAAGTTCAAAGAAGAGCGGCACGTTTTGTATTATCGCCGGAATGGGGAGAGAGTCTCACTGACATTGTATAGCATTTGGTGTGGGAATCATTAAAATAAAGGCGTTTTTCGTTGCGGCGGAATCTTCTCACGAAATTTCAATCACCAATTTCTCCTCCGAATGCGAAAATATTCTGTTGACGTCAGCGTACATAGGGAGAAACGCCGGAATGGGGAGAGAGTCTCACTGACATTGTATAGCATTTGGTGTGGGAATCATTAAAATAAAGGCGTTTTTCGTTCCGGCGGAATCTTCTCACGAAATTTCAATCACCAATTTCTCCTCCGAATGCGAAAATATTCTGGTGACGTCAGCGTACATAGGGAGAAACGATCATCATAATAAAATAAAGGAGAACAGAGCTCGCACGGAAAGATATAGGCTTTCCCACGATAAATCCTCTGCCAGATACTTAAGTGTAGTTTGCAGAGTATCAAGGTAGATGTATATGCAGGTATTGAATGTCAATGCCTCATCACATAACGTACAGCTCGGAGGCTTGTCCGTTCTGTAAAGTGCGAGAGGCAGCGATCTATGGGAGTTCTGAAGACATCTCACAATTTCACTGCAGGCATAAGTGTTTTGGAGCTCACCGTTCAGAGCACATTGTTGAACACGGGGCTCTGCAGCAGACGACCTCTACGTTTTGTCAAGTTGACCCAGGTATAAAGTCAATTACGATTGCAGAAAACGCGGTATCATCGATTCTCGACTACAAACCAATGAAAAGTGTCGCCTGGTTAGAAAAGTCATGTTTCTTGTAAACACCAGGTCGGTGGTCGTGTTCAGATACGTCGTCATCCAGGCGGAAGGCTATACGATACATGTGCCGCGCCAGGGTTACCGTCCGTTGGGAGCAGAATAACGCTAGTAATGACACTTACGTGGACTTCCATGAGATCTGTGGCAGTTATCGAAGGCGTCGTGGCAGCCGTGGACTTCACAAATATTACCGCAGCTACCTCCATTCTTAAAGGGTGATGTCTTCCACGATGACGATGGCATCTTCCAGCAAGATAACTGTCCGTATCACAAGACCAGAATCGTGCTAAAGTGATTTGAGGAGCATGACAGTGAACACAAGCCGATGTCTTGGCCATCAAGTTCCCTTGATACTGTCGCAAAATATGCTGAGTAGCAGTGTGGTGTAGAGGTTATGATACTAAACTATTGCATGGAGGGTCGTGAGTTCAAACTCACCTGTTGTTGTTGTGGTCTGTTGTTGTGGTCTTCAGTCCTGAGACCGGCTTGATGCAGCTCTCCATGCTACTCTATCCTGTGCAAGCTTCTTCATCTCCCAGTACCTACTGCAACCTACATCCTTCTGAATCTGCTTAGTGTATTCATCTCTTGGTATCCCTCTACGATTTTTACCCTCCACGCTGTCCTCCAACACTAAACTGGTGATCCCTTGATGCCTCAGAACATGTCCTACTAACCGATCCCTTCTTCTAGTCAAGTTGTGCCACAAACTTCTCTTCTCTCCAATCCTATTCAATACTTCCTCATTAGTTATGTGATCTACCCATCTAATCTTCAGCATTCTTCTGTAGCACCACATTTCGAAAGCTTCTATTCTCTTCTTGTCCAAACTATTTATCGCCCATGTTTCACTTCCATACATGGCTACACCTCATACAAATACTTTCAGAATCGACATCCTGACACTTAAATCTATACTCGATGTTAACAAATTACTCTTCTTCAGAAAAGCTTTCCTTGCCATTGCCAGTCTACATTTTATATCCTCTCTACTTCGACCATTATCAGTTATTTTGCTCACCAAATAGCAAAACTCCTTTACTACTTTAAGTGTCTCATTTCCTAATCTAATTCCCTCAGCATCACCCGACTTAATTCGACTACATTCCATTATCGTTGTCTTGCTTTTGTTGATGTTCATCTTATATCCTCCTTTCAAGACACTATCCATTCCGTTCAACTGCTCTTCCAAGTCCTTTGGTGTCTCTGACAGAATTATAATGTCATCGGCGAACCTCAAAGTTTTTATTTCTTCTCCATTGATTTTAATACCTACTCCCAATTTTTCTTTTGTTTCCTTCACTGCTGTCTCACTCCCTTCCCAACCACTGCTTCCTTTTCATGTCCCTCGACTCTTATAGCTGCCATCTGGTTTCTGTACAAATTGTAAATAGATTTTTGCTCCCTGTATTTTACCCCTGCCACCTTCAGAATTTGAAAGACAGTATTCCAGTCAACATTGTCAATAGCTTTCTCTAAGTATACAAGTGCTAGAAACGTAGGTTTGCCTTCCATTAATCTAGCTTCTAAGATAAGCCGTAGGGTCAGTATTGCCTCACGTGTTCCGATATTTCTACGGAATCCAAACTGATCTTCCCCGAGGTTGGCTTCTACTAGTTTTTCCATTCGTCTGTAAAGAATTCGCGTTAGTATTTTGCAGCTGTGACTTATTAAACTGATAGTTCGGTAATTTTCATATCTGTCAACACCTGCTTTCTTTGGGACTGGAATTATTATATTCTTCTTGAAGTCTGAGGGTATTTCGCCTGTCTCATACATCTTGCTCACCAGATGGTAGAGTTTTGTCAGGACTGGCTCTCCCAAGGCTGTCAGTAGTTCTAATGGAGTGTTGTCTACTCCCGGAGCTTTGTTTCGACTCAGGTCTTTCAGTGCTCTGTCAAACTCTTCACGCAGTATCATATCTTTCATTTCATCTTCATCTACATCCTCTTCCATTTCCATAATATTGTCCTCAAGTACATCGCCCTTGTACAGACCCTCTATATGCTCCTTCCACCTTTCTGCTTTCCCTTCTTTGCTTAGAACTGGGTTTCCATCTGAGCTCTTGATATTCATACTAGTGGTTCTCTTTTCTCCAAAGGTCTCTTTAATTTTCCTGTAGGCTGTATCTATCTTACCTCTACATCCTTACATTTGTCCTCTAGCCATCCCTGCTTAGCCATTTTGCACTTCCTGTCGATCTCATTTTTGAGACGTTTGTATTCCTTTTTGCCTGCTTCATTTACTGCATTTTTATATTTTCTCCATTCATCAATTAAATTCAATATTTCTTCTGTTACCCAAGGATTTCTACTAGCCCTCGTCTTTTTACCTACTTGATCCTCTGCTGCCTTCACTACTTCATCCCTCAAAGCTACCCATTCTTCTTCTACTGTATTTCTTTCCCCATTCTTGTCAATTGTTCCCTTATGCTTTCCCTGAAACTCTGTACAACCTCTGGTTTAGTCAGTTTATCCAGGTCCCATCTCCTTAGATTCCCACCTAAACGGTACAATTTTAATTTCTATATTTGGTTTGAGTACATTCTAAAAGTATCCACATATATCAACAATCATTGTACTGGAATGTTCTGCACCTGTATATACAGGGTGGTCCATTGATAGTGACCGGGCCAAATATCTCATGAAATAAGCGTCAAACGAAAAAACTACAAAGAACGAAACCTGTCTAACTTGAAGGGGGAAACCAGATGGCGCTATGGTTGGCCCGCTAGATGGCGCTGCCATAGGTCAAACGGATATCAACTGCGTTTTTTAAATAGTAACTCCCATTTTTCATAACATATTCGTGTAGTACGTAAAGAAATAGGAATGTTTTAGTTGGACCACTTTTCTCACTTTGTGATATGACGCTGCAATAGTCACAAACGTATAAGTACGTGGTATCACGTGACATTCCGCCAGTGCGGACGGTATTTGCTTCGAGATACATTACCTGTGTTAAAATGGACCGTTTACCAATTGCGGAAAAGGTCGACAACGTGTTGATGTATGGCTATTGTGATCAAAATGCCCAACGCGCGTGTGCTATGTATGCTGCTCGGTATCCTGGACGACATCATCCACGTGTCCGGACCGTTCGCCGGATAGTTACGTTATTTAAGGAGACAGGAAGTATTCAGCCACATGTGAAATGTCAACCACGACCTGCAACAAATGATGACGCCCAAGTAGGTGTTTGAGCTGTTATCGCGGCTAATTCGCACATCAGTAGCAGACCAATTGCGCGAGAATCGGGAATCTCAAAAACGTCGGTGTTGAGAATGCTACATCAACATCGATTGCTGCACCCGTACCATATTTCTATGCACCAGGAATTGCGTGGCGACGACTTTGAACGTCGTGTACAGTTCTGCCACTGGGCACAAGAGAAATTACGGGACGATGACAGATTTTTTGCACGCGTTCTATTTAGCGACGAAGCGTCATTCACCAACAGCGGTAACGTAAACCGGCATAATATGCACTATTGGGCAACGGAAAATCCGCGATGGCTGCGACAAGTGGAACATCAGCGATCTTGGCGGGTTAATGTTATGGTGCGGCATTATGGGAGCAAGGATAATTGGACCCCATTGTATAAATGGCAATCTAAATGGGGCAATGCAATGTATGGTGATTTGCTGCGTATAATGTTCTACCGATGTTACTACAAGATGTTTCACTGCATGTCAGTGTTGTGGATTGGCAAGAGCGCCAACCCACTATGAGAGGAAGCCGAAAGGCACGCGTTTCAGCTCACGCAGGCTGGCGTGAGGTCTGGAAAAGGTCAAGGAAATTAGACTAGCAAAAAACGTACGTAGCTGCTGGAATACTTAACTTTAATCCATAATTGGTGAACATCGCTCTTGACGGTACATGTTTTACACCATCAATAGTAACTGGTAATGGCGCCTTGCTAGGTCGTAGCAAATGACGTAGCTGAAGGCTATGCTAACTATCGTCTAGGCAAATGAGAGCGTAATTTGTCAGTGAACCATCGTTAGCAAAGTCGGCTGTACAACTGGGGCGAGTGCTAGGAAGTCTCTCTAGACCTGCCGTGTGGCGGCGCTCGTTCTGCAATCACTGATAGTGGCGACACGCGGGTCCGACGTATACTAACGGACCGCGGCCGATTTAAAGGCTACCACCTAGCAAGTGTGGTGTCTGGCGGTGACACCACAGACAGAATGGCGATGTACTTCCAACATGATGGATGTCCGGGACATAGCTCGCGTGCAGTTGAAGCGATATTGAATAGCATATTTCATGACAGGTGGATTGGTCGTCGAAGTACCATACCATGACCCGCACATTCACCGGATCTGACGACCCCGGATTTCTTTCTGCGGGGAAAGTTGATGGATGTTTGCTATCGTGATCCACCGACAACGCCTGACAACATGCGTCAGCGCATTGTCAATGCATGTGCGAACAGTGCGGAAGGCGAACTACTCACTGTTGAGAGGAATGTCGTTACACGTATTGCCAAATGCATTGAGGTTGACGGACATCATTTTGAGCATTGATTGCATTATGTGGTATTTACATGTAATCACGCTGTAACAGCATGCGTTCTCAGAAACGATAAGTTCACAAAGGTACATGTATCACATTGGAACAACCGAAGTAAAATGTTCAAACGTACCTACGTTATGTATTTCAATTTAAAAAACCTACCTGTTACCAACTGTTCGTCTAAAATTGTGAGCCATATGTTTGTGACTTATTACAGCGCCATCTGTCACAAAGCGAAGAAAGTGGTCCAACTAAAACATTCATTTTTCTTTACATACTACACGAATATGTAATAAAAATGGGGGTTCCTGTTTAAAAAAACGCAGTTGATATCCGTTTGACCTATTTCAGCGGCATCTATCGGGCCAACCATCTGGTTTCCCTCTCCAAGCTAGACAAGTTTCGTTCTTTGTAGTTTTTTCGTTTGACGCTTATTTCTTGAGACATTGGGCCCAGTCGCGATCAATGGACCACCTTGTATACTGTATGTGTTCTGGCCGGAGGCAGTTCGCTCCTCGCTCTTGTATGTGCAAGTGGTGAATAAACCTTCGTTAAGTGAAGTTAGTGTTCGTCATTAATCTACTTACACCTTCTTCTACATGACAATATGAACCCCCAAAGAAAAAATCTGGGATGCGTCAACTCTGCACCCAAATCCACCAGCCTGTAATATACGGGAACTGCATGATCTGTGCAATGACATATGCTACCATATACCTCCGGAAACCTATTATGGACTTGTCGACTCGACGTCAAGCAGACTCGCTGCTGTACTGTGTTCGCAAGTTGGACAACACGATATGAAACAGGTGGTCATAATGCTTTGGCTCATCAGTGAACATTGAATGTTGAAATGGTAACAACACTGTAGTATTCTGTTATGATTTTAATATGTATGGTTCGTTTGCCGGCACGGTAGCTCAGCGTGTTAGCCGGTTGGCCTCTGTAATAAAAAAACTGAGTGGAAGGATCAACCACCGAACTTGAACAGGATGTCTTGCGATGTCCGCAACGACCAAACACAACGATCAATAACGAACAAAATGCAAAAAAACAAAACAAAAATAAAACAAAAATAGCTGAGTGGTCAGCGTGACGGATTGTCATTTTACTGGCCCGGGTTCGATTCCCGGCTGGGTCGGGGATTTTCTCTGCTCAGGGACTGAGTGTTTTGCTGTCTTCATCGTCATTTCATCCCCATCCGGCGCGCAGGTCGCCAAATGTGGCGCCGAATGCAATAAGAGTTGCACCAAGGCGGCCGGATCTGACCCGTAAGGGGCCTCCCGGCCAAGGACGCCATCTTTAGGTGTATAGATGATATCGTATCTGTCATTTCTTTAGGTGTATAGATGATGTCGTATCTGCCAACCAAACATGTTGGATTTAGTTCCTTTAGCGTTACCTTGGAATTACTCATGAGATAAGTCTTAGAATTCTACCATCGTAGTAGGGTGTATGCGAAAAATCAGTAGAAGTTTTCTGCTGTTTCTCAACACAAGGCTGCTTCTTAATTGGCCTATTAGCCACTACAGCGTCTCGGAGGATTAGATTTAAATTGGGAAATGATTCTTTTATGTTCGCCAATGTATACGTCACTCATAACGGAGGCTCCATCATAGTCTTGTTCGAAACATTTACTCACGTCTAGGCCCTTCCGTTCTATAGATTCAGATCCTATTCGAGTCCTAAAGCAGACTGATATTTGATCTCAGTAAAAGAGCTGAATGAATCACATATCTTTATCTCAGATTAATTTCTAAAACAGTCTTTGTTTATTTTAACATAGCGAAAGAACTCTCTTAATCGTCGGATTTTGCTTTTTTTCTACTTTTTCCTAAATTTTTCCTTTCTTTCTTTCGGTCGAAAGGGCCGTCCCTTCTTCGGTGGCATATTCACGGTCGCTCCAGGTTAACTGCGCCCTTGCTGTTACAGCTCGATAGTTACTTTAAAGGTACACTGGTTACTTTCCGCATATCCTTTCAGAGCAAACGACAAATCGCGACGTGACGTAATTCTCAACAATACAGGGGTCCCTGCAGCGGCCCATGCTGTTGCTTAGCAAGAGATAGAGACGAGACTATTGACGAACAACACGTGTGTTTCCGTCGCCAGATCACCATAATCTTGTCCGCCCCGACAGCTGAGTGTTCAGCGCGGCCGAATGCTGTGCAAAGGGGCCCGGGTTCGATTCCCGGCCAGGTCGGAGTATTTCTCCGCTCAGGGACTGGGTGTTCTGTTGTCTTCATCATCATATCATCTCCATCGACAATCAAGTCGCCGAAGTGGCGGCAACTCAAAAGACTTGCATCAGGCGACCCGTCTAACCGACGGGAAGCCCTAGCCACACGACATTTCATTTCACCACAATCTTAAGAAAATGCAGCAAGAACACAGAGCAACGACAGCAATCAGAAGGTAAGCCGTCGACAAGCGTCTGAGTTATTCCAATTCGTAGCACTTAGAATATAAATCGACTGCACTTTCCTGCGTACGCAAATATAAAGTCTCACTGGCGTGTATGTGTAATGAATATGGAGATGATTTTGTAAACAAGTCAAAGAGACTGTTTATTACGGTGCGTCTGAGGCAGTCTGTGTTCCAGAAGCACGAACTTTGTGGCTCTTGTAACTGCACGTAAATCGGAATACTGTAAGTATTACATTCCCGTATGACGTTTTTGTCCCAAGCTCTCTCTGTAACTGTCTCGTGTAGGTAATCTTAGGAAATTTGAGTGTATTACGATGGTGTCCTGAAACAGACGTTTTCGATGCCCGTATCATAAGAAATGGAATGTTTCTTTAAGAATTTATGATGCTTTATAATATACAAGAAAGTGTATTTTTGTCACAAAAATAATCTGCATTTTATTTCTCAGGTGTCTGATTAGTGGCACGAAATGCAATTTACGTATAATTAAACAAGGCGCGTTAGCGTTGTTATCGAGTTTGCGGCAGTGGACTTGCCATCCTCTTTCACAGTACAGTACGCCCACTGTTTCGTGGCGCCTCGTAAACGTTATTCTGAATCGGTAGAGGTCACTGGAATTCGAATTGTTAATCTCTTCAATCCCCTCGCTGCCAGCTTTACCGATCGAACCATACCGTGATCAGTAAAACCTGGCAATATGGTCCTCACTGTATAACGCTGTGTTTTACGTATGTGATAAGTAATTTGTATCATTTTTAGATGGCCGTCGTGTTACCCCTGAGTTCAAATAGCAAGCAGTTTAGTCGATGACGAATTCTTTAATTTCCACAAAAACCAGCGATGTATCGTTGGCAATCAAGAGAGCAATATCATCAGCAATCGGTCACATTTATCTATCTCGCCACAAACGAGAGTTTGCCCAAATTTCAGTCATTGTGTGAAACAGTACTATGTCGGGGAGTTCTGTTATGCAAAATTATCTGCTATGTTTGGCAAAACTGCATTAGACGATTAATATTCGGAAAAAACAAGAGCTGAAATGTATTAAACTTGTTTTGGATTTTTTTTTTCTAGCGAACTGTAATCCATCCATCAAGGATACTTACATAAAAAGACATTACAGAAAGTACCTACATTTTTGGAACTATCTCCTCTCAGTTCATTATTAGCTTTTAAAGAAATTTCCTAATTTTTCTGATTCCTTTTTCCTGCCTCAATTTTTTATGTTTCTTGCAGTTTTTATGTGGTTCCTGAAGTACTTAACACAATCGTCTCGCAAACGAGAGAATGGCGATTCATATCCCCGCCGGACCAACCACATTTAAATTTTCCGTTGTTTTCTCTAAATCGCTTAAGGCGAATGCTGGTGTGGTTCCTCTGAAAGAGTACGACCGATTTCCTTCCCCATCCTTCCCCAATCCGAGCTTGTGCTCTGTCTGTAATGACATCGTCATCGACGGGGCAATCTTCGTTGCTTGTTTTAAAATACTCGATTTTGATTCCATGATTATAGCTTAGAATTTTATAATTGAATTTGCAATGCGATTTAGGCCTGTAATCATCCAAGTCTCTAAATATTCATCCTGTGGTTTCTGCTCACTTTTTGTCCATGTTTGTTTCCTAACACATAATTGTGAAAATACGGTTCTGTCGTGAGAAAACATAAATTCTTTGTGTTTTACACTCAACATTTTTCGATGATGTTTCACAGTCGTCAGTGCGTTCATGGGTTTTCTGTTAATTAAAAATGGTTCAAATAGCTCTGAGCACTATGGGACTTAACTTCTTTGGTCATCAGTCCCCTAGAACTTAGAACTACTTAAACCTAACTAACCTAAGAACATTACACACATCCATGCCCGAGGCAGGATTCGAACATGCGACCGTAGCGGTCGCGCGGTTCCAGACTGAAGCACCTAGAACCGCTCGGCCACACCGGCCGGCTCTGTTAATTAACATATAAAAAAACTTTTGCATGATAATGTACACAGTTTTGAAATTATGGTATTTAAATTTGCAACATTTTTAACAGGAAGAATACATAGCGTAGTATCACAAGCTGAGAGTATGAAACGTCCCCTTTGAACAATTTATACATGACTGTGCTTAAACTGACACACAATATTCTTAGCACAACGCAATCTGACTTTCAAAAATCCCTACAAAAGAATGGTCCTGACTAACATTAACCTATACCTTTCACAAATCACTTACCTCACAAAAATCTTCGTTACTCGACCTACTGCAGTACAGCGAGCGCCACTACTGCCAGCTAAATAAAAGATTCAAACTACGGAAGGCACTAACTACTGATAGGCATAGTTAGCAAATGAAAGATTTTAATAGAGAACAAACAATGTATTTACCTTAATAGTGTTGAAAAATCATAATATGCATAGTCTTACAAATTTCAAAACTCCGCCATTTCTCTCCCCATATCCACCACTGCTGGCGGCTCACCTCCAACTGCGCAACGCTACGCGCTGTTAACATCCAGCTGCCCAACACTACAATGGCAGATATTCCAACAGCAATGCAAACCAGCCACAGACTGCACACAGCACATACAGAGCGCTACGTGGCGTTACCAATATAAAAACTTAAACAGCCTACTTACAAGTATTCTAACTCGAGCTTAGTGCACCTAGGAACACATGACTTTTCCTGGTCGGAACTTCAGTCTAGTGGCTGATTTTACAACCACATGAATGAATGCGCACTAGAGATCTCCGTAGGCAGTTTCTGGCGTTTTCTACTGTTTTTTTTTTCTGTTGTGAGACATGTGGTTGTGTTTTGCGTTACGCTTGTAAATCTTAAGTTCTACATACTTAACTACTCTATAATACACTTAAGCCGTCCGCTGTGGCCGAGCGTTTCTAAGCGCTTCAGTCCGGAACCGCGCTGCTGTTACGGTCGCAGGTTCGAATCCTGCCTCGGGCATGGTTGTGTGTGATGTCCTTAGGTTAGTTAGATTTAAGTAGTTCTAAGTCTAGGTGACTGATGACCTCAGGTATTAAGTCCCATAGTGCTTAGAGCCATTTGAATACACTAAAGCTATTTCGAAAATATCGTCAATTCTTCAGTTCCAGAGATTTGTAGTGAGTAAAATTCTGTATATTTTTAAAACTAGTTACCTAACTTCCGGACAGCAAAGCCGTACTTTATCAATCGTCTACTAATTTGTACCTTCAAACAGCAGTACTCTTTACCATTATACACGTGGTATTTGCAAATGAACTGAGTTTCTTTAACGTCTTGACAGTTTTCCCTGTCTCTAAAATGGAAATTTCTATTAGCTGCCAATGGCTTCTCTTTCAAAAAGTTTTTAACTTGTAATTGATTCTTGGAAATACTTCTTTATTTTTATTTCACGTACTGATTATTGGTAAGTAGTAGAGTAACAATATAACACGTAGACTATTAAATACACATTGGCAAAATTTCCTCGATTGCAAGACTTTTCAATCTGAACTGAATATGTGTATGTCCATGTCGTACCATGGAACAGTTTTTCGTTTAGAAATACTTCCTTCTCCGGTACAAGCTGTAATTCCAGAAGAAGACTGCAGCACACATCAATGTTATCATCTGTAAATGGAATAAAGAAGTATATTAAACTTCTATTACAGCCCAAAGTCTGAAAACTGTTCCGAGGAACAACACAGATGTCTACAGCTACATCTACACACAGGAGATAGACAAAATAATGAGATCACCTGTACTTACTCGGGAATGGTTTATTAATAAGGGGTTGGACCCCCATCTGTCCATAATACAACTGCGATTGTTCTTGGATTACTGGCATATAATGATTGTACAGTCTCCAGAGGAATGTTATGCCACTCTTCGATCAGAACATCTTCTAACTCCTGTGGTGACAAGGGAAGCGGAAACCTGCTCCGAAGACGGCGCTGCAATACCGCCCACAAGTGTTCAACAATGTTGAAGTCCGGGTCTGTACTGGCCAGGAAAGACGCTGTATTTCAGTTGCATGCTCCTCATACCACGATTGTACTGTCTTGGCTGTATGAATGGGTATATTATCATCCTGAAATATGGCATCATTGTTGGGGAACAATATTTGAAACATGGGGTGCACCTGATCACCTAAAATGTAGTGATGGGACGAGGAGAATACCATTATATGTCTGCCCACACCATCACACTTCCACCTCAGTGCTTAACGGTTGGAATCAATTAGATTATAGGCTTCTTTAGGCGTACTCCAGACGTAAACCTAGCCCCATGTTGGAAATAACGAAAACGTTCCCTCGCCGGACCATATGACGTGTTTCCACTGATCACCCGTCCAGGATTTATGCTCATGACACCATATTTCACGCCGCGCGGGATTAACCGAGCGGTCTGAGGCGCTGCAGTCATAGTCTGTGTGGCTGATCCCGGCGAAGGTTCGAGTCCTCCCTCGGGCATGGGTGTGTGTGTTTGTCCTTAGGATAATTTAGATTAAGGAGTGTGTAAGCTTCGGGACTGATGACCTTAGCAGTTAAATCCCGTAAGATTTCACACACATTTGAACATTTTTTTGACCATATTTCACGCGTCTTTGCGTTGGTTGTATTCACCAATGGTTTCGGTTTAGCAGCTCGTCGATGAATATTCGCTTTGTGGAGCTCTCGATAGACAGTGTCGATAGATACGGGGTCTCGAAGATGGCTATTGAGCTCTGCAGTCACTTTAGCCGCCGTAGTTTTGTTTTGTTGTTTTGTTCTGACACAGTTCGTGTTAACGCACGACGATCTCTGTCATTTAGTTTTGATTTGCGATCACTATTACGTTCACGCTATGATGTCTTTCCATGTTTAGGGCAGGCTGTCATGGCTGTTGAAACAGTTGCTGTTGAAACTGGCTGCTCCATCTAATCGGGCCCCCACAAGCTGCCCCCTTTCTAACACTGTTATGTCTTTCATTGCACGTCGAAGGTGGCCGGTGTGGCCGAGCGGTTCTTGGCGCTTCAGTCTGGAACCGTGCGACCGCTATGGTCGCAGGTTCGAATCCTGCCTCGGGCATGGATGTGTGTGATGTCCTTAGGTTAGTTAGGTTTATGTAGTTTTAAGTTCTAGAGGGCTGATGACCTCAGATGTTAAGTCCCATAGTGCCCAGAGCCATTTTTTTGCACGTCGACCTCGGCCTCTGAATACAACAACTCGTAAACAACCTGCACTGATGCCTAGTCCGTACTTAACACGCACAGTCCAGCGCGACACGTGCCTTAAGTGCATCGTTGACCGTCAAACACAACCATCCCATTACTACCACTGTTCACATGCTCGTTCCATTTCATATTGCTCTGCAACATTACAAGCCGGCCGGTGTGGCCGTGCGGTTAAAGGCGCTTCAGTCTGGAACTGCGTGACCGCTACGGTCGCAGGTTCGAATCCTGCCTCGGGCATGGATGTGTGTGATGTCCTTAGGTTAGTTAGGTTTGACTAGCTCTAAGTTCTAGGCGACTGATGACCTCAGAAGTTAAGTCGCATAGTGCTCAGAGCCATTTGAACCATTTTTTTTGCAACATTACACATATTTTAACGACTTGACTATGTCCAGCAGGACACTAGTAATACTGTATCTGAACATCACTGGTTTGTTTTTCCTACTCATCTGCATTAACTTACATTTTTTTCAACCTTTACGCTTAAGCTGCCATGCATCACACCAACTAGAAATTTTGTCTAAGTTGTCATGTATCCTCCTATACTCACTCAACTTCGACACCTTACCATACGCCGCAGAATCATCAGCAAACAACCGTAGATTGCTACCCGTCCTGTCCGCCAAATCATTTATGTATGTAGACTCCCTTGTCTCTGATGAACGTTCGCCGTCGCGGAGCCACTCAGAAATCTGTGAACCTATTCCATTTGTTCGTACCTTCTTTAACAGCTTGCAGTAGGGCACTGTGCCAAATGCTTTCCGGAAACCTAGAACTATGGAATCTGCCTGTTGCCCTTCATCCCTGCAGCAGCAGCACTCAGTCTGCAGGCCACAAGTGGTCCATCGGGACCATACGACCGCCGTGTCATCCTCAGATGAGGATGCGGATAGCAGGGGCGTGTGGTCAGCACACCGCTCTCTCGGTCGTTATGATGGTTTTCTTTCACCGGAGCCGCTACTACTCGTTTGAGCAGCTCCTCAATTGCCATCACGAGGCTGAGTGCACCCCGAAAAATGGCAACAGCGCATGGCGGCCCGGATGGTCACCCAGCGCTGAACTTCGATAATGAGAAGGGAACCGGTGTTTCCATTGCGGCAAGGCCGTTGCCTGCCCTTCATCCATAGTCCGCCGTATATCATGTGAGAAAATGGCAAGCAGCGTATCGCACGAGCGATTCTTCCTAAAACTGTGCTGATTCGTGGACATAAGCCACTTGGTCTAAAAAAAAATTATTGTATTCGAACTGAGAATGTGTTCAAGGATTCTGCAGCAAACAGAAGTTATGGATATTTGTCTGTAATTCTGCGGGTCTGTTCTTTTGTCCTTTTTATACACAGTAGTCACCTGCGCTTTTTCCATTGGCTTGGCAGTTTGGGCTGGGAGGGAGACTTGCGATAAATACAAGTTGGGCTGTCTGAGCCGGCCAGTGTGGCCGAGGGTTTCTAGGCGCTTCAGTCTGGAACCGCGCGATCGCTACGGTCGCAGGTTCGAATCCTGCATGGATGTGTGTGTTGTCCTTAGGTTACTTAGGTTTAAGTAGTTCTAAGTTCTAGGGGACTGATGACCTCAGATGTTAAGTCCCATAGTGCTCAGAGCCATTTTTTTTATTTTATTTTATTTTTCTTTTTTTGGGGGGGGGGGGCTGTCTGATATTCGCCGTGCAGCTGATATTTTGCTCTAGTTCGTCATCTGCAGTTAATCGTGATTTTTCAGTTTTGTGCTACGTATATTTGTCAAAATGTTAGACGTTTGTTTGTTTTCTTTTAGAGCGCAAAAACAACTCGTGTCATATGCGCCTAAAAGTGATAGATCTAAAATGAAGCTATTGCTTTTATCCGCTTTCCTGATGTTATATAGCAGTATTTTCATTAACTTACATTCTGCTGTGAACACCGATTTGTTATTTTATTCTATCGTTTTGTTATATTAAACGAACAGTTTTCGAAAATATTATGGGTAAATGATGATCACGTATGTCGGGCGGTTGCGGAAGGAGGTCTGTGTATGTAAATTGAGATATTTAGTTTTGTTCATCCCACTGTTTGATACCTCTACAAGGTATGTAAATTTTGCTTTATAAAACGCACAGTGCCACTCTTCATCAAATATTCTCCTGTTCCTCCACCTTGTTTTATGTCATCTGGTCGGCAATTTCGGAATTTGCTGTAGATGCTGCAAACTTTATACACTATAATTTAAATTTATTTATGTATCCTGGCAGTTAGGTATTGGAAATCCTTCAGGGATAAAGATATGGGGCGCATTTACCTTCTTCATCCAGATCAAAAATCAGTTTCCATTGCGACCTTAGCATCAATTAATTAGACCTACTCGTATATAAAGAAAGAGATTACACGTGTACCGGCCTCGGTGGACGAGCGGTTCTAGGCGCTTCAGTCCGGAACCGCAGGACTACTATGGTCTTAGGTTAGAATCCTGCCTCGGGCATGGATGTTTGTGATGTCCTTTGGTTAGCTAGGTTTAAGTATTTCTAAGTACTAGGGGACTGATGACCTCAGATGTTAAGTCCCATAGTGCTCAGAGCCATTTGTACGATTTCTACATATCTGCATCTACATGGATAGTCTGCAAATCACATTTAAGTGCCTGGCAGAGGGTTCATCGAACCACCTTCACAATTCTCTATTATTCCAATCTCGTATAGCGCGCAGAAACAACGAACACCTGTATCTTTCCGTACGAGCTCTGATTTCCCTTATTTTATCGTGGTGGTCGTTCCTCCCCATGTAGGTCGGTGTCCACAAAATATTTTCGCATTCGCAGGAGAAAGATCGTGATTGGAATTTTGTGAGAAGATTCCTTCGCAACGAAAATCGCCTCTTTTTTAATGATGTCCAACCCAAATCCTGTATCATTTCTGTGACACTCTCTCCTATATTTCGCGATAATACACTCCTGGAAATTGAAATAAGAACACCGTGAATTCATTGTCCCAGGAAGGGGAAACTTTATTGACACATTCCTGGGGTCAGATACATCACATGATCACACTGACAGAACCACAGGCACATACACACAGGCAACAGAGCATGCACAATGTCGGCACTAGTACAGTGTATATCCACCTTTCGCAGCAATGCAGGCTGCTATTCTCCCATGGAGACGATCGTAGAGATGCTGGATGTAGTCCTGTGGAACGGCTTGCCATGCCATTTCCACCTGGCGCCTCAGCTGGACCAGCGTTCGTGCTGGACGTGCAGACCGCGTGAGACGACGCTTCATCCAGTCCCAAACATGTTCAATGGGGGACAGATCCGGAGATCTTGCTGGCCAGGGTAGTTGACTTACACCTTCTAGAGCACGTTGGGTGGCACGGGATACATGCGGACGTGCATTGTCCTGTTGGAACAGCAAGTTCCCTTGCCGGTCTAGGAATGGTAGAACGATGGGTTCGATGACGGTTTGGATGTACCGTGCACTATTCAGTGTCCCCTCGACGATCACCAGTGGTGTACGGCCAGTGTAGGAGATCACTCCCCACACCATGATGCCGGGTGTTGGCCTGTGTGCCTCGGTCGTATGCAGTCCTGATTGTGGCGCTCACCTGCACGGCGCCAAACACGCATACGACCATCATTGGCACCAAGGCAGAAGCGACTCTCATCGCTGAAGACGACACGTCTCCATTCGTCCCTCCATTCACGCCTGTCGCGACACCACTGGAGGTGGGCTGCACGATGTTGGGGCGTGAGCGGAAGACGGCCTAACGGTGTGCGGGACCGTAGCCCAGCTTCATGGAGACGGTTGCGAATGGTCCTCGCCGATACCCTAGGAGCAACAGTGTCCCTAATTTGCTGGGAAGAGGCGGTGCGGTCCCCTACGGCACTGCGTAGGATCCTATGGTCTTGGCGTGCATCCGTGCGTCGCTGCGGTCCGGTCCCAGGTCGACAGGCACGTGCACCTTCCGCCGACCACTGGCGACAACATCGATGTACTGTGGAGACCTCACGCCCCACGTGTTGAGCAATTCGGCGGTACGTCCACCCGGCCTCCCGCATGCCCACTATACGCCCTCGCTCAAAGTCCGTCAACTGCACATACGGTTCACGACCACGCTGTCGCGGCATGCTACCAGTGTTAAAGACTGCGATGGAGCTCCGTATGCCACGGCAAACTGGCTGACACTGACGGCGGCGGTGCACAAATGCTGCGCAGCTAGCGCCATTCGACGGCCAACACCGCGGTTCCTGGTGTGTCCGCTGTGCCGTGCGTGTGATCATTGCTTGTACAGCCCTCTCGCAGTGTCCGGAGCAAGTATGGTGGGTCTGACACACCGGTGTCAATGTGTTCTTTTTTCCATTTCCAGGAGTGTACAAAACGTGCTGCCTTTCTTTGAACTTTTTCGATGTACTCCGTCAGTCCTATCTGGTAATGATCCCACACTCTAAAAGAGGACGGACAAGCGTAATGTAGGCAGTCTCCTTAGTAGATCTGTTACATTTTCTAAGCGTCCTGCCAATAAAACGCAGTCTTTGGTTAGCCTTCCCCACAATATTTTCTATGTGTTCCTTCCAATTTGATTTGACTACACGTGAGCAGGGCCATCGCTCCAGGAAACTGAGCACTTCAAGATGTATATGCACAACACAGATTTGGAGATCTACCTACATAACACTCTTGACGTGAATAAAATATATAGTACATTCTGTAACAGGAAAAGGCTTCACCTCACTTTAGTGTAAGCTCAAACGTGTGTGTGTGGTACGAATACAGACACAACTAAAAACGCAGAACACAAACGCACTGAACACGTCTGAACAAGAAACATTATAAACAACAAACAAATAAGACGCACTCACTTACAGAAACAAAGCAGCTCACGGGGTTGGCAAAATAATCAAACAACAAGGTTCAAAGTAGACACATGACTCTATAAAAAAGAAAAAAAAGCTAGTTAGATAGTTACATGTTCCATACATCATTTGAACGATTCTTGTATCTAAATCAAATAAAATGGTACTGACATGAGTACTAAAATACAGTGATATGTAAACAGGCAGAATATGGCGCTTGGTTATGGAAAGTTATGATTTTATGAATAGAAAAGGCACGTTCAGTTCTCTGGTTATTTTAAATTCTCCCTTATTTGTGGCTCGGAACATTATTTGGTGCGTCGTAACTCGCAGGAACTTTGTATCGTGGGAAATCGATAGAGCCTGCACCAGGGTCATTTATGCTGTACCTATTTTAAGAGGGTAAGCTCTGGACTTCATCGAAATTGATACACAACTTGGACACTGATTCCCATGCTGCAGACTGAGTACGTCATAGCACCCCAGACGGCTTTCCCACGGTGTACGATTGTGCCTCTGATTGTTTTAAGAATTTTCAGGATCGACGATCGCAGGAATTATGCAGAGCCACAGAGATTTTATTCCAGATGGAGTAATTAATTTTATTCTTGGAAGAGTGGGAGATAATTGTGAAAAAATATTGGTTAAGCGACTTCTCTCGCCCAAAAGTTTCCATTCAAGTAACTACACATTATTCAGTCGTAGTAATTTAGCTCAAATTTCGGAGGGAGAGAAGTTAAATCCCTCCTATTACGAAATTGCATTTAGTACTTTCGTGTCTCCTTATCTTAATTGAGTTGTTTGCTTTATTTTCGTGCACTTCGAAAAATTACACAAGGTTTTGATATTTTTTCCTACTAGTGTTCTCTTAGAAGATAGACGAAGTATCTGAAACCAGAAAGATGTTTACGTATTAAAAAGAAAATGTCTACACTATGCAGAAAGAAGAGCGTAAATAGATAAAGTGTTCTAATGAAAATTATTTCAATCGTGAAAGGGTGAGAGTTATATAAAGAATTTTTTTCGGGCTTATTCTGCTCTTAGCAAGAAAACAAGATATAAAAAAGACGCTCTTCTGGAAATCGTTTGATTTCCTCGAGCAAATGTATATCGTCGTGTTCTGAAATGTCCGGAAATGGTTTGATTTCCTCGAGCAAATGTATACCGACGTGTTCTGAAATGCTTGGATGACATTTTTCGTATTCTTTCAGTTCTCAGGAGTGTAACGAATTCACCAACCGACCTTTGACAAGAACTTCCACTATGAATTGTGCTGTGGACGTTGATAAACTCTATTTTCATTGCTTCTTCAAATATTTGGCAACTGTTTTTCATTTTTCGTGAAAAGGATAGTCCCTCATAACGTCAGTTTCATCGTTAAGATGCCAAACTGCACAGCAGACAGCTCTCACAACGCAAGCAACTTTTCAATACGGAGATGTTCTGCCAAATGTATTGTTAAACCAATTTCTCCAAAATGAACTCCACTGTGAAGCCTTGCGACGTTTATTTGTTACTTTATATGCATTGTAAGAACTTAATAAAACGACTACAGAAAGGCTCGTACATCACTGAAAAGAGTAGAAGATTAGCTTCTAAAAAAGGTTGCGCGCAATTCAATCAGTAGTAACCACCAGCTGTCTGAACCCGTATTTTGCCGGCCGGAGTGGCCGAGCGGTTCTAGGCGCTACAGTCTGGAACCTCGCGACGGCTACGGTCGCAGGTTCGAACCCTGCCTCGGGCATGGATGTGTGTGATGTCCTTAGGTTATTTAGGTTTAAGTAGTTCTAAGTTCTAGGGGACTGATGAGCTCAGATATTTAGTCCCATAGTGCTGAGAGTCATTTGAACCATTTGAACCCGTATTTGGTGAAAGGCTTCAATTTGCGTGGTACGCTGCGAATTATGTGCTAACCAAGAACTATTTGTGAATATAAACCAAGTTTGCTTCGCAATAGAAAGGGCTGTGTACATGCATAAATCCGGCGTTCACTACATTTGCTGATGCTGCAATAATTATTGTTTACTATTTTTTGCGATCACTACGTTGCTGATTCGTGCAGTGCTCCATAGATTACAGGCTATACTGATAACAAATGAAGTTACGGTAATATAAATAAAATGATTGCACTGATTCAAGTATCTTTTTTTATTTCCAGTCTCCTTATGAAAAAAATGTTTTTCTCTTTCTTTCGGGATTAAGCTTATGAAAATAATAAGTGATTCATTAGATGCTGGTAAGATGCACAGTCATAATACCCTAATCATCCAGTACATTATGACCTCCTATCTACTAGCCGCCGGCCGCGGTGGCCGAGCGGTTCTAGGCGCTTCAGTTCGGAACCGCGTGACTGCTACGGTCGAAGGTCGAATCCTGCCTCGGACATGGATGTGTGTGATGTCCTTAGGTTAGTCAGGTTTAAGTAGCTCTAAGTCTAGGGGATTGATCACCTCAGATGTTAAGTCCCATAGTGCTCAGAGCTACTGGAACCATTTGATCACAGACAGTCACAACCGTAAGCACACTATTAAGTTCATGCTTACGTAACGAAAATTTACACAACACTAATGACTCACCTTGAGTTATTTATGAAAAGATCTCGTCCGTCCCAGCGGACAGGCCGGATATTTAACTAAAGGATGGAAATGCGGCTTATACACGGTGGAACTCGGAACAAACGAGTACAAAGCAACCGCCAAACAATTTCGAAGATGATCAGGCTGCAAGCCAGGGTAGAAAACACACCGAACATACACACGATCTCAGCCTGCCCGCCAAGGCGAGAAACCCCATCTGCCCCACATACCAGACCCTTTCTGTAACAGCAAATAATTCACGCGGCAGACAAATTCAATTCGTGATTCGCCTTTTTCAAGACCATGCAAGGCTTACTAACTACGTGACTATCTGTAACATAACTGAAAACCATACTGAGACATTTACAGAATAAAAGAACAATTAGAATTACACTGCAAGGAACCTTTAAAACAAGCAGTAAAACTCTGTAAGCTACCGCTTCTGTTTTGCTCTTTTCTGCTGATGGTTAAGCCTGAGAGCCGAACGTATAAGTGAAAAATTTTGCACAACGGATTTTATAACGCTAATTTGTCGCCCTGACACTTATACGCTCTCCAGAAGGATAAGCTTATCCTTTGCTCTATATGTGACGTTAACTAGTCGTCTGCAAATCTGATTAGTTTATAACCATATCCTCAGTATACGCTAGAATGTTCAGATGTGCCGACCTACAAACACTGCCTCCACCAGGTGGTTGCAAACATGAAATACACAAATAAGGACATAATAAAATGACAATGGAATGTACTAGCTATGAAATGATACACTCAGTAGAGTTAAATTCTTTACTTTTCTGCAATTGACTCTATTCAAGATTACACAGTACGAGCAACATGCACATTTGGTAATCGCTCTGTCTGGCACTGTCCTGTGATATACAATCGTGGTCGTTAATTCAAGCGCGGAATACTGACATCAGCTATGGCAATTGCAATTATATTTAGAACTACACTCGCGACTAGCAACGTGAAGCCTCAGCATAGAAAGGAAAAGACACGTGATCAGCAATTTACTTTACTTCCCTCGCACGACCACTACAGTGATCTGACGCTTATCGCTGCAAAGTTTCTCGGCTCAGCGAGATAACATAAATTTTACTTCACCAAAAGCTTCCGTGGGCACCTCCACGGCTGCCGTGGAACACCAGACGATCCCCAGGCTCTCGCTACAAGTACTCTGTCCCAGTAACGAGGTCGCACACCTAGCCAGGACCAACCTCTCTCCTCGACGCTCCGGGAACAAGTGTTTCTCAGTCGCCACGCTTTTTCGTAGCTCCTATTCTTTTTTTTCCGCTTTTAATGTGTGTGGTCAATCATGTTGCTGAAAGGCGTTCGTTTCCGAGCGCCGACCAATCTCATTTTTGCAACCGACCGAAGCTTCTAGAAGCTTGTAGACTGTTCCAGAAGCTTCCGCTCCGGCCGTTGGGAAAACCACCTACACGCCACCACGCGTTTTTTGAGCGAGGCCTTGTGTCTTCTCCTTGTCCTCGGCCACGTGGCTCCCGCTAAGCCGCGGTCCACCCACTTGGGTTTTCCAGAGTAGCTTACGGGCGCTGTTGTCTTCAGCTCTCAGGCCTGCCTGGCACGCTTGTGTCTTTCCCGTTCTCGTGCCAGCGTCCCGTCTCCGTACGCTTCACTATCGCCCAACGTGCAGATATTCTGCTACAAATTAAGATCCCCAGCCGATGCCAGTATCGTTAATGGTTTCCTGTCTCGATGTTTATACTTCCGGAGTGGTAGTTGTAATGTCGCTCAAAATGATGCCACCTGACAATTCTATTCCGTTTTGCATTTGTCAAAATAATTAGACTCCGCTCCGCAGAAACAACACTTCAAAGCCTTAGACTTGGTAGCTTCAGTATAACACTCACTTATTCAGAACCATCCTTAACTGATCTCCGGCAGATACAACATGCCACCGTAAGTTTCGCAAATCTTCACAGGTTAACAGCAGAATATGAATCATGTGTAACTTAATGCTTGCACTTGCGCGACGAGGAGGTGTCCAGCATGAGAATGGCGGACCCGCCACCGTTTTGCACGTAAGCGCGTCGACTGATCAGCACCGTACGCCCGGCGCGCGGCAAAACGGCGAGGCCCAGGCACAGCGGGTGGAGACGAGGGCTTGCCTTGGAAACAAGTTGCCTCGTTGAACGCCGACCGGAGAGAAACCCCGGCCACACGCCATGCCGGAAAACCCAAGGCCGAACAGCCAGAGATACAACACCAGGCGAGTGTCGATACCAGCGACGCAAGTGGAGCATAACTAGCGCCAGTCGCCACGGCTCAGGAGTGTTCGGTGCACCGTGTGTTCAGACACACTTGTACTCTGCCCTGCATTAAAGTCCGATGTTAGTCCCCCACAGTTCGCCGCCTGCCCTGCTTTACCAGTGTGCCCAGCCAACGACGTCCGACATCTCTAAATGATGATGGCCGCCCAACCCCATGAGGTCTGGACGTGGTTTCACATTGGTTTCGTAATGCGTTGGAAGACATTCACCACGGCACGCCTCGAACACCCGACAAGTCGTTCAGTTTCCTAAATGCTCGTGCCGAGCCTCCGAGCCATCACAATCTGCCCTCTGCCAAACTCAGGCAGATCGCGCGCCTTCTCCCATTCTACACACCGACAGCACGCTCACTGATACTGCACGCAACGTGCGTGTGTCTGACTAGCAGTCATTCCTCGCCAGGTGACTCTGCTAACGCCTGGGCCGTATATACCGGTAGTAGGTCGGTGGTCATAATATTCTGGCTGATCAGTGTAAATCTATTGTTAGAATTACGTGGTAATGAAGAAAAAGCACCCGTAGCGGAACTTGATCCAGAGACCCCGCGGTTATTAAACTAAGTATTTACAAGATCGGCTGCGTAGTCTAGGCATCCTAATGATCATACAAAGTGTATAAATTGTGGTGTCACCGCCAGACACCACACTTGCGAGGTGGTAGCCTTTTAAATCGGCCGCGGTCCGGTAGTATTGAGAGGCACCCACATGCCTTGCTCATACTGTGGCATCAAGCAGTCAGGCCTGCAAGATGAGTGGTCTGCCAAGCGAGTGGATTCATTCTTAATTTGTCGAGTAACACGAACTCTAGTACTCACACTTAAGTTACAAGTTATCCTCCTATATCATTAATACGCGACGGAAACACGCATCTGACTAACAGTAATTTACAGAACTTTGACTGTACACTACGCACTGGCAATACCACATTTTCCTTCCCTTTTTATTTAACGGCTATTGTCAACACGTGGCCACCGCACTGAATATGAATGGCGCACACATTATAAATTCGGGACATTATGACAACATACAATTCGAAGGAAGAGTCCATCAATCTTTTTCTTTTCACTATCTTATTTATTCCGATAAATTCTCTAACCTAGACACACAAATTCTACGACCTACAACAATAACACATGAGAAATTCCGCCCAGTGGGCGTGGCTTTACAATGGTGAATCTCTATATTATGGTCTCGTAATTACTTTTAACGCTACAGTGCACTTTCTGGATAGGATGGTGGATCTTTTATTATACCTCACGCTTCGACTCTCACAATCATCATCATTAAACTTTCCTCCAGACCGAGCGGTACGGAAGGAACAAGCATAACCCACTAATCTTTTGAAACTACCTCGCTACTCTCTCATGCAAACCACACATACCCAAATTACATGACATACACCACACTACAACATGAAATACTACACAGAGAATGGTCACAACATTATCACTTTCAGCTTTCCCACTTCAATTAATATTTATCCCAGTTTCACACGACACTGCCCCACTTTGTAATTCTACTTTCCTACTATGAACTCTGGAGATATTTGCACGTCTTCCTGTGCAATGCAAGCCAAGTGGCGTTGCTGGATAGACGGCCGACTCACCTTGCTTCTCTCTCAGAGTTTGAATCAAGCGTCACACGGAATCATATCACGCAAAGTAATATTAAGAACATCACACACGCGAGTCCTCAACTGATACCATGGACGAGTACTTCTCTTTATCCTTTGTCTCATACACAGATTGAGACTCACACAGTACTCACCACGTGGAAGTACTCGTCTCTAATTTCAAGTCCTGCACACGCCATTTCTTAAATATTTCAACTTATGGTACACACGCTATTTCTTAAATATTTCAACTTATTGTACACACGCTAGTAATTCAGCTTAACTTAAGCACACGGAAGTATTTCAACTTATTGCTACACGTGGTTTCATTGTGACCGTTGGTCACTTCCGAAGATTACTACAATCCCTTTAATATTACCTGCCTGACATTTAATTCTCCCCACAAAAGTTCCTGAAATAGAGAAATTATTATTTCAAACTACTCTTAAACATTCCACATGCATACCATGTCTCCACTCTTTCGTCATTACGGAGCACAACTAAAACAGGACTTAACAGCACAAGATCCAGCGGCAGAGTGCTGAAACATGGCCGTTCTCGAGGTCCTCTCCCATCTCTGTCGAGGTGGGGGAAGCACCTTGCTATCGTATTGGTCAGCCACATTTCAAGCGCTCAAAGCTCTGGTAAATTTCATCTCTTTGGTCCCACCAAAGGTGGCCAAAGGATCGACTCAAAGATGATCATATATTCACATTCACTATCTGCGGTTAGCAGACGACCATACATTCATTCATTTCACAGATCTCACCAAACTGGATGTAGGGATTTACTTTGTGGGAGTGCACATGTGATCAATTAAACAAATAAATTGTCATTCTTTCCCACACTGGTATCCGACTTCGCTGTATTAATTGAAATTGAGTTATTTTACCAAAAAAAATGTGTTGTTCTGACAAAAATAATGAAGTATGTTGTACTTATTTTCAATGTCGGGCGGTACTGTACCCTTTCAGTATACGTCGGACCCGCGTGTCGCCACTGTCAGTGATAGCAGACCGAGCGCTACCACACGGCAGGTCTAGAGAGACGTACTAGCACTCGCCCAGTTGTACAGCCGACTTTGCCTGAGATGGATTACTGACAATTACGCTCTCATTAGCCGAGACGATAGTTAGCATAGCCTTCAAAAAAAATGGTTCAAATGGCTCTGAGCACTATGGGACTCAACTGCTGTGGTCATAAGCCCCCTAGAACTTAGAACTACTTAAACCTAACTAACCTAAGGACAGCACACAACACCCAGCCATCACGAGGCAGAGAAAATCCCTGACCCCGCCGGGAATCGAACCCGGGAACCCGGGCGTGGGAAGCGAGAACGCTACCGCACGACCACGAGATGCGGGCAGCATAGCCTTCAGCTAAGTCATTTGCTACAACCTAGCAAGGCGCCGTTATCCTTTGTTATATTGCTATTATATTTCTGTATCATCAAGAGCGATGTTCTGCAATTATGGATTAAAGTTAAGTATTCCAGAAGCTACGTACTTTTCTTTATAGCATTCATTACGTATCCTGTTTCAGACCTCACGCCAGCCTGCGTGAGTTTAAGCGCGTGCCTTTCGGCCTCCTCTCATTGTGTCTAGGCTGTCTTGCCTAGACACAACATAAATAAGCCTAAAATTTCCAAACTCGATTTTCTCGAAAACAGTTGAGAGTTGCGTCTTGCTGTTTACGTATGTTGAAGTGCTAGTGCCCTACACACCCTATCAATATGAATCAAATTGGTGAGAGGAAGTCGTAGGCCCCCATGTGAACTAATCGTCGTCTGACACTCCCCTTACATGTTATTGTGATACACACGTCGCTACCCTTTCCCTGCCGGCCTGCGTCTGCCAATGCAATACTTCACAGCGGCCTCCTCACTAATACTTATTACCTTTGCTAAAGACTTATTTTCTTTTTTGTTCAAAGGCTGCGTAGGGACAAAAAAACGGCTCTGAGCACTATGGGACTTAACATCTAAGGTCATCAGTCACCTAGAACTTAGAACTACGTAAACCTAACTAACCTAAGGACGTCACACACATCCATGCCCGAGGCAGGATTCGAACCTGCGACCGTAACGGTCGCGCGGTTCCAGACTGAAGCGCCTAGAACCGCTCTGCCACAACGGCCGATTGCATAGGGACATTAACATCTGAAATTACATCGTAGTTGTGATAAAATCCATGGTATCCAAAATGTTATTATCAAAAAATTTAATGGCTTATAAGAATGAAATTAAAAATAGGCGTTTTTCACACACAGTTGTTGAACAGGCTTTGTCTGTGTTCAAGATGGAGCTGTATGTCTATACGTTAGTATCCGCTTCAAGCTTTGGCCGCAATGTCCGACCAGACTCACGGGCTTACTAATGGAGGTTCAAATGGCTCTGAGCACTATGGGACTTAACTTCTGAGGTCATCAGTCCCCTAGAACTTAGAGCCACTTAATCCTTCCTAACGTAAGGACAGCACACACATCCATGCCCGAGGCAGGATTCGAACCTGCGACCGTAGCGGTCGCGCGGACTGATGGAGGCTCTGGCACCATCATCCCATGACCCTCCGGTGGTGCTTACTGAGATATCGGTGCCATTTTCCTACTTTTGGAGGTTGTATCTGGAGTATAGATACCTGCGGGACGTTCTTCCTGTCTCTCGATTACCAACGACCAGTGACAGTTATTGCACGCTACTTCGCCGCCAGTCACCTAATATCGTCGAACTGACATGTCCTGCCGTGCATTAGAACATAGTATGACGCACTACCACTAACTCTATATTCAGACGTACATTCGACGTGCTACTTGCGGTGAACAGAAACCATATTTCTCGAGAGAGACTCCATAGGATCCATCTTGCAGATTCGCCTTTATGCGTGAACTGCAACGTTCAGGATACAGACGGACATTGGCTACGTTGTGGGCCGGCGGAATGGATCTGGTACTTCGTGTGTCAAATTTTGGCTCTCTTTTTAAGAATGTCGCTCGCTTATGTCGATCCACACACTCTCCTCTACCCAGACGCTGCTTATTACCCGAGGACGAAACATGACGCTGTCACATGGATCAGAGGTCACGCGAATCATTGTCTGTTTGGAGGTGGTGTCATACAACTCACGGATTTTTGGAACTATTTGAACGATCTTCATTGCGCAGTTGTGAAGATCCGTAAGTACAGTCAGTACTTTTCGAACTTCTTGAGGAGCATCTTGCACGTTCCGCCCCGTTGCTGGATTATTCATGCCCGCATCTCGTGGTCGTGCGGTAGCGTTCTCGCTTCCCACGCCCGGGTTCCCGGGTTCGATTCCCGGCGGGGTCAGGGATTTTTCTCTGCCTCGTGATGGCTGGGTGTTGTGTGCTGTCCTTAGGTTAGTTAGGTTTAAGTAGTTCTAAGTTGTAGGGGACTTGTGACCATAGCAGTTGAGTCCCATAGTGCTCAGAGCCATTTGAACCATTTTTTTGGATTATTCATGGCAGAAGATAAATTTGATACATTCTCACGTAGGAGATGAATAGATAACAGGCACCAACACGGTATTACGGGAAGACATGCCATGAAGGTGGGACGGCGGCGTCCATAGAGTAGCAACGCCTCATGGGCGTGTTCAGAAGTGTAATATTGCTTTCTTTTTTTTTCAGAGACAAGTCATGCAAAAGGCAGATCAATTTTTTGTTAATAAATAAATGAGACATCGCGGCCTTCTAAAACAAAAACAAAAGTCATAGTAAGCATTAGACCTGGGTTCGATTCTCGGGCCATCCCAAATTTTCAATTTTCTCCATTGATTTCAATCAACACTCACTCACAGCGAAGGTCTGTAATTCCTTTCTGTATTATACTTTCTTAAATATTGTGCAGAAAGATGTGACCATTGAGTAGGCCTATAGCAGAAGTGAAGAAACTAAGAGATAAACGTCAGGTTTCAAATCCAAGTTGAAAGGTTTTCTTGTGGCATACACTTTCTATTTTGCACGTCATTTTTCTCTATATTATTTACTCGCTAAAATTTTTTCCGTGTTTTGCTAATTGTTTAATGCCCTTGTTTATGAACTTTCGAATCAGCATTCCGTTAACTATGGACTGACTCGTTAGAGGACCAATGTGATGTTCAAATGGCTCTGAGCACTATGGGACTTTACTTCTGAGGTCATCAGTCCTCTAGAACTTAGAACTACTTATACTTAACTAACCTAAGGACATCACACACATCCATGCCCGAGGCAGGATTCGAACCTGCGTCCGTAGCGGTCGCGCGGTTCCAGACTGTAGCGCCTAGAACCGCTCGGCCACTCCGGCCGGCACCAATGTGATGTAATGGAGCCTAACGAACATAATGAACTGTCTGATACTGGTGGGTATCCATCATTTTATTTCTAAGACGGTAACATCATACAAAGTAATTTATAGTTAAATGTATTTTGTCGATTGATGCTTTCATTCGAAGTGAATACGACACAATTATGTAAATTTTGTGAAGTTATTTACAGTATTTCCACTTAATTTTGTTAATTTACGTAAAGAATATGTGTTAGTTAATTCAGATACTGTTTTTGCCTGCGACTTAAAATATTTAGATTGCTTAGCTAGAAGTGCAGTATGGACTCATTCTCGATTGACGGGAAGAATAGTTGTAAAAACCGGTCCTGCGAAGTCAGCTTAAAAGATCGGACGTGTTTTGTGCAGACGTAGCAAACAGCTGGAATGTTGTAGCTCATGTGAGAAGATGAAAATCATATAAATGCGAAATCTTGCAACTTTTGTGAACGAGTCGTCTGAGTATTTTAAAATAGAAAGGCAAAAAGAATTAACTATCATTATTTGGTAGTTAAAATGACCCAAAAAACCATTACGACGTTGGAAAGATTTATATTTCTTCGTAGAGGAAAAACTGGAGAGAAACATACAACGAAGCAGACAACGAAACCAGCATTAAAAAAACCAGTCGAGTTCCAGATTAAAACTTTTAAATGTGGACATTTTTACGTATACAAAATAGCAGTACGTTGATGTTTTGACATTACTGGAAATGGTATGTTACACCATGCAGCTTTGGGTCGCATGGTTGCGCGGAATCTGATTTATAAATAAAGTCCAGGAGGGGGCGCCAACACCCACTCAGTAAGTGGCTCGGAACAGCATATCCAGACACTCCGGGATGATGATGGCATTGAAACAGATGATGACACGCGTAAAGCTGAAATATTAAACACCTTTTCCAAAGCTGTTTCACAGAGGAAGACCGCACTGCAGTTCCTTCTCTAAATCCTCGCACAAACGAAAAAATGGCTGACATCGAAATAAGTGTCTAAGGAATAGAAAAGCAACTGGCATCACTCAACAGAGGAAAGTCCACTGCACCTGACGGGATACCAATTCGATTCTACACAGAGTACGCGAAAGAGCTTGCCCCCCGCCCCCCCCCCCCCCCGCCCCCCTTCTAACAGCCGTGTACCGCAAGTCTCTAGAGGAACGGAAGGTTCCAAATGATTCGAAAAGAGCACAGGTAGTCCCAGTCTTCAAGAAGGGTCTTCGAGCAAATGCGCAAAACTATAGACCTATATCTCTGACGTCGATATGTTATAGAATTTTAGAACATGTTTTTTGCTCGCATATCATGTCTTTTCTGGAGACCCAGAATCGACTCTGTTGGAATCAACATGGATTCCGGAAACAGCGATCGTGTGAGATCCAACCCGCTTTATTTGTTTATGAGACCCAGAAAATTTTAGATACAGGCTCCCAGGTAGATACTATTTTCCTTGACTTCCGGAAGGCGTTCGATACAGTTCCGTTCTGTCGCCTGATAAACAAAGTAAGAGCCTACGGAATATCAGACCAGCTGTGTGGCTGGATTGAGGAGTTTTTAGCAAACAGAACACAGCATGTTGTTCTCGATGGAGAGATGTCTACATACGTTAAGGTAACCTCTGGCGTGCCACAGGGGAGTGTTATGGGACCATTGCTTTTCACAATATATATAAATGACCTAGTAGATAGTGTCGAAAGTTCCATGCGGCTTTTCGCGGATGATGCTGTAGTATACAGAGAAGTTGCAGCATTAGAAAATTGTAGCGAAATGCAGGAAGATCTGCAGCGGATAGGCACTTGGTGCAGGGAGTGGCAACTGACCCTTAACATAGACAAACGTAATGTATTGCGAATACATAGAAAGAAGGATCCTTTATCGTATGATTATATGATAGCGGAACAAACACTGGTAGCAGTTACTTCTGTAAAATATCTGGGAGTATGCGTGCGGAACGATTTGAAGTGGAATGATCATATAAAATTAATTGTTGGTAAGGCGGGTACCGGGTTGAGATTCATTGGGAGAGTCCTTAGAAAATGTAATCCATCAACAAAGGAGGTGGCTTACAAAACACTCGTTCGACCTATACTTGAGTATTGCTCATCAGTGTGCGATCCGTACCAGATCGGGTTGACGGTGGCGATAGAGAAGATCCCAAAAAATAGCGGCGCGTTTCGTCACAGGGTTATTTGGTAAGCGTGATAGCGTTGCGGAGATGTTTAACAAACTCAAGTGGCAGACTCTGCAAGAGTGGCGCTTTGCATCGCGGTGTAGCTTGCTGTCCAGATTTCGAGAGGGTGCTTTTCTGGATTAGGTATCGAATATATTGCTTCCCCCTACTTATACCTCCCGAGGAGATCACGAATGTAAAATTAGAGAGATTAGAGCGCGCACGGAGACTTTGCGGCAGTCGTTGTTCCCGTGAACCGTACGCCACTGGAACAGAAAAGGGAGGTAATGACAGTGGCACGTAACGTGCCCTCCGCCACCCACCGTTGGTTGGCTTGCGGAGTATAGATGTAGATGTAGAACAGCAACTTTCCTATTCCCGGAACCGACAAGGTCTCTCACATCGAGAGTGGATGTAACTGCACGTACAGCTGAAAACTTAACCTTTGGAGTAAAAAAGAACGCAGCAGTTTCCAGTGAGCACTTGCTACCGCCGACAAGACAAATATTTGTGACGGCGCTGAGTCGGCTCCGGCTGCGGGCGAGCTGTATGCTTAACTGAGGCTGTTTGTGACCAATGAACTCGGACCCCGGGCAGATAGGGCAGTTTCCGCGGGGCGCCGCGCGGCGGCAGCACCTCCGCGACTCCCGCCCGAGCAGGGCCGCGAGGCTGTGCGTCGCGCCAGTCGCTGTCCGACCTGCGGATAGAACGGGCGCGGGCGGCACATGTGGGGCGTCTGTCAGTGCGTCACGGTCAGCTTCGCGCGAAGTGTCTGGCGCAGTGTGCGTGCGTGGTGAGGGGTTGCTGCTGCGCGCCGGTGCGAACGAGTCATGCACCGCCGGCGCGGACACCATGCGGATTCTGCCCCGTGGTAGAGGCGCGGGACGGGGACGCCAGCGCGCCGCGTCGACGGTCTGGTCGTCATCACCGTCGTCCGCCGCGGCGACAGCCGCTCTGGCACTGCTGCTGATGTTCACGTCGGGCGGTATCGGCGCGCCCACCACCGTCATGGGAGAGCAGTGCGACTGGACTGGAAGGTAGGTGCGTCGCGCTCCAGGGAACCACGTGCGCCTGCTTCCGTGGCCGTGTTTGTTTACCTGGCGCTCGGGAGGCCTCAACCCAGGCAGTGTAGCGGCGAGATTTCTCGGCAGGGAGCGTTCGTGGTGAGGGGCTATGAGCTTCGACACTGCTTCGAAAATAAGTGCATCTGTGGCAGTGGTGTGTCCACCACGTGTGTGTGATTTGTTTCGTGATTCTACTGCGAACCTGAGATTCGTATCATGACATGCCACTGACGTGAGCGGTTTCTTTGAGGGTGAAGTGGACAATCGTGCTTTGCATGAGATTCGTCACCAGCTAAATTGTACTTTATAGAACTGTGCCAGAGGCCACTAGTCTTGTAGTGGGCTGGAGTATGATGTTAAATCAATCGCGCCTCCCCACCACCTACGCCACCCCATGAAATCATGGTTGTGGGGGCAGACTGATCAGTAGCGTAGCTGATGATCTAGTTTAGTTTGGAAGGTGAGAATCACGTGAATTGACGAAGTCAACGAATGTTAATACCAGTGGAAGATTGCAGTAACAGACTGATCTGTGGCGTAGTATAATATTTACGTTAGCGCCATATTTAACGCTCTCCGTTACAGCTCCTCTCAACTATTTAGATAATCTCAGAAAGCCTATAACAGCAGGCCGGAGTGACCGAGCGGTTCTAGGCGCTTCAGTCTGGAACCGAGCGACCGCTACGGTCGCAGGTTCGAATCCTGCCTCAGGGATGGATGTGTGTGATGCCCTTAGGTTAGTTAGGTTTAAGTAGTTCTAGGGGACTGATGACCTCAAATGTTAAGTCCCATAGTGCTCAGAACGATTTGAACCAAAGCCTATAACAGGTAACGCAAAAGTCTCCCAGTGGGTATCTGCATATTGTCTGCATAAATCACGAAGAAATTGCAAGAGGCCGCCACCATACAAGTTTTAACCTTTTCATAGGTATGCCTTGATCCACTTTAATATTTCAGTAGACCATCGTAAAACATTTGACGCAGGCCCTTAATTCCTTTCACTGTTTACCTTTCTTGTATACAGATAAAAGCAGCGTTACCCTTGCCTTCGTACTTCGTGAGTTTTGAGTACTTCCAGTAAATCACGTTGCAAAGAGACCTTTGCGTTATAAAAAAAGAACACAATTTAAGTGGTCATTAAATTAGTTTATTTTTGGCGGTATTAGGAGTCATTGCTCCTAGGCAGGCAGCGTTGAAAGACTCAGGAGCACTGAAATTTAGGTGAAGACATTACACAGATCTATCTGAATGTATTGAGTTCGGGTGTAATGTTCTCGCGCAAGATGGGCAGTGGTGAAGATGTTTCGACATTGTACTGGCCATCTGATCATGCAGCAAAGCCGCGAAATACATAGTTCCGTTTTTTATGTTTATCTTAAACAAGCAGTCATTAAATTATACCAAGCATATGCATTTGTAAACTTGGTGTACCCTGTCTACCTTTCTGCACCTGATAGTACCCCGCGCCCAATGTCGTCTGTTGCCAGCCTGTCATCGGTTCTTACCACCTTTCTTAGGTGGTTTTGTAGTCTCGTTAGCAACCGTCAAGGTAGCCCTGTTCAGCCTTTCCCGCTTTTATGATAGTCATGTGTTTACTCGGGCGTGATAGTCTCAAATCGTATGGCGTGCAACGCTCTGCATCAGAAACAGACAACCGTTCCTTGAAATGATACTGAAACGAGACAGCAGGAAGTACGGGTCCATTTGTTTTCTCTTCATGGTCAGTTCGTCGTGGAGAGCTGAAAACGCTAATAAAAGAAATGAAGGCCATTTCCTGTTGGTGACGACGCTCCTAGAGGTTTTTTACGGTCCGCCGCGGTACGCAATAGGGATCGGAATTTTAATGTGCGCAGTCCCTCTGCCCCCTCGTTCTGTTTATAATCCCTGCTCAATTGATTCCGGTCATCAGGCGAGCACATCTGTCATCATAGTGACTCACGTTCGAGGAACCAGGTTCACGTGTGCAGTTTGCTTATGCTAGGAAAAAGAGTAATAAGTGAGCAACTGTGTCATTCGCTTCGATTCCAAAACCGTATACCACTATTTTTATTCTGATTTTCAAGTTGCTGATGAACGCATTGTGCAACGAGCTGCATGAGTTAATCCTCTCGTTTAGGCACCCTTGTTAGGTAAACATACCATGGTATATATTTTGAAGGCGTGACGAGAGATCGACAGCCATTTTATTCCAGTTTATGATCAGCGAACGATCCCAGCCCGTGTCCCATTCCAGCACGTTGATATAAACTGAGGAGGATTTGTTTTTCTATTTGTAATGATTATGCCACTTATTATGTCACTTATTATACTGAAGTTCGGCGATTCTTTACATTATTCTCGCCCAAAAAGTTCGTGTAAATCAATATTTATTAGGTTACAGCGAGTCGAAAATCTAGCACGTTGGAGCGTTGTCGGTGGGCTAATTGCAGATGTGTATCATGGACGCTTACCAATAAATTTCAGTTACCGTGAATTTTTGAGGCATGAATCGATTCGAAGTAACGCCGCAGAAATTTGTAACTGAATTGTCTCATTTATTTTTGGCCTAACCTGAATCATTTATCAGTGATGTTGGCATATGGCAAGCTCTGTTTCTGGCAACTGGGACAGCATTTCCGAGCCCATACACCTTTACTCCAATTAGTTACACAGTTGTATACACTGAATTACTCTTAATAATTTGTTAACTCCCATGTATTCGCTGTTTAATTTTTACTACACTCATTACTTCTTCACGTAAGTTGCTCTAATGTTGGTGGACAAAGTTATCAATGTTTACATGTTAGACTTTACAAAATCAACGACACTATAGTTACTTGTTAAAAGGTAACTCTTTAAAATAAGCGCACTGTATGATATTTTGAACATTTCCGAAATGTCTGGTAAGGCACACTAAAACACAAATTTTTATGTAGGCCCATAGTATTGTCCAAGTTTTTTTATGGCACATGTTTCAATTTGTCAACAAGATGCTGCAGATAAATAGCCTGCTGCCCATTCGTGTCTGAACAGGGTGAACGTAGTCTTAACCTATACATCTTCACCCATTTGCCATGCATTGCCGGAAAAACACAACACTTCTTTGAGAATTACTCCATTGAGCTCTACACATCCATTACGCTATCCCATAGCATAATACTGCTCCCAGCAGCCTGCGACAGTGCCGCGTTGCAACTTTCGAGCCGGTGTTCACCTCGATGACGGCGTTTGTGGAGACGACAATCGACCTAGTGCAGCAAAAATGTGATTTACCCGAAGAGCCGACACGTTTCCGTTGATAGAGGGTCGAAGCCGGGTGATCCCATGTCCACTGCAATCGTAATTGTCGATGTCGTTGCGTCTACATGTGAACACGTGGGGATAGTCTGCAGCGGAGCTCCATGTTCAACAACGTACGATAAACGGTGTGCTCCGAAACTGCTGTGTTGGCAGAAGAGGCAACACCGTGTTGCTGGAGGAGACGAAATGCACGCGTTTAAGCTCACGTAAACTGGCGTGAGGTCTGGAACACGACAATGTAATTAATATAGCCAATAAGGTACGTTGTTGCTGGAATACTTAACTTTAATCCATAATTGGTTTACATCGCTCTTGACGGTACATTAATAACAATCTCAATATAAACTGGTAATGGCGCCTTGCTAGGTCGTAGCAAATGACGTAGCTGAAGGCTATGCTAACTATCGTCTCGGCAAATGAGAGCGTATTTGTCAGTGTAGCATCGCTAGCAAAGTCGGCTGTACAACTTTTGGTTGAAAAAACCGGAAATTTCTTGTGGAATATTTACAAACATTCCCGCTTCGTCTCGTATAGTTTCATTGACTTCCGACAGGTGGCAGCGCTGTACGGAGCTGTTAAAATGCCGTCTGTAACGGATGTGCGTTGCAAACAACGGGCGGTGATCGAGTTTCTTTTGGCGGAAAACCAGGGCATCTCAGATATTCATATGCGCTTGCAGAATGTCTACGGTGATCTGGCAGTGGACAAAAGCACGGTGAGTCGTTGGGCAAAGCGTGTGTCGTCATCGCCGCAAGGTCAAGCAAGACTGTCTGGTCTCCCGCGTGCGGGCCGGCCGTGCACAGCTGTGACTCCTGCAATGGCGGAGCGTGCGAACACACTGGTTCGAGATGATCGACGGATCACCATCAAACAACTCAGTGCTCAACTTGACATCTCTGTTGGTAGTGCTGTCACAATTGTTCACCAGTTGGGATATTCAAAGGTTTGTTCCCACTGGGTCCCTCGTTGTCTAACCGAACACCATAAAGAGCAAAGGAGAACCATCTGTGCGGAATTGCTTGCTCGTCATGTGGCTGAGGGTGACAATTTCTTGTCAAAGATTGTTACAGGCGATGAAACATGGGTTCATCACTTCGAACCTGACACAAAACGGCAATCAATGGAGTGGCGCCACACCCACTCCCCTACCAAGAAAAAGTTTAAAGCCATACCCTCAGCCGGTAAAGTCATGGTTACAGTCTTCTGGGACGCTGAAGGGGTTATTCTGTTCGATGTCCTTCCCCATGGTCAAACGATCAGCTCTGAAGTGTATTGTGCTACTCTTCAGAAATTGAAGAAACGACTTCAGTGTGTTCGTAGGCACAAAAATCTGAACGAACTTCTCCTTCTTCATGACAACGCAAGACCTCACACAAGTCTTCGCACCCGAGAGGAGCTCACAAAACTTCAGTGGACTGTTCTTCCTCATGCACCCTACAGCCCCGATCTCGCACCGTCGGATTTCCATATGTTTGTCCCAATGAAGGACGCAATCCGTGGGAGGCACTACGCGGATGATGAAGAAGTTATTGATGCAGTACGACGTTGGCTCCGACATCGGCCAGTGGAATGGTACCGTGCAGGCATACAGGCCCTCATTTCAAGGTGGCGTAAGGCCGTAGCATTGAATGGAGATTACGTTGAAAAATAGTGTTGTGTAGCTAAAAGATTGGGGAATAACCTGGTGTATTTCAATGCTGAATAAAACAACCCCTGTTTCAGAAAAAAAATGTGTTGCATTACTTATTGAACTGCCCTCGTAATATGTAAGATGGTGTATATCTTGAAACTGAGCGTAAGCCTACAATTTTTGATGGAGAGAAAATTATCGTTTGTGTAAACAGAACGGTTAATTTTTGCTACGGTGTGCTTAAACCTTTAAGAATCACCAAGTCAGTAGATCTGTAAGACTGATGAGGTAAGGAATGAGGAGGTTCTCAGCACAATCGGCGAGAAAAAGACTTTGGTTCAAATGGCTCTGAGCACTATGGGACTCAACACCTGACGTCATCAGTCCCCTAGAACTTAGAACTACTTAAACCTAACTAACCTAAGGACATCACACAAATCCATGCCCGAGGCAGGATTAGAACCTGCGACGTATCGGTCCCGCGGTTCGAAACTGTAGCGCCTATAACCGCTTGGCCACACCGGCCGGCAGAGGCCAAAGACAGTAGAGGAAGACAGAGATGGGAATACATTCAGAAATAATTGAGATGAAGAGGTTGGAACAGGGAGGAGTTCATGGCGGACGACATCGAACTAGTCAGCAGACTGATGATATAAAAAAGACTCTAAATGGACTAAATTGCATGTAGTAGATCCCAAGTGTAAAAAGTTTGAGCATACCTGACAGACACGTTTCCTTACAAGCAGCCTAACTAAAACTGCAAGTTTTTTAGTTTTTCACTTTTTACATGAAGCGATGTGGTGAAAGTTCTGACGCATTGTAGAGCCAGGGAATGTATGGCCAAATACTGTATTATCGTGAAATATGGGAGATAGTGTCAGAGACACGATACGTGAATTGGAGTGGCAATCATTAAAACAGAGGCGTTCTTCGTTGCGACGGAATCTTGTCATGAAATTTCAATCATCAGTTTTCTCCTCCGATTGCGAAAACATTCTGTTGGCACCCACCTATATAGGAAGAAGTGATCAGCGCGATAAAATAAGAGAAATCAGGGCTCGCTCAGAAAAATTTAAGTGCTCGTTTTTCCCGCGTGACGTTTGTAAGTAGGCTGTTTAGGTTTTTATGTTGGTAACGTCACGTAGCGCTCTGTATGAAAATCACAGGCTGTGCTGTGTGCAGTCTGTGGCTAGTTGGCATTGTTGTAATAGTCGCTATTGTACTGTTGGGCAGTTGGTTGTTAACAGCACGTAGCGTTGCGCACTTGGAGGTGAGCCGCCAGCAGTGGTGGATGTGGGAAGAGAGATGGCGGAGTTTTGAGAGCGGATGATCCGGACGTGTGTTCGACAGAAAGAGTAAATTTGTAAGGATGTCATGAACTGGTATATATATTACGACTTTTGAATACTATTAAGGTAAATACATTGTTTGTTCTCTATCAAAATCTTTCATTTGGTAAGTATGCCTATCAGTAGTTAGTGCCTTCAGTAGTTAGAATCTTTTATTCAGCTGGCAGTATTGGCGCTCGCTGTATTGCAGTAGTTTGAGTAACGAAGATTTTTGTGAGGTAAGTGATTCATGAAAGGTATAGTTTAATGTTAGTCAGGGGCCATTTTTTGTATGGATTATTGAAAGTCGGATTGCGTTGTCAGTTGAGTGTTGATCAGATTAAGTAAAGAGAGAAATGTCTGAGTACGTTGAGTTTTGCTCAGCTGTTTGAGTATCAAATAACGTAGAGGTTTATCAGCACAGTAATTCACTAATTTTTCTGAGGGGACATTTCACGTTCGAGGGTGGAACGTTAGAGAGACAGCTTGAAAGTGGTTCGTTGAACCCTCTGCTAGGCACTTTATTGTGAATAGCAGAGTAAACATGTAGATGTAGAAATACTGGTAGTGGATTAGAGAGGAGAAGTCCTCAGAGTGAAACAGGCGACCGGCTTCACGTTCGCTTTCACGTCCCGCGCGAGGACGGATTTGTAGCTTTTTTTTTTTTTGCGTCGCTGGACATTTGGGTGCTACAGTTGTCGGGAGTAAAAGAAGAAGCCGAGAAGAGGCCGGACGAACCGCGTCAATGCAGTGCGACACGGTGGCGAGGACGCATCGCGTGCAGCCGATACGACGGAGTCCGGGGCAGGGTGACGGCGCAGAAAGCGTTGTTGCGGAAAGGGGGAGGGGGCGGAGGAGTGAGGGATGAGCCACAAAAGCCGGGACGAGACAGTAGAGAGGAGCTCGCGGCCCGCCGCCGGGACTGGAAGTCAATTTGCCGTCGCGCCGTGGCGCGCCCGGAGCAGCACAGTCCATTACGAGCTCCGGGGCAAGGTCGCCGCCGCCGCCGCAGCGTTGATTGCGTTCGCCTGCGGCCGACCGGGCAGCGCTCTGGCGGGCTTTCGCGGAACGCGACCCACCGGTGGTCCCGCGACGAGACAAGGCGAGGCACAAGAAAGGCACCACGGTTCGCGCCGAGGCCGCTCTTAAAAGCAGCGGCGGCGACAGTCCACGCCGGGCTGGCTGGTTGCCTGCCTCGGTCTGAACTAGAGATGGGCAAACTCGTTCATTCTTGGGAACTAGTTCACTGCTGATCGTTCTTTTTTGGGAACCGTTCATCTTTACTCGTTCACCGTTGTCGAGAAAATCGACAGTTAAAAGAAACCGTTGCCATGAAATACTCTTCGATTAATAATTTTCTACAGCGTCGTGGCGCAGCGGTAAGCGCTCGGGTTCGTAATCCGAAGGTCGCCTGATCGAATCTCGCGCCATACAACATTTTCTTTTTATTATTAGTTTATTGTAATTCATATATATATATATATATATATATATATATATATATATATATATATATATATTAATTGTCTTCATAATGTTAACCACGTATAGTTAACGGAAGACGTAGAAACGATATTCCGAAACGAATACGTATAGCGGACGTTCGAATTAGAATAGAAACCCCACGAACACAAATTTTCTGTGGCAGGTACGAAATATAAACTCCGTTACACGCTCGTTACACTTGAAGGACAGATGTTGAATGGGCCGAAACGATCCGCCGCATAACAGCGTAGTTGCCTGCTAACTTCGAAAGAAGGTAGATGCGGTCCCTAGCGCAACTTATAACATCGTCGAAAAAATATATATATATATAAACTATTAATGAATTGCTTATGCATGTTGGTGAAGGCGGATCGCTCTCCAATTGTACCGCCTCCATTTTTCCGTTTGTTCAACAGGGTGTACCAAAGCTCTCACGTTCGTATTGATTTTCGACGATGTACAAAACTTAATGTTTTGTACATGAAAGATAAGCGAAAGTGGCTTTATATGAATTTTCTTACACTAAAAATTAAGCAAATTATTGAAAATTACCTGCTAAATCAAGTCGATGAAATCAAAAAATAAATAACAAAAAAAACTTGCCTTGTTATAAGTATGTCTTCTGCTGTTCATCGATATAATGAAGTGAGCAGATATGCCCTTTTGTTACCTGAAAAGACGTACCTATTACATACAACGTAATTTTTATGTAATTTGCGTAACCATAAAATACTTTTTGATTACCGCTCGTGGACGCTGAATAGCGAGAACCAAGTGCAAGAACAGTTTGGAACACATCTAAAATAGGCGAACAACTGGATACTGAACTAACAAGGAGCAGTCGGCAGTGGAACTGAGACAGGTGGTCATGCGAAGAACGACGACTGCGGCCGAGGGAGACTGAGACTGAGACGAGCACGCGACCGAGGCTGGAACGAGAACTGCCCAAGTGACACCGCCGCCACCGAAGTGAACTATGAACCGATCGTTCCTTGGAATTCGTTCCTCGGTCCTTTCGTTCATCTTGGTGAACCGTTCCTTTGCACCCGTTCGTTCGCGAACTACCCATCTCTAGTCTGAACAGTCTGAATCAGACACATTGTGAATTCGTTTCTCATCATTTGTTACACACATAAGAGCAAAAAAAAAAAAACCTGGTATAGACATGTGCATTCAAATGCAGGGATGTGTAAACAGGCAGAATATGGCGCTGGGGTAGCCAACGCCTATACAGGATGGTCCATTTATCGTGACCGGACCAATTATCTCACGAAATACGCGTCAAACGAAGAAACTACAAACAACGAAACTTGTCTAGCTTGAAGGGGGAAACCAGATGGCGCTAGGATTGGCCCGCTAGATGGCGCTGTCATAGGTCAGACGGATATCAGCTGCGGTTTTTTTTTAATAGGAACCGCGATTTTTTATTACATACTCGTGTAGTGCGTAAAGAAATATGAATGTTTTAGTTGGACCACTTTTTTTCACTTTGTCATAGATGGCACTGTAATGGTCACAAACATATAACAGAAAGAAGTGTGATAATTAATTGAAACCCTCACCTGCCGACAGGTGTTGTTGATATAGGTTGGTGGGTTGGTTGGTTTGGGGAAGGAGACCAGACAGCGTGGTCATCGGTCTCATCGGATTAGGGAAGGATGGGGAAGGAAGTTGGCCGTGCCCTTTCAGAGGAACCATCCCGGCATTTGCCTGGAGTGATTTAGGGAAATCACGGAAAACCTAAATCAGGATGGCCGGACGCGGGATTGAACCGTCGTCCTTCCGAATGCGAGTCCAGTGTTGATATAGGCCTACCTCTATGGGGACAGCTGAAAATGAGTGCCCCGACCGGGAGTCGAACACGGGATCTCCTGCTTACATGGCAGACGCTCTATCCATCTGAGCCACCGAGGACACAGATAAATAGCGCGACTGCAAGGACTTATCCCTTGCACGCTTCCCGTGAGACCCACATTCCCAGCTGTCCACAATTCTACATATGTAATGTACCTAATAGATATTTGCCTACTCACTCATTACTCGCGCACACTTTGGAGATCCCGGGCTCGAGTCCCGGTAGGGGCACACATTTTCAGCTTCCCCCATCGAGGTAGGCCTATATCAACAACACCAGTCGGTAGGTGAGGGTTTCAATTAATTATTACACTTCTTTCTGAAGCAAAAACGTTTTTTTCTGTAAATAATTGTTAAATCGATCTTCAGACTATTATAGGACTTCGTTCTTATTTTGTTATACTATGAGAAGTAAAGAATCAGAGATTCGTTTGAGAAATTTTCGGGAAGGAGTTAGATAATAAATTCTAGAGAAGCTGCACGGTCGTCAATGGTATCTGTTATTTCGAGAACAGTTACTATCTTCAAATATATCAGAAAGAAGTGTTATTTGGTGCAGTGTTTCCTGTTATACGTCTGTCCTCAAGCCATCGCGGAGTCTGTATACCTACCCGCGTTACAGTCTTCCTGTCCCACCTATTAATCCTACCTGGTAACGCTATTCCACTGACGAGCAGCACCCACAACAGAGTCTGAGGAGAGTTTTGTAAGCTACCTCGTTCGTAGTAACTTAGGATTCTTCCTATGAATCTCCTCACTGCTAGCTCCGTGGCAGGTTTAGCTTGAAACGCTCAGGAGACGGGTTCATTTGAGATTCTTCCGGGCTGTTACTGTTTTGCTGGACAAGCGCCAGTGGTGTAATCAAACAATAATGGATCTTTTCACACATTTACGAGTGTTCGCTACATTTGTTTTATGCGGCGGTCCATGCAGAAACGTCGAACCTATGTATGTCTTCTTGCACTCAGCTGCAATTTTGCAGATTCGTCACTTCTCTGCCTACAACAGTAAAGGGGAGTTGCTTGAGGAATTTTCGACGTTACAACCATCTTTGAAGACGTATCTCCGTTTGAGAATGTCGTAAGAAGTACTGGTCACAAGGAAGTCTTCAAGCCAGTCGTGAAGCAGTTGCGATTACAATGTTTATGGCTTCGTCCGGCGGGAGAGGGAGGAGTGGCGATGACGTCAGAACAGTGTATTTCAGATATAGCAGGTGGTTCGCCGGCAGAACAACAGGGCAATCACGGTGCCTAGATTACCATAACTCACACGCGCTCAGGTGGTAGTTTTCTGCTCTCAACGATTGTGGAGGGGGTCAGCGATCTGGAACCGTCGTCGTAGGCAGTTGGGCTGGCTCGGGTAACTGCGTCTGGAAGCACCGGCATTGTCGTGTCGGCGAGAGGGCCTGTCCAGCCAGCGCTGGAACTGATTGCTACTTTTATCTCCAGGGCCATCGACCGGAGCAGCGCTCGTGGAGATACCCCGCGGGGAACGGAATTGGATCTCCGACACACGGGGCTTCCTTCTATACTGCCACCCACTTAGTACCGAATCGCTTTCAAATTACCTACAGGGTAAACATATGTACGTACGTTATACCGATTGAAACCAGTGCCTTTCTTAAGCAATTTTCGATGCGGCGTTACGTTCGTTGCCTAGAATTTATTGTACTTTCGTAAGATTTGTTGCTGGATAAAGCGAGGAAGAATAGAAGAGTTAGACAGGTGACGTTACAGAAGGATATTGAAAATTTCGTGGGTCGATAAGAAATGTCGTTCACAAAAAAGATGTGGAAAACGGTGAATAGAAGAGAGAGAATAAAGGCACATGCAGAGGTACTAGGGGGACCCGAAGACAGTAATTACTGCAGGAGAAGCAGAGATTAAAATATGTAGAACAAAAAAATTGAAGTGATAATGTGAGGCGGACTAGTGACAGAAGAGGAAACAGTGGCTCACCGCATCAAACCAGACTGAAGATTGAACAACAAAGCATTTCCATAACAAAAACCAGAGGTATAAGATTATGGTCACCAATTAAAAATGTTCCGTAAAATTCCTCCCAAGATATTTTCAGAAGGCGTAATTTTAATGTCATATTTTTTTAAAGTTGAAACGAAGGTGTGTTCTCCGGCCGGTGTGGCCGAGCGGTTCTAGGCGCTTCAGTCTGGAACCGCTACGGTAGCAGGTTCGAATCCTGCCTCGGGCATGGATGTGTGTGATGTCCTTAGGTTAGTTAGGTTTAAGTAATTCTAAGTTCTAGAGGACTGATGACCTCAGATGTTAAGTTCCATAGTGCTCAAAAGCCATTTGAACCATTTGAAGGTGTGTCGCCTGCGTTAGTTCTTGGCCTGCACTATCTGATGATTGCCTAGTAGGGTCACGAGAATATGGCACAAGTGAAAGACAAACGTGTTGAAAGAAAAAACATTGCGGGCAGCCTCCGATGCCCCGACTGGGTACGTCTGACATCATGGCTTCAGTACTCGATGGAGTGTCACCGTTTCCGCCGATTGAAACCAGTTTTTAATGCTGGAAATTTTGTGCCAGAAGAAATGAATTATTTCTGCACAATTGTAAGTGAGAAACAGGGAGGCATACTGCTGTTAGCAACACCCAGTCTAATGAAGCAGCGTGCCTAATGAAGCGTAGTTTTCGTGTCGGTATTATTTACGTTGAAGCTTTTTTTTTTTAAATAGCTAACCGTAAGCTTAAGACAATTACATCATAGTGCAAAGATTAAAATGTTTGCAGGGGTGATTTGCGCGTTGCGGCATTGGTGCAAAATTGTCCCGTGTGTGTTTCGTTCAGGTCAAATCACTCGACGCAAGCCACACGACTTCGTAGAATCGCAACAGAAACTACCAGATCCCTTTCCGTTATTTGTCGTTGCAGAACCGAATGCTGTAAAATGCAAATATGCACTGCTTATTTTACTTCAAAATTCCTACACGAGAAAAGATATTTTACTACTGCTAAACTCTTTCCTGACTTGTGACTGAAAAATGTTCATATTGGAATAAGGCTATGGAAATCTCTCCTATCGATGTCGTTCTATTGTCTTGCGTGAATGTAAACACATGAATTGCTCTACCTCTCAAGCCAGAAGCGTTTTCATGCATCACATAAAGAGGCCGGCCGGTGTGGCCGTGCGGTTCTAAAGCGCTTCAGTTTGGAACCGCGTGACCGCTACGGTCGCAGGCTCGAATCCTCCCTCGGGCATGGATGTGTGTGATGTCCTTAGGTTAGTTAGGTTTAAGTAGTTCTAAGTTCTAGGGGACTGATGACCTCAGAAGTTAAATCCCATAGTGCTCAGAGCCATTTGAACCATTAGCATCACACAAAGACTCTTTTGAACGTAAGAACGGGCTTCTACGTCGTGTTCTAGGGGATGTTCCTTTGCCTACCTGAACCAGTTGCAGGGATACGTACAACGTCCATGGACGCCAAAAAATGGTGGTGCTTGTATTTTTCACATACGCTTCATCATTGCCAGGCGTGAAACAAGCATTAAGTGACAAGCCTATACCCTTTGGATTCGTAGTCTTATACGTAGGTATGGAGCCACGAAGATTCTGTTATATTACTGTGTGTACGTTTGTAACTGCCCAACTACCAATACAAAGGTCCGAGGTTCCGTCCGTAGGATTGAGAACAGGTTTAATTTCCTTGCGTGTACCAGTTCCTCAGATTGATCTCATTTATCGTCGTTGGAGAATCACCAGTAATTAGTATTTTTACACTCTACAATCTTGGTAACCTGTTCACTAGATAAATGATGATCCCTAAATCCCGTTTAGTCGAGATCTCTTATACGACATATACATGGTGTTCTGTTCCACCATTCATGTTACATACATCTAGAAGTTGTAGAGGAGACTTAGTGGACCAAGTTTTACATAGGAACCCATGTCCAGAAACGTCATCCAACGATGCTACAGTTCGCCTGTTTTATATATATATATATAATAGTGTGATTCCGTGATGATGGTACAATCTTCCTAGGGTAATGGAGAAGGATAAATATATCAATTTGAGGTATGGGTCCCTGTACAGGAAACGAAAGAGTCGAAAATTATAAGCGAAAACTGTTCTCATGCTTTTGACAGCGGAATACGTGAACTGGTAATGTTTTGCTAGGACTGTAGGATAGGCAACTTTCAGAGGCGGTAGTATGGACCAAAACAAGAAAAAAGTATTCCGTAAACGTGGGCTTTAATTTGCATACCTGAGGAACCATGGACCAAACGCTACTGTGAAACACACATCCTAAAATGGAATAAGTGCTCATAGCTCTGAAGGTACGTTTCAGAGCACATTTTTATTAAATGTTTATTGTTCTGGTCCTTACAACCACCTCTGAAAATACGGAATACTTTTTCTTTTTACACCCTGTCTTGTCTGTCAACACGTTAGACTATCTGTTTTTGAGAAAAGGGGTGCTGGCGAGCGCCTTATAGTCTTGGAGAGACGGACGCTTCCTTTGTGTGAGCGTTAACAGCGGCAGGCGCGTGTGTACGCCGTTCGGCGGCTCGTTTCGTCCTTAAGCGGCGGCCGCGTCGTCATGAGCGAGCAAGACTGGCTGCTCCACTTCCTTATATGCGCTGCCGCTGCGGCGTTGTCAGGTCTGTGGCGGACACCTGTTTACCGAGCTCTGCTTATCTCCGCCCCGTCGCGCACTGCACCCGCAATGGCGCGCCCCCGTATCGCCAGAATGCACTCCTACCTTCTGGCGCTGAAAGCAACCTCCTCCTGTCACTGAAACGCTTGGCTAGGACCAGCTTCAGCGGACGCTCGGAGTTGTGGCTGGCCGTGGCCCCGCTTACTGCGTGCAGCTGGTCTGTTCACTACACGTCTTAATGTTCGTTGCATCGTTAAATTCTACATCTATATGCGCCACTGAAGTGCGCGCCTTAGGTTACACACCATTATACCACATGCTAAGTCTTCCTCCCGTTCCAGTCGCGTATGCAGCCGCTCAAGAATGATTGCTTCTATGTAGAGTCGTAAAACTACCGTGGACCATCAAAAGTAGAATGCCGCAGTTTTCCTAGTAGCTTTGGCCAGTTCAGATTGTGACCGCGTTACCCGTATGTTAGGCGTGTTGCATACCTGTGGGGCGCACCTAATTTCTGTCGCTTTGTTTACGTATGCAGTCAGTGTTTTACTAGAATCCCCTAGAAAACAGAAGCGGTGAGCCGTCTAGAAACTGAGTGAGGATGTATGAAGGATAACATAATGTAGAGAACATTTTTGTTCTACATGGTTAACCTCCTGTCGATTACTTAGAAATAAAGTAGTGGTAACCAAGTTGAAATTGTCAATACAGGTTTTAATTGAAAATTTTTGACTTGTAACATGAAACAGGGGCATATTGTAGTAAAATAAAAAAAATCAGATTTATCATAGTACTAGACATAGCATTTTACTCAAAAAAGGTAAAATAATAAGAAACACAAAACAAAAGCCCTAATAGACGTCACTTAGAGACTTCGTACATGTTTCTGTTATTCATAATACTTTCGCACTTTTCAATAATGACAGAAGACTCTTGCCTTTGGTTACGATGATGAATCTTCTGTTGAGTACAAAAAATAACAACAATTACAACAATATAGATTTTTGTGTTTGTGTATATTAACTGTACGTGCATCAATAATAATTGCTTTCGTTTATGTAAAAGCGCAAAACTATTATTATTACATATAAAAATGCGATATATATTTTGTAAGAGTATAGAATCACAGTAGCCTAACACACTGAACGATGTGCGGTTCAAATTACGTACAAAACAAAAAAAACAGTGTCGCCGGCTCCATTTACTAAGTCTATTAACGACCGAACCGTAGTTTCCGTAGAGCGCAGCTCTACTTGTAAGCCTCTGTACGAGCAACAGTTCGCCTAATCTGGCCTTCACAGACCACGGGAACGATACATAGACGGCTGAAGTGTACTCCAGATCCTTCGCACCATGCTGGTTCCTTAAACATTGCTAGCTGGCTTTCGGAGCGATGTTCTTAAAGCATCTGACAGTTCTGGTTTCTCAGAATTTCCGTGATGGTGTCTTGTGAGTAAAGCCTGTGACTACCTCTGTCCTTTGATTACGTTCGATGCTCTCCACTAGTCCCGTCTAGCACGAGTCCTACACACGTCAACAATACCCTAGCAGAGAAACCGCAGTTGTTTTGTAAGCGGTTTCGTTTACACGCTGACTGCATTTTGTGTGTGTTTATTTTAGGAGATGGGAATGGGGCAGTTGCAGAGGGTGAGTGAGGGCTGTTTGGCACTGAGGGGGCTGCGGAGGGAGACGAGATAATGGCAAGAGCAGTGGAGTGGGGTTATGGGAACTCGTGAACTACAGAAACAGTCTCTGCCCCTCCTCCCCCCCCCCCTCCCTTTTCTGAGTCACTCGTAAAGCGTACTTAAAACAGTAAAACAATATATTGACAATGTTGTCACCGCTCACAACCCAAAGAAGCAAAAGAACGGCGCTGAATGCGAAGCCACAGTAACATCTCGATAATGTGTGAAATTTTTATAAAACTGAAGTGCAAAAAACAACTCAGATGCCGAAAAAAAGAAGTGTGTTCCTAAAAGCCGAAACATCAGGAAAGCTCAAAGTGCAACCTAATTTCTTTATTTATATAAGTTTTGAGTTCCAACATTTAGTTGATACAGGACCAGTAACAGTTTCTTATATTCACGAGACGTTTATTAAAACTGCGTCACAGTTGCTGTACGTATGTTCGGCGACTGGTTCCGAACCAGCTGTGCGCGGGATAGCCCCGCGGTCTAGGGTGTCTTGCCACGGTTGGCGTGATTCCTCCGTCGGAGGTTAGAGTCCGCCCTCGGGTAAGGGCATAGGCATAGGCATGGGTGTGTGTGTTGTGCGTATCGTAAATTAGTTTAAGGTAGATTAAGTTGTGTGTACGCCTATGGACCGATGACCTCAGTAGTTCGGTTCCATTGGAACTTATCACAGATTTCACCAGCCGGTGTGGCCGAGCGGTTCTAGGCGCTTCAGTCTGGAACCGCGCGACCGCTACCGCCGCAGGTTCGAATGCTGCCTCAGGCATGGATGTGTGTGATGTCCTTAGGTTAGTTAGGTTTAAGTAGTTCTAAGTTCTAGGGGACTGGTGGCCTCACATGTTAAGTCCCATAGTGCTCGGAGCCATTATCACAAATTTTTCGAACCTGCTGGTTTATTCTCAAGGTTGAACTACTGCTGGTGCATTGAAAATGCCAGACTTTAGTAACGAACATCAAAATGGGAATACATTGTGTACAAAGTAATCTTAGACGACTGTCGCAATCAACATGTGCCTACTTTGTAAGTCAGAATCAGACTTCATAGTGTGACACAGTTGATCACGATTTTGGTCAGTAGCCGTTTTTTTTCTCTTTTTTCACCCTGCACAATGACGTGTTCGTGTTAGGTACACGAAATTCGACCGTCGTTCAGTGTCATATCTATCTATCGCTTGAGCCTTGTCCCGCAGCTACCCAGGGTCAGCCATTGTTACTCGGATTTGACATGTTAATGTTTAAGGGGTGGCCAGATGCCCTTCCTGCCACCCCCCGTACACCCTGGGACGGAATTGGTATACCCCAACTGTCTGCGTCTAGTGTAATCCATAGAATAGTGCGAATGTGTTCAGATCTCTACGAGCCGTGGAAGTGAGGCGGAACATGGGGACCAGGCCGGTATTCACCTAGCAGGATGTGGAAAACCGCCTAAAAACCACATCCTGGGTGGCCGGCACATCGGACCTCCTCTTTAATCCTCCGGCGCGCCTACTCGAGTCCAGGAAGCAGCGCGTTAGCGCTCTCTGCTATCCTGGCGGGTTCGTTGAGTGTCATATATCAGTTCAAAAGGGGAGGAATGGAAATACATTCCATCTGTAATTGAACTGTGGCTAGTTTTTTATTTACAAAATGTAGAAGTAGTTTACCGGCAGGTTATCTGTGACTTATGAGTTAATATTTACCATATCAATAGTGAACCTGTAGGCTTGCAACCCTGGCCCACGCAATCTAGCGCAAAACTAAATATTTGCAGATAACACTCCTGCGCTTATCGCGTTTGGCAGACGTATTTCCACAAGCGGGGAGAAACGTGTCGGAACTGGTCGCCGGGAGCGTGACAATGTGGCCATTGTGAGGAAACGAGTGCGTGCCGGCACGCAGTGCGTGAGTCAACGCAGAAGCGTTGCGTGGTCTCGACCCCCGGCCACCTGCAGGGACACCTGGCGGACAGCGGGTGAATCACGGGCGTCCGAGGCTCCCATAACGGCGGAGAACAGCAGACAGCGCGGCCGCAGGTTTTGCGGGCGCGTCAGCCTAGAAGGTAGTTGCAAGTGCCGCCGGCAAGAAAAGGCGAAGAAGGGGCCGCCAGTTTCCGTGAAAGGCAAGCAGGCAACCGCCAGCAACTGCGGACCTTGAACGAAGGTGGCCTCCGACACAATGACCGCCGCTCGGACACTAAAACTGCTGCCGACTACGATCACATTTACGTTAATTGGCACCTGGCGTTTAAAGTCGTACGTTGCGGCGACTTTTTCGCGACAAGTATTTTGTGCAGGCAGCCGCCGCAGTACTCGAGGGTGATTGAAAATAGCTTCAAATCATCTAGACTTTCCTGTAGCACCACTCTTGAAAAGTTTCCCTTCTCGTCGGAATTGTGTGTTGTCGAAGCGGTTCTAGGCGCTTCAGTTTGGAACCGCGCGACCGCTACGGTCGCAGGTTCGACTCCTGCCTCGGGCATGGATGTGTGTGATGTCCTTAGGTTATTTAGGTTTAAGTATTTTTAAGTTCTAGGGGACTGATGACCTCAGATGCGAAGTCCCATAGTGCCCAGAGCCCTTTGAATCATTTACCTCTGTTCCTCTTTGTTTCGTGGGAGATTCTAGCGAGAAAAACTTTGGAAAAAGTTTGAAACTTTGTATAAAGTTTATTAGAAGTTGTTGTGTTATCTCTTTATCAGATAGGAAATGAATATAGTGTGGATAATTTGTGGGCCATGAATTATCCTGCCTCAGGAGACACACAATTTCTAAGATTTTTCAAATGGTTCTGACCACTATGGGACTTAACATCTGAGGTCATCAGTCCCCTAGAACTTAGAACTACTTAAACCTAACTAACCTAAGGACATCACACACATCCATGCCCGAGGCAGGAGTCGAACCTCCGACCGCAGCGGTCGCGCGGTTCCAGACTGAAGCGCCTAGATCCGCTCGGCCACAACGGCCGGCCTCTAAGATTGTTACTTCACTTATTACGCTACACATTTCAGTAAGATTATACCTCTTCATGTGCAGGTTATGACAGCATTTAAATTTCTAAATTTGATGATAATCATATGAAAATAATACTGAAAATATTTTTGTTGCCTTGGAAGCAGTTACGCAACCTGTAACTCGAACTGGTTGGCTCTCTTAGCCATCTTGTAACTGTAAACTGCAACATCGTTCCGTGATTTAATTAGACTACCTTCTCTTACCCGTGTTTTACTTTCGTTCATGTTCTCCGCATAACCGCGTTTCAGGACGCTATCCATTGTCTTCAATAAGTTTTCCAAGTTGTTTACTCTCTCAGTTAGAATTACAGAGTTACCAGCAAACCTGAAAGTTTGTTTCATTTCCCAGATGTTTAATTCTCTTTCCGAATATCTCGCAGGCTTCCTTTACGCTTTTCTCAGTGTGCAGTTCGAATAATACAGTGTAGGGGCTACAACCCAGCCTCATTGGCTTCTCGCCTGCTGCTTCCCTTTCACGACCTCGGATTGTGACTGCAGTTTGGTTTCTCGACAAGTTGTAGAGAACCTTACGCTTCTTGTTTTAAAGAAAGTAAAAAGCGTCGTGTATTTTCCAATTATCTCTAACGGGGAGGACATACTATATGACAGTTTAGCGCCATCTAGTAGGACTTCCCGCAAACTATGGCTGGACAAACTATACTTGCGTTCGAACAGGTTCGAAATTACGCCATACTCCACAGCGTTCGATTCAATATCCAACATCCAACTTTGTCGAACTATGACGTGACATTTGACTCGCGCTGCGCGAGTGCAAGGGATACGCAAGGGAGGTGCAAATTAGGCACAACAAAAAGCTACGGTCTGTTTGAAATTTGATAATTTCGTAAAACACCCGAGAGAATATCATTAAGTCCTTCCACAAACTCCTATTGGTTTGAACAAACTTATGGCTTCTCATACAGTACCGGTATTTATTGCTATATCGCAATTTATGCTTATTTTTAAGCAATGATAAACATGAAAATGTTGCCCCCCAAAAAATATTACGTAACTGAACCTAGTATGATTTTTTATTTGTATGTGAGAGGCGGTGATGATTAACCAAATAGGTTGCAAATGAATAACTCAGTCCCCTGTTCACTCATTAAGGTAACAGATAAAAATGTTACCAGGTTTTAATCATTTTGAACGTAATACACCAACAATCAGATGAAAAAATTAGGCAAGAATTAAATGACGAACAAACAAAATATGTCGCAATAAAGTGATGGTGACTTCAATCGCGAGAATGAGTTGCAGCAGCAAGACCAGTCCTGGAGATAGTACTACCACGTGTCACTAGATGGCAGGACGAGTGGAAGTTGGAGAATTGAACAGAATAGCGATTGCAATCTTTTTTATTATTATTAGTTGCCGTTGTTACGCACGACTCCATCCTAGAAGATATTTCAGTCCGTGTTTCACAGTTAGTTTTGGTATTAAAATCCATAGCGCATCAAAAACGTAAAGGTAGAGCGTTGTGATAGTACCAATAGTAGTAGTTACTAGATCGCAGGCCGATCAAAAGACGGAGCAAAACTGGAGATTTTCCGAACTGTGACGTACGTTGTTCGGACAGTCTGACTCCATTAAAACACAGCTCTACTGTCAACTACCTCTTTCGCCGCTAGCAGCGCCGAACCAAGTCTCGCGCTGCGTTTGCGAGCGAGACTCGGTTCGGCGCTACGGCTGCGTTTCCATTGGCGATGCAAAGACCGACGTGGCTGATACGCCGCCTGTTTTGGTCGCTGAGTGGCGCCTGCTGCTGTGGTCGTGTGGCGGTGGTGCTGTGCCGGCCACTTCCTCATTAGCCTAGCCGCTGCGTCTAATGCGGCCAACTGCAGCTTTCCGGGGCAACGCTCAGTCCAGTCGCTTCCGGCACGGTCACTGCACCGCCATCACAACCTGCAGCACACCAGCCAGTTACTAAATACCAACAAAGACGACGACGGCGCAAAAATGAATCGCGCAGTCATTCATAAACAATATGCTCCAACTTGATTGCAACTGTGGCGCTACATTTTATCAGGGGACGTCCATTAATTAAGTGAATTCTTTTATAATCTAGACCCCACCCCACCTCTCCCCTCCCCACGTTGGTGGTTTAGTGACATGTGGTTCAAAAATGGCTCTGAGCACTATGGGACTCAACTGCTGTGGTCATAAGTCCCCTAGAACTTAGAACTACTTAAACCTAACTAACCTAAGGACAGCACACAACACCCAGCCATCACGAGGCAGAGAAAATCCCTGACCCCGCCGGGAATCGAACCCGGGAACCCGGGCGTGGGAAGCGAGAACGCTACCGCACGACCACGAGATGCGGGCAGTGACATGTGGTCGGACCCACTCCCTCACGTGATGGTTACCCCGTAGTCAGATATTACCCCGTAGTCAGATATAAAAAAAGTCAAATTATTTTTATTTGTATTAAATACCGATTAAAACACTTAAATACTAGTTTTATTTATAAAGTGCAATAAACATCGTTTCGCTGTTTCTTGCATCTCTCTGTTGTTCTCTTGTCCTCTTTTTGTTACATTTAGTGTTCGTTGCCTTTCCTTCGTTCTAATGGTCTTTCCTTTCTTTCCGTTTTGTGTTATATGTCTCGTCTATTTTATTCTCACACTTGCGGCATTGTTTTATTAGGAACAAGGGACCGATGACCTCGTAGTTTAGTCCCTTTGCCCCTCTTTTAAACCAACCGAACATGGTTTCAACACCATGTTTAAAATTGGCTTGTTAAAAAAAAAAATACAAAAGTCTACCTTGAGTAGTATACCGACGGACAGAACGGAGAAAGGTGGACAAAAAGGCTCCACAGAAATTGTATTAACCGTTTTCACGAATACCTAAGTAAAGATCTTTAATTGAAACACTATGCTCATTAAATGTGTTTGAAACTGTATTACTTCACAGATGAAAGACAGTTGTTTGTACTTTCTTCAGCTGTATGACTACAAAAGTTTTCTATCTCTTGATTAACATAATTGCTAAAAGGATTACTGTCGGTGAACTTCAGATAAGCTTCCTTCCTTTCTCGAATGCGTGCTTCCTTTTAGGTATGTTAAGCGTAACATTCACAATGTAACTCTTTTGATGCATACTCATGTTGAACTGTATAACATCAGTTGCGTTGCAGAATACCACTAATGACTCACTGAAATGCTTAATTTCGACCGGCGCGGCAGAGAACTCTCCAAACGAAATGTAGTCGGAGCATCCTGGGCATACACACATGTGAAGAATTCAGTTCAGAGGGGCCATAGCCATTACTGGGCATTTTAATATTGTGTATGCTTGCAATTAATTATGTAAGACAAAACTTTATCTGTTGTTATAACGTATATTCTCTGAACTAAAAAATTAACGCGAAGTTTCATTGGCTCTCTTTAAATAAGATTTAGTGAGATTTTACCAGGCACCTCTCCCCTATTCTCAGCTCACGTAATTGATGGACATACCGTCAGTGGTGCTCATTATTATACTGTGCTCCATTATCTACATCTACACACTGTAAGCCACAGCGCAGTGCATGCAGAGAGATATGCAAACACGAGTTGCATAGTTAATAGTGAAAACTGCCGCAGGTCCAACTATACGACACTGGAAGCACCGACGTTCCAGTAAATGTGGACCAGCAAGAAAGTCGGGCGTGAAATTTGAGCCCTAATAAGATCCCGCGAAAGATTTTGAGAATCTGTATTGTGCGAGGAATCTGAAAATACGCTACAGTCACGCGTGTATCACTGCTGCCCCGACCACAAAGACGAGACAAAACTAATCGTAGTATGCAGAGACACATTTGAACAGTCAGCCTGCCGTGCCATCGAGTAAGATCGCGGTTTAGCTTTCGCCTGTCGGTGCTACCTGCAACACTCCTCGTGGCGTTGTTACCCTGCGTCTATAAGATTGGTTCAAACGGCTCTGAGCAGTATGAGACTTAATGTTGTGACTTGGCAAGACAGCCAAGTGACAATGAGAGGAAGCCGAAAGGCACGCGTTAAGCTCACGCAGATTGGCGTGAGGCCTGGAACAGTTAAAGGAATTAATAGTAGCAAATAAAGTACGTAGTTGATGTAATACTTAACTTTAATCCACACTTGTAGAACACCTCTCTTGACGGTACATGTTATAACCACAATATAAAATAATATCAAATGCTATGGCGCCTTGCTAGGTCGTAGCAAATGACGTAGCTGAAGGCTATGCTAACTATCGTCTCGGCAAATGAGAGCGTAGTTGTCAGTGAACCTTTCCTAGCAAAGTCGGCTGTACAACTGGGGCGAGTGCTAGTAAGTCTCTCTAGACCTGCCGTGTGGTGGCGCTCGGTCTGCAATCACTGACAGTGGCGACACGCGGGTCCGACGTATACTAGCGGACCGCGGCCGATTTAAAGGCTACCACCTAGCAAGTGTGGTGTCTGGCGGTGACACCACACTTTACTTCTGAGGTCATCAGCCTCCTAGAACTTAGAACTACTTAAACCTAACTAACCTAAGGACATCACACAAACCCATGCCTGAGGCAGGATTCGAACCTGCGACCGTAGCGGTCGCGCGGTTCCAGACTGAAGCCCCTAGAACCGCTCGGCCGGCTCTATAAGATTATTGCGGATTTATACGAGAGGCGAGTGTCTGATGTGAGACCAAGTGTCGACAGACCCTTAAAAGAAGCATCGGCAGACAGCGATGTGCCAACTCCGTACGGGGAAGACGCGTCTGCAGGTTTCCGTAGCGGAGCCAACACTGCCTCGACAGCTTTTTATTCGCCGGTCGTGTGTCGCGGTATATGGTCTTAGGCGTTCAGTCGGTAAGAAATTGTGTGGCTCTCCAATTCATAGACCAAGTAACAGTTAACACGGCGCGTGCAGCGCTGCCTATTGGAACCACTGTACACCTACTTCTATCCTCCGCGATCCACTATGAAGTGCATGGCGGAGTGTACGATTCATTGAGATTTGTTACAGTTCGATTCATTAATGGAACAGAGGAAGAAAGACTCTTTATTCGCGCCTCTGCGAGCTGTAATTTGCCTAATTTTAAGCCCGGATGCTGAAATTTTGAAACAGATTCTCGTCATATTTACGACATTGTTCTTCCAGGGTCGTCATTTTAAGTTTTTTCAACATTCCTGTTTACTCGCTTGCCAACCCGTCAAGCCTGTGGCCAGTCGCTTCGCCCTTTGTTGTGTATGCCCAGAGCCCTCGGTTCGCCTGACCTGATGTGGGTCCACTCAATAGTATTAAAGAATAAGCTGTACCTGTTACGCATGCAATCATTCTTGTAGATAAACTGCAGTTCCCACTACGCTAGCAATGAATCCTGTAGCCCCCCGGTTGCTTTACGTATAACTGATAGTATTTGGTCGTAAAGTTTCCTATCTATACTCATTCTTACTAGCATTTGTTTGTATGACAAGCGTGACTCAACGTGCTTTTTACGTTTCGTGAAGTGCACGTATCTCGGTTTCTCTACAGTAATGATTCCCAGTCTCTGTAACAGGCTGAGGTTTTTGCGAAATCTAACTGGGTACTACTGCAATTTTAACCTTATATAACAACCAGCGAAAAACGTGAAATACCTCAATGAATAAACGAATGCCATTCGTTTGTCAGAGCAGCTGAACTGAATGCACAGTGTGATGAAAGGAGGATATAAGATCAACGTTAACAAACGCAAATCTAGGGTAATGGAATAAAGTCAAATTAAATCAGTGGGTGCTGAGGTAATCAGATAAGAAAATGAGGTACTAAAAGTAATAGATTTGTTTTGCTATTTGCGGTGCAAAATAACTGATTGCCGAAGTACAGACTTCCAATGAAACGCAAACGTTTCTGAAGAAGAGAAATCTGTTAACATCAAATGTGGATTTAAGCGTTAGCAGATCTTTCCAGTCTGGAGTGTAGTCTTGCATGGACGTGAAATGTGGAAGATAATTCAGAGAATAGGAGAATAGAAGCTTTTAAAATCTGTAGAAGAATGCTGCAATCAGATGTGTAGATCGCGTAACGAATGAGGAGGTACTGAACAGAAGTGAGAAGAAAAATTTGTAGCACAATTTGACTAAAGCAAGGGCTCGGTTGATAGGCCACATCCTGAGATATCAAGGGTTTGCCAGTCGAGTGCTGGAGGGAAGTGTGTGTGTGTGTGTGTGTGTGGGGGGGGGGGGGGGGAGGGGGGAATGTAAGAGGGCGACCAAGATTTGACAAATGTAAGCAAGTTGAGAAAGATGTAAGCTCAGTAGTTATGATGAGGCTGGTGCAGGATGGAGTAGCAGGGAGAGCTGCATCAAACCAGTTTTCGGACGGAAAACCACAACAGTGTAGGTGAAACTTCCTGGCAGATTAAAACTGTGTGCCGGAACGAGACTCGAACTCGGGACCTTTGCCTTTCTCGGACAAGTGCTCTACCATCTGAGCTTTCCAAGCACGACTCACTATCTGTCCTCACAGCTTCAGTTCTGCCAGACCTCGTCTCCTACCTTCCAAACTTCACAGAAGCTCTTCTGCGAACAGTGTACGTACTGTCACCGAACGCATTAACTTATAACATGAACCACTTCCCTATTATCTGCCGAGTCATACCAAATATTCGTCCTTAGACGACTGCCCATCGCCGGCCGGCGTGGCCGAGCGGTTCTAGGCGCTACAGTCTGGAACCGCGCGACCGCTACGGTCGCAGGTTCGAATCCTGCCTCGGGCATGGATGTGTGTGATGTCCTTAGGTTAGTTAGGTTTAAGTAGTTCTAAGTTCTAGGGGACTGATGACCTTAGAAGTTAGGTCCCATAGTGCTCAGAGCCATTTGAACTGTCCATCCAGGGAAACACATCGCGTCCAGACTGACAGGAAATCTTCGGTACAGTGTCAAACTTCGTTTAGATACCTCATTGAAATGTGGCTTCCTTGGAAGACGACGATCTGGCAATATTAACGTACCAGAATATGCCGTGCTCTTCTAATGGTTGCAGCTGTAGGAAAACCTGGAGAAGACTACCGCTTCATTGCCGTGGCGAGGAATGGGATCCGTCAACTTCATATGTCTGAGTTCTGTTGCGATGTTTGATTGTCTCTGTGTACATTGCACACTTAAAAAATCTCAGTTCATAAAACTTCGGTTTATAAAAACTGGACTATTCGTCACAGTGGAATTATCCGCGATGCTTCTTCATACAAAACAGGTATATTTCAATTTATCCATTTTACTGGCTTTTGAGCTCTGGGGCTGTGGAGTGTATTATTCTAGTAAATACAGCAACCGGCTACCTTTCTATGTATTTTTATTTAAGCTAAAACACGTTTCGAGCATTCAGCCATCTTCAGTTAGCGTAATACATATTTGAGTCTTCAGTCAGTACATAGTTACAACATCGACAGCAAACTGGATGCTGGCAGCTGCCCTGTGCGAAATAATCGTGAAGTGTAGTATATAAACAAAATTATTCTGCACAAGGCAGCTGCAGCATCCAGGTTGCTGTCGATGTTGTAACTATCTACTGACTGAAGAGTCACAAATGTATTACGCCAATTGCAGACAGGTGAAAGTCCGAAACGCTTTCGCTTGGGTAAAAGTGGATAACAAAGACGCTGGTCGCTTTATTTAGTGAAATAATAGATTTACTTTTGTCCGTCGATCTGTTTCTTTAATTAAAAACTATGAGTTTCGGCCAATACCGCCCATCTTCAGATCATGTGCGACGTTGTCCGAAACCGGCAATTTTGAAGTAAAAGAAACAGCAAGCGACAGACAGAAAAATTAGCTTATTTTGTTTAGGTTTATATGCAGGTGGATTCTGTTTTACGGGCCTATGGGGTTTCCGTCTGAGTAATTTCGCGCAGTAAAACTGACATTCATTGTTAGCACAGTTTTGCCGACGTGATGTGGGACCTTTCAGTAAGTAAAAGGCTGCAGTGGGCGTTGCTAATGTCGTTCTTGACGGGCGGGTATCGCAAAAAAACAGGAAAGCACACACAGGAAGAGGAGGAACCCGTTTTGCGGAAAGGAGTGAGGCGTTTCTGTTTGCGCCAGACGAGCTTCGGCTTGCGCGCTATCTTATCTGCAGCGCGCCAAAGAACACAAAGCAAACCGTGGCCCCCGCCCTTGCAGGGCAGGGTTTGGCCTCCCTTGCGGCCTTCGGCTGCCCTTTGTCCGGTGCAGGACACAATGTTGAGGGTCTGGTGCCTCGCAATCCTTTGCGGACTTTGCACCCAGCCGCCGCGTCCGTAATGCGCGCGTAAGCTGGCTGTGTGTGTGTGTGTGTGTGTGTGTGTGTGTGTGTGTGTGTGTGAGATCAGGGGTCGCCGATGCTCATCCCAAGCCCTATGTCGCGCGCACATCTTGTTTGCTTCCCAATTTTGGGATTTGCTCCTGTCGTCGCTATCACAAGGGTTCTGTAGACATCCTATGCGTTCCCGGTCTGGGGTAACCTTTCGTTTCATTTTACCATTCGCCCGTGGTCCCCTCGGCGCATTTCACGCGCTGGCTACCTACGCTGAACCTTCGCCTGTGAACGGCTTAAATCATATTTTTGCGACCGTGCAATGCCCATTGTGCTCTCTTGCCGGAATGTGTAAAGAATAGCACGATTCTTAGAACCACGGATCACGGTAGGGATCACGAGGTGTTTGCACAGTAGCAAGCCGCGCCGCCGACGTCAGTGAGCACAACCAGCGCTGAGTACCACGCATTTGCCATAAAACAGTGTCATAATTGCATTTCCGGGCGAAAACGAGGCTTTTTACAGCAGTATGGAAATTTATTAATGACTTGCGATATATTACAGAGTTACGACGTAATTATCAGTGTACTGAGGGATTCTTTTTTAGAGTAAGATTTTAACTGAAAAATATTCGTTTGCTGCGCGGTCGTCAGTTGACTATCCAAAGCAGACGAGTGAGTGTGTTGGGAATTAAGCTTCCTATATTTCCTAAAAACGATGAGACTAAACGAAAACGGACTAACCCCTGTAAAGGTGCGGATTCGTTTTCAGTTGGAATGCTCGTCTCTGCTTAATATACGGGGTGATTCAAAAAGAATACCACAACTTTAAAAATGTGTATTTAATGAAAGATACATAATATAACCTTCTGTTATACATCATTACAAAGAGTATTTAAAAAGGTTTTTTTTCACTCAAAAACAAGTTCAGAGATGTTCAATATGGCCTCCTCCAGACACTCGAGCAATATCAACCCGATACTTCAACTCGTTCCACACTCTCTGTAGCATATGAGGCGTAACAGTTTGGATAGCTGCTGTTATTTCTCGTTTCAAATCATCAGTGGTGGCTGGGAGAGGTGGCCGAAACACCATATCCTTAACATACCCCCATAAGGAAAAATCGCAGGGGGTAAGATCAGGGCTTCTTGGAGGCCAGTGATGAAGTGCTCTGTCACGGGCAGCCTGGCGGCCGATCCATCGCCTCGGGTAGTTGACGTTCAGGTAGTTACGGACAGATAAGTGCCAATGTGGTGGCACTCCATCCAGCTGAAATATGAATTGTTGTGCTTCTTGTTCGAGCTGAGGGAACAGCCAGTTCTCTAACATCTCCAGATACTGTAGTCCAGTTACAGTAGCACATTCGAAGAAAAAGGGACCAAAAACTTTATTGGCTGAAATGGCACAGAAAACGTTCACCTTAGGCGAGTCACGTTCATACTGAGTTGTTTCCCGCGGATTCTCAGTGCCCGCTGAACAACTGTCGTCGATTCACTTCTGCCGTACTCAATAACACAAAAAGCTTTCTGTTGAGCGGTCGCCATCTTAGCATCAACTGACGCTGACGCCTAGTCAACAGCGCCTCAAGCGAACAAATGTACAACTAAATGAAACTTTATAGCTCCCTTAATTCGCCGACAGATAGTGCTTAGCTCTGCCTTTTGTTGTTGCAGAGTTTTAAATTCCTAAAGTTGTGGTATTCTTTTTGAATCACCCTGTATTTTATTGATTCGGATTATAAAAGGGATTTAGAAAGTGAAGTGTTGCATATATCTACGGATTATAAGTTGAAGATTTGTGTTCCGTTGGTGATTTAGGATGCAGTAATGAACCTAATAATGAGGGTAATATTTGTGCCCAAGAACGAATCACCCGTAAAGTATTTGATGATACTTTACAGGTAAATGCGTTGCTCATTAACTTGAAGTAATTACTACTAGACAGAACGTTAACCGTGAAACCGAACACTGCTGTGAAGAGACAATGCGCGCTTGCGACAACAATTACAAATTATAGAAAGAGAAATAAAAAAACCTTACACAAAAGAATGCTGGTTTACAGGATGATGCGAGTAACCCTTAGCGTTGATTCTAATATCTGAGGGTAGAATGACTGTTCTGTTGACAGCCATTTTCTTGTTATTGTGGTCTTCACTTCGAAAGATCTGCTGCAGCCCTACACGCTAGTGTATCCTCAAGAAACCTTTCCCATCTCCCCAGACTTACCGCAATCTGCATTCATTTGAACAGCTTACTGTGTCAAAGACTAGCTCCTCTACTAAAATTTTTACCCTCCACACTTTCATACATTACCATACAAACCCTCGATGCCTCAGGATGTGCCCGATCGACAGACTCTTATTTTATTCATATTGTGTGGTAAATGCCTTTTTTTCCCCCAACTTGTTGCCGCATTTCGTTACACGATTTACTCATCTAATCGCGAGGTTCTTTTTTTTTCCAGCGCCACATCTGAAAACTTACATTCTCTCTCTTGCCTGAACAGATTATCGTCTACGTTTAACCTCTGTACAAAGCTACGCTCTAGACAAATACACTCAGAAAAGACTTTCTGTTAGACATATTCTCCTCCTCCGTAGCTGAGCAGTGAGCGTGGCTCATTGCCATCCTTTTCTTGGTGGAAGGACTGGTACGGGGTCTCTCAGCCCCGTGATGCCAGTCGAGGAGCTACATGATTGAGAAATTAGCAGATTCAACGGACGGGAGAACTGTTTAGGATGACACGGCGGTCGGTCGCTCCCGATTTGAACGTCAGAGGCCAGGCGGCAGAGTTGTACTGTGCTTTGGTTAACAGCATTCTCTTCTTAAAAATGATTTCCTTGCTTACGAACTTGCAGCAAGCTGCAGGTGAAAAATCGGCCTGCAACTCGTTTTGTAACTGAAATAAATGGTTGTCAGTGCAATTTATGATGGAGCTACAACCATTTATTTCGATTTTCTTGCCATTGCCTATCTATCCTCTCTGCTTCGACCAACTTCAGTTACTTTCCTGACAAAATAACAAAACTCATCTACTAGTCATGCGTCTCACTTCCTTAACATAATTCCCTCAGAAACGCAAGATATACTCAGATCATATTCCATTACACTTTTTTAGTCTTGTCGATGTTCATGTTACAGCCTCATTTCAAGACACTATCCACGCCATTCCAATTGCTCTTGCAAAAGCCGGCCGGTGTGGCCGAGCGGTTCTAAGGCGTTTCAGCCTGGAACTGCGCGACCGCTACGGTCGCAGGTTCGAATCCTGCCTCGGGCATGGGTGTGTGTGATGTCCTTAGGTTAGATAGGTTTAAGGTTCTAAGTTCTATGGGACTGATGACCTAAGATGTTAAGTCCCATAGTGTTCAGAGCCATTTGAACTTTTTTTTTTTGTTTTTTTTTTTGTTTTTTGCAAGTCCTTTGCTGTGTGACAGATCCTCCTTTCGGTTGAAATTATTTCGAAATAATTTCAACCGAAAGGAGGAGGGCATGTAATTAAACGGTATAAGGATGCCGGTGTTACAGAAGATGTGTACCACCCGTCCACTACTGGGTGATGGCAACGGCGATCGACGGCGACGGACAGCGGCCAATTGCACTGTCGTTTTCAAAACACGTGACGTCACGCCGCGGCGCGGGAGCGCGCAGACACGGAATTTAGCGGCAGTCAGTAGCGAGCCAGTGGGTGTATTGGACCTTCCATCGAGCTACGGACCCCCTTGAAGATGTCTCCCGGAGTCGGAGACGAAACGTTGGGAATCGACACAGAATTCATCAACCGACCACGGCATAACAACCCGGATAATGATAATGGACGTGATATTTCCGGCCGTGAAAGTCTACATTTTAGTATTGATTGTGAACTGCACAACGTTTGTAATGTGGCTTGCACGACAATGGTTAGATGTGATTGTCATAAAAATACGTACTTTTCAATTGATACTTTGTAAAACGCATGTTGTGACGTGTACTGTTCTGCGCATTTAAACCTGGTAATGAACTGAATAATATACAAAATAGACATCAATGTACGTTAAATTGTTCGCTGTCGGATATTCCGAATAGGGCATATGTTCATACGAAGTTTTTGGTTGATACGGTAGTTCTTGTCATATCACAATGTTGATCATTTATCCTTGGGCACCCCGTACAGAGAAGACCGTAAGACGAACAGCACGTTTCGTTACATGTTCGTCCAGTAAGTGGTAGCGTCATGGAGATGTTCATCAGTGTCTAGCGACAGAAGCTGCCGTTCTCCATAAGGTGTGCTTTACTGTTCATATTGCGAAATCATAGAACAGTCGAGCATTGTACTGTTTCCTCGAAAGTATACCTGCGAAGAGACCACGAAGGTAAAATTCCCTCCTCCGCACACCATAAAGTAACTTGAGGAGCGCAGATGTAGATCCACTTGTCTCACAAATTCCATTTCTGACGTAGTGGTGTGCAGTGCCCATGCTAACTTGCAGTCGACAGTAGCGCCGCAGTCCAGATTTCCGTCGCTTTCGTAGCGAATGCAAGACCAGAGTGTTGTTCCACAGCCGTCAGTAGTGCGCCCTCGGCGAGTCCTCTACGACATTCCCGGAACGAGAGGCTGCGCCAGTGTTTGCTTTTTCGGCGCCCGCCTGCTGTTTGGACACAACTGCCGGCCGCCGGCCTCGCGGTTTCCGGTTCGTGTTTTTCGTGGACCCGACCAGACCAGATTGTTTTCTTTCCGCAAACCGGGCGCTGCCGCAACATTTTGCGCCGTTAACACGTGTCTGTACAAAAGGCGAGACACGAATCTCCCCACGTTTTAGCCGGCGTCCGCGACGTGCAGTTATGGCGTAGTCGGAAGCTCGCGGAATTGTCAGTATTACGTGAGGTGAGTGGACGCTGAAATTCAAGGAACCGGTGCGTGATGGGTACGACTCCCATGTTAATTCTACACCAAATTTCCTCCTGTATGTTCCCGGGTTCGATTCCCGGCGGGGTCAGGGATTTTCTCTGCCTCGTGATGGCTGGGTGTTGTGTGATGTCCTTAGGTTAGTTAGGTTTAAGTAGTTCTAAGTTCTAGGGGACTGATGACCATAGATGTTCAGTCCCATAGTGCTCAGAGCCATTTTCCTCCTGTATGCAAAACCTATTCAATGCACAGCAATCTAATTTCTGTCAGACGTTTAAGTATGTATTCTGGATTACACTGAATTTCAGATTTTTTTATTGGTATTTTTTTTTTACATAAGTGGAAAATTAAAGGATCCGAAATTAAAAGTTTTCTATTCTTGTTTCGTATAGGTCAATTAAATACCACGACATTCAGCTATTGTGTTAGTCAGTTTCGATGTTCGGCCAGTAGTTGCGGATCCTATGGCAGTGCTGTTCCTTCCTCTCCATTATCCAGAGGGCTGCAGTCATTTTTCTTGTTGATTTGTCCTGGAACCTCATTTGCTTAACTCTTTGAGTCAATAATACAAAAAAATTGTTTAAAATATTCACAATACTGACCTTTACCTTCATAGTAAGCAACTAATATAGGGAGACAGTGGCATAAAGTAAACAATTAATTTAAGGAGGTGGTTTCACTTTGGAAGCACTGGGATACACAGTTTTCAACCGCTCATCATTTCATGACGTACATATGAAACCAAATTTTTCATTTTTCCCAGAGACATTCGCATATTTCGAAACTTCCGCGAACTTATACTGCTAAAACAAATAAGTCCCAAATAAGAAGCAAAAACATACTGCAGCAGTGGTTTCATTTCGAAAATTGGAAATTTGTGGTATGGATTATGGGACCAAATTGCTGAGGTCATCGGTCCCTAGGCTTACGCACTACTTAATGTAACTTAAACTAACTTACGCTAAGGACAACACACACACACACACACACACAAAACAAAGATTTGGTGCAATGGTACTGTTTCTACATGGCGTAAAATTACTATTCAGTAGCGATCAAGGATCCGTACTATTGGTTTACGGTACTATTCGCAATCAAGTAGCAGTTCCCTGAACAGTTGTGGTTCTAAAGACTTACGGCCGATAGTGCTGTCGCCGTACGTCGCTTTGATTTCTTGTCTTGGCCATGACGTGTTACAAAGTATAGCAGCTGAGAATCTATCCTACGATGCAAATGTTGGATAGGAAACTGTGTCCGTTTAAAGCAGTAGCGGTCACACCTACACTCGGTCAGTTGTTGGTTTCAAGTTTGGAAGCACTTGCTGTAGCGGCATTGTGTCGCTATCACCAAGTTAGCCGATAAGACCGGCGAGGCGCGAGTGTTGTTGACCTCGGGCGAGCTATCTGTCGGGGAGAGAGAGAGAGAGAGAGAGAGAGAGAGAGAGAGAGAGAGAGAGAGATTTGACCATTTACGTTGCATTAGTCTGTCGTCGCATCTTACTCTATTTCAAGGCGGCAAGTAGCAGCAGATATTAGTAATGCAGTATATAGTCCTAATTGTGTAGTAATATGTGTTTAACTCAGCAGTTAAGTTTTGTGGTTGTCCAACACGCGAACACGCTACGTATAGTTGTCCGCGCCAGAAACAATTCTTTTAAATTCTCTCCATAACACTGGAATGTACAATATGCAATCTTAACGGAATCCGGCGCCTTTCGAATGTGAATAGTAAGTTAGTTGAAATCGTGGTATGAACACTGCCTTGCCGTTTTCTTTTCCGGTTAATATGTCCAGTCGGTGACGTCCAAAAACTTTCTTGCTTGATCACTTAAAAGAATTTGGGGTTTCTGATGGGAAGTTAGTTTTCGTGTTGGTTAATTATTGTATCAATGGATGTAGATATTTTTTCTTCCCGATTTCTTTCTTCAGATAAGTCATTTTTTGCTGGTCACACTCATCGCTCACACAACCATTCCTTGTTTACGCACTTCCTCACTATAAACGGGTAAATGTTTTCGATTATTTGTTCCCCTGCCGTTACTACGTCATGTAACTCAGTTGTGAAAGCGATTATGCTGGCCTACGGATCAATGCGATACTTGCTGTTTCAATATGTACTAAACATTCGGAAACATGAACTGACATTATAGGATATCGGTAAAAGTACGGGAACCCTACAGAACAATCTGATGTGGAAGACACAGATGTACTGGTGAGCACCACGGTGTGGTGGCGACCACCTGAAATACTCATTTCTCCACAGCCACGACAGCAGCCACTGTACAACCACTGCAATGCGCAACGGAGGAACGGAGGTCAGTAACAACATACGAAAACGTGACTAGTGATAGATAGCTTCGGAGATATCTTCATTGTCCTCCACATACGCTACATAAATACCTGATCAGAAGTATCTAGACACCTATCAATGGATATTAAAAAGCAGGGTGTGCATTCTTGGCGTTCATGACGGATTGGACCTTGCTCAGGACACTTTTATAAGGTATCTGAATGTATGTGTAGGATAGCAGCCCATTCTTCCTCAAGAGCCGAAACTGGAGACGGTAGTTATGTTTAACGTTGGAGTCTGGAGCGAAATCAACTTTCTAACTCGTCCCAGAGGTGTTGCATTGGGTTCAGTTGGACACTCTGGCCAGGACAGTCCGAACTGGGTTCAGGTCGAGACTCTGGGTAGAACGCTCCATTTCAGGAATGTTATTAGCCTCAGACCATTCCCTCACAGATGCTGCTTTATGAGAGGGTGTATTGCTATACTGAAACAAACAAGCATCGTCTCAGAACTGTTCTACTGTATGCTGTACAGTGCCGTAAAATGTGTTTATATCGTTCGGCATTTAGCGTATTCAAATGGTTCAAATGGCTCTGAACACTATGGGACTTAACATCTGAGGTCATCAGTCCCCTAGACGTAGAACTACGCAAACCTAACTAAACTACGGACATCACACACATCCATGCCCGAGGCAGGATTCGAGCCTGCGACCGTAGCGGTCGCGCGGTTCCAGACTGAAGCGCCTAGAACCGCTCGGCCACTCCGGCCAGCCTTGAGGGAGGATTCGAACCTCCGACAGGAGGAGCCACGCGGCCTCATACGGAATTCACTGTACATTGTCGCCTATGCATTTGCCACACTTGGCTGACCCACGGCCACATTCTCCAATGTGACGACCGACTTTTTCTGTTGTGGTATCGACCTGACGGTGTCCCACACCCTACTAGACTGCCCGAATTTGCTTGCTTTGCGGCGATATTTTAACCTTTGATACACTACCTCTGGTGCTAGCACGACACCAAAGCGGCTGACTTGGATTTAAGTTTTACCGGCGAAGGTGGTTTCTATTCTTCTCTGTGAGGTGGAGTACTTTGGCCTCATTGACCACCTGAGGTGCTAGAGGGCACCCATCGCCTGCTCTGGCCAAGGGGTTCGATGGCGACCCTTGCTCGGCGGTCTGGCCTGTTCCCTACATTTCCAACTCTCGTTCTTTTATGAAACTTCCTGACAGATTAAAACTGTGTGCCGGACCGAGACTCGAACTCGGGACCTTTACCTTCCGCGGGTAAGTGCTCTCCCATCTGAGCTACCCAAACACGACTCACGAACCGTCCTCACAGCTTTACTTCCGCCACTACCTCGCCTCCTACTTTCCAAGCTTCGCAGAAGTGAAGTGACGGACAGGGCATGAGTCGTGTTTGGGTAGCTCAGATGGTAGAGAACTTGCCTGCGAAAGGCAAAGGTACTGAGTTCGAGTCTCGGTCCGGCACACAGTTTTAATCTGCCAGGAAGTTTCATATCAGCGCGCTCTCTGCTGCAGAGTGAAAATCTCATTCTTGTTCTTTTATGTTTGCCGTTTTTAATCTTTCGTCTTTCTTAAAATTTTATGACGTTGTCTGTGTTGCTCGTTTCCTTGGGGTAACGGATAGTGAGGCGAGGTGGTGCTGGTGGGGTGCGGAGGGAACTTCCAACTCCATTCTGAGCAGAGTGGCTCGCTCACCTTACCGCCTCTCACTCCCCTCGTAGTTCTCCTCGGTTTTGTCTGTCTCATTGTATCTTTCTTACAATCGGGCTTCCCAGGATTTGCATTTTATACACGTCAGGCAATACTGACCTTACTACTTATCTTAGAAGAAAGATTAAGGAAAGGCAAACCTACGTTTCTAGCATTTGTAAACTTAGAGAAAGCTTTTGACAATGTTGACTGGAATATACTGTTTCAAATTCTGAAGGTGGCAGGGGTAAAATACAGGGAGCGAAAGGCTATTTACAATTTGAACAGAAACCAGATGGCAGTTACAAGAGTCGAGGGACATCAAAGGGAAGCAGTGGTTGTGAAGGGAGTGAGACAGGGTTGTAGCCTCTCCCCGATGTTATTCAATCTCTATATTGAGCAAGCAGTAAAGGAAACAAAAGAAAAATTCGGAGTAGGTATTAAAAGCCATGAGAAGAAATAAAAACTTTGAGGTTCGCCGATGACATTGTAATTCTGTCAGAGACACCAAAGGACTTGGAAGAGCAGTTGAACGGAATGGATAGCGTCTTGAAAGGAGGATATAAGATGAACATCAACAAAAGCAAAACGAGGATAATGGAATGTAGTCGAATTAAGTCGGGTGATGCTGAGGGAATAAGATTAGGAAATGAGACACTTAGAGTAGTAAAGGAGTTTTGCTATTTAGGGAGTAAAATAACTGATGATGGTCGAAGTAGAGAGGATATAAAATGTAGACTGGCAATGGCAAGGAAATCGTTTCTGAAGAAGAGAAATTTGTTAACATCGAGTATAGATTTAAGTGTCAGGATGTCGGTTCTGAAAGTATTTGTATGGAGTGTAGCCATGTATGGAAGTGAAACACGGACGATAAATAGTTTGGACAAGAAGAGAATAGAAGCTTTCGAAATGTGGTGCTGCAGAAGAATGCTGAAGATTAGATGGGTAGATCACATAACTAATGAGGAAGTATTGAATTGGATTGGGGAGAAGAGAAGTTTGTGGCACAACTTGACAAGAAGAAGGGACCGGTTGGTAGGACATGTTCTGAGGCATCAAGGGATCACAAATTTAGCATTGGAGGGCAGCATGGAGGGTAAAAATCGTAGAGGGAGACCAAGAGATGAATACATTAAGCAGATTCAGAAGGATGTAGGTTGCAGTAAGTACTGGGAGATGAAGAAGCTTGCACATGATAGAGTAGCATGGAGAGCTGCATCAAACCAGTCTCAGGACTGAAGACCACAACAGCAACCACCCTTCTACCGAGGATTATTCCTGGTTCGGTGCGTATAGGATGAAGCGACTGATGACGTAGCAGTTTGACCCCTTTAACCCCAATAACCATCCAATGTGGCTGGGGTGACGTTCGCGACCCGTTCCTCCCCACACGACCACTTGCCGGTCGCGCAGTGCCGGGGCTGCCGTGCGGCGCAGGCCTGTGGCACGTGTGCGCGGGCGCCGTGAGAAAGGCGAGGCGAAGGCTGAGCACGGCAGAGCAGCAGCAGGGCGTGCCCGTGCCCACAGCGCCGGCGACCGCCGGCCGCCAACCGGTTCTTGGGCGCAGCGCCCGGCCGGGCCGAGACGTGCCGCCAATTACACGCCCCCTCCCTACCACTTGCTCTCGCTCCGGGCCTCTGCTCTGCTCCGGCGACCGGCCGCGGCTGGACTCCAGCGTCGACAAACAGCACGCGCTCACGGCCACACTGGAGGGCCCCATATCACTGCTTGCTAGCCCCGCTCCACAGTACACGGTCGTCAGTTTAATAAAGTATGGTGGAAAAGTTGGGCACATGCAGATGTGGTCAAGTGTGTACATACGCAGTGTTGCTGTTGTGCTCCTACCTGTCGGTTTTATGCAACCCGCAACACCTTCAAAATCCGCGAGCGAGATTTTCATGTTCTCTCGCTCACTATGCGTAAACTATTACTTACAGAGAAAGAATGACCACCACATGGAAGCGATTCTTCTGAAAAACCTGGAACTCTTTACATTTTACCTGAAAAAAAAATCAGGGAAATTGGTGGACTTTGTATAAAATCTCAGGGAATTCTGTGTTTTTAATCTAACATTGGAGATAAATTTTGGTTTTATGAACACCAAATTTTAAAATACGTGATATATCAATGTATGTTTATTACAGGAATATTATTGCACATCAATTATCGATGTTCGAAAACTGCAATCTCAGCCAAGAGGAAGGAAAACTCGTTATTGTAAGACGCTGTCCTCCTCCCCCCCCCCTCTCCCCCCCACCCAAAGCACTCTTCATTACCAGGAATTTCTCATACCACCATCTTGTTCCCCATAGCTGAAATTGTCATTCTTTTAATCAAGTTTAAGTAGCCACCATATAGGAAATTTAGTGTGGTTAAACTTTGCACTGGATTAAGTTTTCATTGGAGACCATAGTTTGGATTAGTCAAGAAAATCGGTATGGAAGGTCACGTTTGTGCAATTTTCTTGAATAATTCAAAAACTACAGTCTCTAGCGAAAATGTATGCCAGTTCACAATTTACCTATGTATAATTTCCCACAGAAAAGTCTTGTCCATTTTTTTGTGTAGAACCAGTAGTTTACCCAGAGCGAGCGAGGGAATATGAAAATCTTTCGTGTCGATCTTGAAGGCGCTGCGGGTTGCATAAAAGCCAGTGGTAGGGGCAGCGGAATCACTCTTTGTACAGTGTGGTCAGAAACAGGCTGAAAAGCTTGTAAGGATGCTGCAGTGCAGCTTGTGGTGAGAAATAATTGTTAAGAGGAAAATTCTGCACGTTGCGCCATGTCCCCATTATTTAGCATTGACGTGAGCCAGTCAGGTCGTTGCACGAGAAAATTAAAGCACTTGCAGCGCGGTAAAATGCCACAACGCACGGACATCTGTGGGTATGCTCATTACCAGTCAAACTTGCCGTTGTCGGAAGTGATAAATTTAAGCCAGGCAGACAAAAGCTACATTCCCTCGGTTTGAGGAAACCAACCGAGGGACATGTTTGGCGACACCGCCTCCAGCAAGGTGCTTCAAGTCTTAGCGTATGACGACTTCATTGGCTAACTTCTATCCTGAACAACTCGGAAACGGCGCAACGTATCGAATCTTTCTGTTACAAGTTGTTTCTCAGCACACACACTCGTGGAGTACCCTTACAAGCTTTTCAGACTGTTTCTGACCACCCTTTTTGTGTGTTTCATTCATACCCCCCCCCTCCCACCTCTCTCTCTCTCTCTCTCTCTCTCTCTCTCTCTCTCTCTCTCTCTCTCTCACACACACACACACACAAAGCGTACGCATAACATAATTCGGGTGTATGTCCTGTGGATCCTTTGGCGCATTCTCTCTGGTGTTTCGGCAGATGCTTCCAATTTTGTTCTTGCAATGTGTAGCTACAGACGCTGCTCATTACGTCTCACATGCGACCCCCAGCTTAAACGAAAAGCGTCGGTTTGTTCTCCGTTACAGACAGATCTAATTTCAAAACGAATTTTGCGTGCACATTCGACATAACGGTCCCAAACTAGTTCAGTGCAATATCAGTTTTACCGATATGTGTTAACTGGGACAGAAAACACGAATAATAACCAGTATTCCAGCAGTAAATGTGTATCGTTCCTGTTTGGCGGTAGCAGTCAACACGGGCCAGGGCAATGCTGTCGCTTCTAGAGTATTGGTTGTTCTTCGTGGTTTATTGTCTGTCAATACACAGCGATAAAACGAATATCGTACTGCACTAATTTGAGACCGATCTATCTAGAGCGAACGTAAAATTCCGATTTAAAAATCATTTTCTTTGTAACGGGAAGCAAACGGACGATTTAATCGACGCTCGTAATGAGCGGCACATTCCATTTCGAATCCTCGTCCGGCACAACTTTTCACAGGTCACCATCGGGTAGAACACCCGTACCTAATACAGATGACGGAAAATTATTCGCATTCAGCTAATTTATTTCGATCTAATCCCTTCGGCGTTTTGAGTGGGAAATTGTCAGCGTCCCATGGCAGCCGCCAAGTATCAGTAGTGAAGTGACTCATGTGGCGACAGCTGCTGCGCCCGCACTGTGGGAACGCAACGTGACCGAACGGAACGGAGCTGAACAGATGCGAGCGGAAACGGCGCCACTTCCCGCTCAGATGAGATAACTGGCAGTCCAGCCACGAGCCACCATCACTCGCCTGTTGACTTCGCGACCGCACAGACTGCCTCCAAGCCACTGTACGCCTTGGTTTGGAGAGTCGAAGCCAGTAGAGAGGAACATATTCCTATAGGAGGTACTATTTGTGAAAACTAGAAACAAAGTTACTTTAATCATATACTTGGAAACTAGTGCCTGTTGAGGTATAGCCGGCCGCTGTGGCCGAGCGGTTTTAGACGCTTCAGTCTGGAACCGCGCTGCTGCTACGGTCGCAAGATCGAATCCTGCCTCGGGCATGGATTTGTGTGATGTCTTCAAGTTAGTTAGGTTTAAGTAGTTCTTAGTCTAGGGGACTGATGACGTCAGATGTTAAGTCCCATAGTGCTGTGAGCCATTTGAACCATTTGTTGAGATATGAGCCGTTTTACTTGTGATGAGTGATACAATGTTCCGTGATGTTGCAATTCACTGTGCGCGGTCGAATGGTTATAGTTCGCTGGATATTGAAGATGGCGCAGAAACCAGTCCACACTGGACTCGCATTCGGGAGGACGACGGTTCAATCCCGTCTCCAGCCATCCTGATTTAGGTTTTCCGTGATTTTCCTAAATCGTTTCAGGCAAATGCCGGGATGGTTCCTTTGAAAGGGCACGGCCGATTTCCTTCCCCATCCTTCCCTAACCCGAACTTGTGCTCCGTCTCTAATGACCTCGTTGTCGACGGGACGTTAAACAACACTAACATAAACGAGTCATGGCAGTGCAACTATCCGCTACTTCGGTCAGCTGATGTGCTGTCCGTGATTTACGCTACCATATGATCAGTGATTCCGTTATGGACTGGTTCGGCAGCATGGCCTGCCCGTTAACAGGAACTCAACTCGGGTTTCTGATTTGGGAGGACATTTAAAACCATTAATGTGACCAGTCCATCGACAATGTGAAGGCATTACAGGAGCGTGTGGTCCTGTCAGAATGGAGAGAGTTACATTTGCGAGAGCGTGATTCACTGCGAAGGAGGGGTGAAGGATATGCCAGGATACCAGGATACGTGGTAACCAAAAGCAACACTGCTTATGGCGTCTACTTACATGTAACAGAGGGGCGGGATTGAGAGGACAGATTGTCCAAAATCTCAAGGGTTCCGGACAAATCATTATAGGAAACTTTTCTTCTAGTTTTGACAAACACTGCCTGTTGTAGTAATAAGTAATACTAAATTATTTTAACACCTTGTGTATTGCAGGCAGGTGCCGGCAGATCTGAACACTATCGAACCATCCGTTTAAGACGTATTGGTTGCAAAAAAGACTCGACTTATTTACAGAAGAACGAAAAAAGTGGTTGAATCCGACCTTAGCGCGCTACAGTCTGAAACCGCGCGACCGCTACGGTCGCAGGTTCGAATCCTGCCTCGGGCATGGATGTGTGTGATGTCCTTAGGTTAGTTAGGTTTAAGTAGTTCTAGATGACTGATCACCTCAGAAGTTAAGTCCCATAGTGCCCAGAGCCATTTCAACCACTTGAACCGACCTTAGCAAATATAATTTTGAGTTCGAGAGAAATTTAGCAACATTGAGACAGTGCTGACCCTAAGACATACCTTAGAAGAAAGGTTAAAAAAAGGCAAATCTACATTTGTAGTCTCAGATAAAGCTTTAGATAATGTTGGGTAGAATACACTCTGTGAAATCCTGAGGGTAACATGGGTAAAATACAGGAAGCCCGAAAGCTTATTTCCACTTTCGACAGAAACCAGAAAGTGGTTATAAAGATTAAGACACACAAGGAAGCAGTAGTTGAAAGGAGGATGTAATTCAATCTAAAACTTGAGTAAGGAACAGAGGTAACTAAGCGACAGAGGGGCATGTTCCACGTGCTGTGCCAGCGACGTGCTTCCCTAATGGTAGCTGCTTGTCTGCCTTGCTGTTGGGGCAACAAATCGAGTTGCAAAACCTATCCTAGAAGAGATTAAAACGGTCAAGAAGAGAGAATTGTTGCGAAACCGGATTAGTTGAAGATTTAGAGCGATCATTCAGTGCCAAAGAAGAGGAAGTTGATTCGAGTTATGGAATACCAAGAACGGCTGACGTCAGAAACCACGTTAGCCCTTCTGTAGCGAAGCAGTTTACGTCAGTTAGTAAAGACAAGTCTTCCGGTCCAGATTGAATACCAATTACGTTCCATTTAGAGTACGCTGATAGAGTAGCTCCGTGCTTAGTTATCATGTTCACTTGCTCACTAGACGAAAGATCCGTAACTGAGGATTTGACATACACAGGTTACATCAATACTAAAAAAAGGAAATAAGACAACAGACCCATATCGCTGACGTCGATTTGAAGTAGGATTTTGATACATATACTGAATTACTTCGAACAAAATGTTCTACTGGCAAACAGTCCTCATCGTTTCAGGATATATCGTTCCTTTGAAACGCAACTGGTTCTTAATTCACACGAGGTAATGAATGGACAGGGAAGCTCACGTTGATTCATTATTTCGAGATATCCAAGAGATTTTTGATATCATGTCTCACAAGAGGCTTCTGATCATATTGTTTCCCTGTGGAGTATCGTCGCTGTTGTGCGACTGGATTCGTAATTTCCTATCAGAATGGTCACAGTAGGTACAAACAATCTGGCTTTTCCCCGAGGAAGTGTTACAGGCAAACTGCTGTTCGTATCTGTAGACAATCTTGGAATGTTTGCAGATGATGCTGCCGTTTATGGCCTAGTAAAAGTCATCAGAAAATCGAAACCAATTGCAAAATGATTTAGAGAAGATATTTGTATGGTGCATAAAGTGGTAATTGACTTTAAACAATAAATCTGACGTCAATCACATGAGTACAAAAAGAATTCCGTTAAATTTTGGTTACACGATGAATCACAAATTTAAAGGCTGTCAGTATAAGTAAATACCTAGGGATTACATCAACGAAAAACTTTAGTTAGAACTGTCACATAGAAAATGTCGTGAGGAAAACGAACCAAAGACTCTGTTTTAAACGGAAAAACAGATAGAAAATGAAACAGATCTAGTAAAGGCACTACGCTTGTCCACCCCGTTGTCCAGTACTGCTGCGCGGTATGGGATCCTTTCCAGATAGGATGAGCAGAGAACGTAGAAAAATTTCAAAGAAGGGATGCTCATCCCAAAACAGAGGAGAGCGTGTTAGAGGTGCCATACGCAGGTTGGAGTGACACTCATTAAAAGAAACGCATTTTCTCGTTCGGTGAAGTCTTTTCACGAAATTTCAATTCCCAACTTTCTCCATCAAATGCGAAATAATTTTGATGACGCCCGCCTACATAAGGAGATATGATCATTCGATAAAATAAATCTGAGCTTTCACGGAATGATTTAAGCGTTAGTTTTCGCCTCGTGCTATTATAGAGTAGAAATATAGACAAACAGTCTGAAGGCGGATCGATGAACCCTCGGTCAAGCACTTAAGTGTGAATTTCAGAAGTACTGATGCAGATGGAGATGAATGAGCTTTCTACAGAAAGCGCAGTTGAAGACAAAAGAGAATACGGTCAGAAATTTTGGTTATTTTTCTACTGAAAAAAAATGCGAGGCAAGATCTTACGCACCGATATTGGTCTAAGAGAACCACATCTATAGTAACAAAAAGACTGACTGTGTACTGTTTTGTTAGAGTGTGCACTTTGTGGACACTCACACACTTACTTCGAAAAAGCAAGTAATGTGGTTTTGTATTTCTAAATTAATGGTTTTGGTTTTATAATCCTCAAACACCATTTTTCCTACCGCCCTTTCCAGATCAGCGATTGTGGAATTTTTTTCAGAGGCAACGTTCCTCAAGCATTTTGTGTAAGCAGTAACAGAACCTGAACGTTCTGTTATCAATTCAACAAATTATGTTGCCGATCCAACGAGAAAGAGGTGACTGAATGGAGAGAGCGGAACATACACGGACCATTAATGCAATCTGCTATATATATCTCCACACCAGTCCCGTGTTGAGTAGCGATGGGGAAAGCAGCTTGACTGGCCACTCTCCGATTTAATTGGTTTGGACGCCTAAACCATTATAAAGGATGTCCATAAAATCCCGCTATCATTTCAGAAAATAACTTTGAAACTTAGAGATGTAGCGTCGTACTTTGTTGTGAAACGTGTAGCGGCTCTGTTTTTCACCACAATTTCAGTGTATGTTCCCACTCGTCGATCGTAGGACATCAAGGCGATATTAAAAGTGCTGTTTATGTAGTGGTCAGCATTGCAGCATCATTAATCCTGATAGTTTCATTGACTGGTGTTTGTACACATAATGTTTGAGGCAACCCAGTAGAAAGAAGCGTAATGTCGCGGGGACCACGCGAAGGGACGCTGCCAGTCTCCCTGAAGCTTTTGAGCCACGTCATTACGCTTGTTTTTGCGGGTGATGCTCTCCAATGCTTGCGTCGATAGTGCAGCACTTTCTGCCGTACCGTTGTTAGAAATTTAGATTCTGCATCCCATGTGACACACTCTGTCTCCTCCTGATCTCTCGCCATTATGGTGCACTCAAACTCAAATATGCAACGAAGGACAAAACACAGAAACTTTAAGAGCTGCTAAACATTTTACAGTAAACCGCAGTACTTAAGATTCCAAGTTAAGATTTTCTGAAATAACAGCGAGACTTTGCCGACACCATTTACTAAGCTTCTTGGCTAAACAATATTATCCACACACATTTCGTTACAAACCCGCGTGCCACTTGACTAAATAACTGGCCTGAACCGACCCGTATTCGTGTGAGCTTTAGGACCTATGGATAACACCCTTTTTCACGCCACGAGGGGAATTCGCTTGGAGGATAGGTTGAGATTAAATGCTCGCATATCCGGTTAGTTTCAAATCGTTTCTAAAATTGATTAATTATCGTCATTTCGACTCCCCTTGGCATCGAGTGGTCAACACTAGTAGACTTTGCACATGGATAGCTGTTACTTGGGCTTCGGAAAATTTGGACAAATACTGGGGTCCGAAGTGATGGTTATTGTGTCTTAAGATATCCATGGGTTAGTTCTGTACCGCAGGATCAGACCGTCACTGCAGCCTCCTACCGCAGTTTCTTGCCGCATTCCTTTCGTACGCCACCGAGAAGAAAGAGAAAGCACGTTCTGACAGTGCATTCCCACCATCCTTCATGGCAATGCCAAACGGTGAAACCCATGCAGAAGCTCCGGCACATACGTGGGGGTGGGAAATACGGAACATCCACCCTCTTCGCGCGATAAGAGTCCGTGCGATTACGAAATGTTCTCCAAAATTGAGGAACCTCCTCGTGGCATGCACTAAAACACATGAGGATATCATCCATGCCGTAGGGCCATCCTTACGAGACACTGACAGAGGTGAACGCGCTGATGGTGTAAGATGCCTTCCACCTGTGTTGGGGAAGGTGACTGACGTGCGGGGGCGATTATACGGGGGACATGTAATACAGTGAGTGTCTGTCAATAAAGCCTGGTATGAATTATATTAGTGTTGTCGTTACTTGTTATCCAGCCCATGTATGTCAGACAAACAAAAATTGAGCTTAGCTTGTTCCACATAGTGAAAATGTGTCCTTTACTTCGATCAAAGGATCAAGTCTACACGGATATCGAGTAGGCAGACAGTGTTCCGCCTATCAGAAAACGGAGAGCGTGCCGCAGGTTTCTTCTCCTTGCGTCATCGCAAAAACTTTGCGCTGCTGAGTTGCCTATACGGCTGGCGCCAAGTATTTCGTGCATTGGCCATACGGCAGAGGCGTGAGTTTCATTCGGCTTTTTCCCGCTTGAGAGCGGTTTCCAGATAGGTTTTCCCAGCTATGGCAGGTTAATTGATTTACTGTCAGCGTCTCCCCTCCCCTGCCTCGGACACACTCATACACGCGTGCGCGCTTAACGGCAATCCTGGGAAAGGGCGAGCATTTTGTGAGTGAAACCTTTGATCCGGTAACACGCAACGTAACGGCTTCGAAATTGGCGTCTGGCTGTTCCCACATACCGTATCCATGTATAAGTCAGGCACGTTTCCGCTATGCGTTCTCACCACCGTGTTCTCTGTTGTTCAAGAACCGTTGACGAATTCAGTGTCTGTAAAGCACATCCACATCTATAGCTACATGGCTACTCTCAAAATCACACATAAGTGTCTGTCAGAGGGTTCATGCAACCACCTTGACAATAATTCTGTTACTCCACTCTCGAACAGCGGGGGAAAAACGAACACCTATAGCTTTCCGTGCGAAATCAGATTTCCCCTTTTTGTCTTATTATGATACTCGTTTCTCCCGATATAAGTCGACGTCAACAAAATATTTTCGCATTCGTAGGAGAAAGTTGGTGATTGTAATTTCGTGAGAAGATCCCGCCGTAATGAGAAACGCATTTGTTTTAATGATTTCCACCCGAACTCCCGTATCATGTCCCTGTCACTCTCATCTATTTCTGGATGATACAAAACGTGCTGCCCTTCTTTGAACTTTCTCGATCCATTCCGTTAATCCTATCTGAGGAAGATCCCACACTGCGCAGCAATACTGCAAGAGGACGGACAAGCGTAGTGTAGGCATTGTCTTCAGCAGACCTGTTGCATCTTATAAGTGCTTTGCCAATAAAACGCTGCCCTGAGTTCGCCTTCCCTACAACATTTACAATGTTTTCTTTCCAATTTAAATTGTTCGTAGTTATAATTCCTATGTATTTAGTTACGTTTACGGCCTTTAGATTTGATTGATTTCATCTTGTAGCCGAAGTCCAGCGGATTCCTTTTAACAATCATGTAGATGACCTTACACTTCTCATTATTTAGGGTCAGCTGCCGAGTTTCACACCATACCGTTATCTTATCTCCTGTAATTTGAATTCTAGCACAAGCTACATTGCTGCACGGTTCATTAAATAAGTGCATGGAGAAAAACAAGTTTCGTAAACACAGCAACTTCTGAAGACTGCTGCATTTCGTAGCGCCTACAGTGTTGCAAGTTCTCAGACTAGGTATGTGGCAGCCGCTTATATTATATTCTGAAATAGTTGCAGTTGGTCAGAGATCAGAGCTCCAGTTCTTTGTGAGCAACTCGGCTCTCCTTTCTAGACGAAGGTGTGTTTTACGTCGCTATAGATATGAACCCTTGGCAGATCCCACCGCTTCTCGAACGGTGTGGAGGTAGACATTGAATGTGGAAGTGATTCTGGCCCTTAAAGTAGTGGTGTGGTGTGTCGCCGAGCCGTGCCAGCCCAGTCGTCGTGCTTCGTGAAAGTGAGGCGCGACCAGTCGATGAGGCACTCAAGAGGACGGGTGATATGACGGCAGTTATCGCCGCACCGGCATACAAATGGACGGCGCTGAGAGGACGAGGAGTAGAGGAAGGGAGGGAAGAAATACCAGCTCTCGTCAGCGGAAGGTCTGCCCTCGGAGTGTGATTCGGTTAGCGCCTTCTACATTATACTGCGCACACGGTCGCATCGAGTTTTTGTCACATATAGGTTCTGTTAATTTTCTTCTGTGGTCTGACGGAGGAGATAGAGAAGATCCAAAGAAGAGCGGCGCGTTTCGTCACAGGGTTATTTGGTAACCGTGATAGCGTTACGGAGATGTTTAATAAACTCAAGTGGCAGACTCTGCAAGAGAGGCGCTCTGCATCGCGGTGTAGCTTGCTCGCCAGGTTTCGAGAGGGTGCGTTTCTGGATGAGGTATCGAATATATTGCTTCCCCCTACTTATACCTCCCGAGGAGATCACGAATGTAAAATTAGAGAGATTAGAGCGCGCACGGAGGCTTTCAGACAGTCGTTCTTCCCGCGAACCATACGCGACTGGAACAGGAAAGGGAGGTAATGACAGTGGCACGTAAAGTGCCCTCCGCCACACACCGTTGGGCGGCTTGCGGAGTATAAATGTAGATGTAGATCTTGTATCGTGCTGAGGTCGTATCTCAGCATGCATCGAATCATGCCATCAGTAAAGACGCCAGCAAATTGGAGGCTCGTTCGGAAAACCCAGAAAAATTGGAAAATTGTCAAGGGAACTGAGTTGACTGGCAAAACCGGGGAACTCAGAAAGCACTCCGTCATCAGGCCACGAGTGGCCTACCGTGACCATCCAACCGCCGTGTCATCCTCATTGAGGAGGTCAGCACACCGCTTTCCCGGTCTTTATGATGGTATTCTTGACAGAAGCCGCTACGATTCGGTCGAGTAGCTCCTCAGTTGGCATCACGAAGCTGAATGCACCCCGAAAAATGGCAACAGCGCATGGCGGCCTGGATGGTCACCCATCCAAGCGCCGACCACGCCCGACAGCGCTTCACTTCGCTGATCTCACGTATCCACTGCGGCAAGACCGTTGCGGGGAACTCAGAAAGACCAGCGCAATTTTGAGAGCCTCTAAGGGGAGTTGAACTACTCCTTGACGGAAAAAAAGTCTTGAATGATTCTGTTACAAATCAGAGAGGTTCCGCGTGAAGCCTGCAACGAAAATAGAAGACTTGCATTGTTACATTTGCCGATACCTCTTGTAGTAGCAGGAGGTAAAAAAAAAAGAAACAAAGCTTCGCATTCTATTCCAGATGGGACAACGAGGACGGAATAACCGACCGACCATTATCTGCCACTGGCGACATTCGGATGCGGTATGGAGGAGCATGGCGTCAACACACCGCTCTCTTGGCTTCCTTGAACTTGGAGCCACCACTTCCCATTTTGCTCCCCAATTGGCATCTTGTGGCTGAGGTACCCCCTTCCAATCTTCCCAGCAAGGAAAAATCCCTGGCAGTGCCGAGACTCGAATGCCAGTCCCTCGCGTAACAGCCAGACATGGTCAACATTGAGTTACGGAGGCCCACTATGTAAACAGGGTACATCACATTTGCTTTTATTTTCACTAAATATTGATTTGAACCGGACCTAGCTTAGCCTCTTAACGACATAAAAAATTGACCATTATCATAATAATAAGCAACGAATACAATCAATTGTTTGAAGGAGGTGGCTTTACTTTGGAGCCACTGGGGCATTAAGTTTCTAATCACTCATCATTTCATGAGAAATATTTGAAAACACTTCCGCATTTTTCCTAGACACAGTCCCTCATCTTGGAACTTCGCTGAGCGCATAGCGTCTGAAACAAATTATAGACCTAAACAACAAGCAAATGTGGGACTATAATTTAATAAGCGTATATAAATAACCGCTTATATGTAGGATTTTGTTGTTGTTTTCGTCAGGACCAGGTTCGTATGATAGGATAGTTTTTTTTGGAAGATCCAGCGGAAAAGTCGGAAATTAACATCAGTTACCGCATGTATGAAGCATACATATTTAGCAATTGCGAAGCGTTGCCAGGTTCGCTATTTTCTAATAAAAGTACGTACTGCTCCAATGGTTTTATTCCGATGTCACCCACAAAGTAGCAGTACAAACTCAAATTTACAGTACGATGCCTTTAGATACACTTGCTTTCACTGGCAATTACCTCATCGATATGATAACTACAAAAAAAGGTCACAATCTCCTATAGTCACGTAACACGATCTCCGCTCTAGCTGTTGCCTGAACTTGAGGTGAAGGCTACAGTGCATTACATTCATGAGAGTACCTCTTTGTATCAGAAATATGTCTTGTAATAGCATCGGTAGTTTCATGGGAAAAGCACTGGTCATTAAAAAAATGATAAAGTGAAGGTTACAGGCAGAAACCACTGGTACTCAAGTGGTTAATTATAGGTTACCCGTGCCGGCCGCTGTGGCCGAGCGGTTCTAGGCGCTTCTGTCCGGAACCGCGCTGCTGCTACGGTCGCAGGTTCGGATCCTGCCTCAGGGATGGATGTGTGTGATGTCCTTAGGTTAGTTAGGTTTAAGTCGTTCTAAGTCTAGGGGACTGATGACCTCAGATGTTAAGTCACATAGTGCTTAGAGCCATAGGTTGCCGGTTATAAAGTTTATTTGGGTAGAGTTAACATTTTTCAGCCACACACGACAATAGAAATTCAGTAATATACAATCAAATTACAAAACCGTCAAAGTTGTACAGAAGTTTGTTTCTATTCAAATGGCGGCCAGTTCCGGATTTCGGTCCAATAGGAAGTCATCCACCTAAGTCCAATCATAGCACCATGATGTGGGCACGCTGCCGACATTGCTTGTATGACTCCATGTGCGAGGTAGTATTTTTATACGACAGTCTAATGGTGCATTGATTTCTTGAGTTCAGCCAGATTCCGTCTTTTAAATGGAGCTCCAAAATGTATTATAAAAAACAAAATTCCAATGATTGACATCTGTCAAGAGGTGTGTGTGTGTTACATGTTATATATGTCGACACACTTTGACAGCAGATCTGGCTGTGTGTGGTTAAGTAAATGGCTAACGGGTAGCGCTCCGGTGCTGCCTTCTGTCGGTGCAAGACTGCTCTGGTATGCAGCATAGCCTCTATAGTGTCCGGACGTTTTTTTTTTCCGGACTGTGTTTTGTCATTATGAAATTAAATTCCCGCCCGCCTTTGGTTCACTCTTACGTGCCAGCAACGCTAATGTAATGGAACCTAATCCCCCTCGTCCAGTTCCGCCGGGCGACATTAACTGATTCGAAACACGACGTTTCGGTGTCGGTCCGGCGTGTTTTTTTCAGGGCTGTTATCGCTGCAGGGAGGGTGGCCGCATCGCCCAGTCGCTGCAGCCTGCTCACACCTGCGCTGCTCGTGGCTCAAACCGACGGGGACTGAACAGCGAGTCCACAAAAACTGGGACCGCTCTCCCGCGTTTGCTGTGCGGGCAAGTCTGCTGTGGTCTGCCCCTTCTCGCCCCCCGCTTGCCCCCCCTCCCCCCCCCCCCCATCCCCCCACCCCATCCACCAGCGCCCGAGCGAACACACACACACACACACACACATGCACACACACACACACTACTGCTGAAGACGATTGTCGGATTTTGAAAGCCGTTTTCACGTTTGCGTTTTTGACCTCAGCCGATTTTCAAACGTAAGAAAGCCAGGCGTCATTTGTTTGAAGCAGTGTCTATAAAACAGCTGTTCCCTTTAGTTGGGTTTATGAAGTGTTGTCATCCGTACCTCTTTAGTGTCGCACGATAGGGAAGGTCGTCACGAGTCACAATCCATCTTACCCACATTTCACTCCTTCCAAACGCCTCTGCGATGTAGGTCGGAACCACGACGCCTAGCGTTGAAATCACATGGTATTCTTATAGGTGGGCGAGGAAAACATCGTTCTCGCTTCCCACGCCCGGGTTCCCGGGTTCGATTCCCCGCGGGGTCAGGGATTTTCTCTGCCTCGTGATGACTGGGTGTTGTGTGACGTCCTTAGGTTAGTTAGGTTTAAGTAGTTCTGAGTTCTAGGGGACTGATGACCATAGATGTTAAGTCCCATAGTGCTCAGAGCCATTTGAACCATTTTTGAGGAAAACATTTCAGACACACCTCTGCTCTGAATCGAAACGAAGAGTCTTGAAGAGGTGGTATAAAGGACGTCAATGAAACCACCTTTCCCTTGAGCGTAGATTCCCACACATTTTCCGGTCGGAAACGACAACCGAGCGAGATGGCGAAGTGGTAAGCACGCTGGATTCGCATTCGGAAGGACGGCAGTTTCACCCACGTCAGACCATCCTGATTTAGGTTTTCCGTGATTTCCCTGAATCTCTTCAGGCAAATGCCGGGATGGTTCCTTTTGAAAGGGAACGGTCGATTTCCTTCCCCATCCTTGACATAATCCGAGCTTATGCTGCGTCTCTTATGACCTCACTGCCGTGGCCGTCGGTCTAGCGCAGAGCTTTCCGGGCGGGAAGGAGCGCCTGTTCCCCGGCACGAATCCACCCGGCGGAGTTGTGTCGAGGTCCGGTGAACCGGCCAGTCTGTGGATGGTTTTTAGGCGGTTTTCCATCTGCCTCGGCGAATGCGGGCTGGTTCCCCTTATTCCGCCTCACTTACACTATGTCGGCGATTGCTGCGCAAACAAGTTCTCCACATATGCGTGCACCACCATTACTCTACCACGCATACATAGGGGTTACACTCGTCTGGTGTGAAAGGTTCCCTGGGGGGGGGGGGGGTCCACCATGGGCCGAACCGCACAATAACTTTGGGTTCGGTTTGGGGCGGCGGAGGGGTGAAGTGGACTGCGGTAGTCGTCGTGGGCTTGTTGACCACTGCGGCTGTGGCGGGGATGGAGCCTCTCCGTCGTTTCTAGGTCTCCGGTTAACATACAATACCTCACTGCCGAAGGGACGTTAAGCACTAATCTCCTCCTCCTCCTCCTCCTCCTCTTCTCCTCTTCTTCTTCTTCTTCTTCTTCTTCTTCTCCCTCCTCTTCCTCTTCCTCCTCCTCCTCCTCCTCCTCCTCCTCCTCGAAAACGACAGTTCGCAGTGTGATGAGCAAAAGGACGGCATTATTGACAACCTATGGTGTGACACGTCTGCGGTGGTGTTGGGCAGAATTGTGGTCAAATTTGGTACCAATATGACATTATTAACCCACATTATACGTCACGTGAACTTTCGAGCTCTGGCATTTTCTTTTTCGCAAGGGTTGACACTTTGCCCGAGGGTAACGTCGCAGGGCGCCGAGCATTTGCGCCATTACAGAGGAAGGCTGTAGGCGCCTTTGAGTCAAATTTCCAACTTACGCATTGGACGGAAACTGTTATGGCTTTCGAAAAAGTAATCCTTTAATTCTGTTGCGCGGTGTATTACGTAAGCGCGGTGTCTATAGAATTGGAGGCGGAACGCCGCAGAGCTGCCAGAGAGCCGGGACGGAACGTAGTCTGAGGTAAGGTTGCCGGAGCCGGAGCGGCCAGCTGTGTTGTGGGCAGTAATAACAACACGCGAGCACGACCGCGACCTGGCGTGACCCTGCCGACCTCGCGCGCGGCCGTAACCTAACGGCAAGCGGCGTCTGCCGTGCCGTGGCCAGCCAGCCAGCCGCTCACGGAATAAACAGTCTCCGCCCGCCCGCACTCACTGCCATTGATCGCTTGCGAAACCGGCCCCTGGTGGAAGTCTGCCTGCAATAGCAGTGGCCTACAGAAGCAAACACACGCACGAGAGAGAGAGAGAGAGAGAGAGAGAGAGAGAGAGAGAGACAGAGAGAGAGAAGCAGATTTACGTTTTATCACTCTCTCGTCGGTTTTCACGCTATTGCAAGGTATGGATGATGGTTGTCGCTGAAACGAACAATTTTTCTGTTACAGGCGTTCTTCTCAACGCCAGTTTAACCGGATTGTTAAAACCGCTCAAAATAACCGGTTTCTGAAATAACAGATTTTTTTTGGCCCAAGGCTGGTTTAATGCAGCTCTCAATGCTATTCTGCGCAAGTCGGATCCCCGAATACTTCTGCAACTTAATCTCTTCTGAATTTGCTTACTGTATTCAACCCTTGGTCTCCCTCCACGATATTTAGCACCCACACTTCCCTCCAATACGAAGCTGGTAATCCCTTGAAGTCTCAGAATGTATCCTATCATGCAGTCCCTTCTTCTGATCACGTTGTGCCACAAATTCCTCTTCTGTTCACTACCTCTACATTAAATACGTGATCTAACCGTCTAATCTTCAGGATTCTTCTGTAGCACCAGATCCCAAAGACTCATGTTATCTAAACTGTCTTTCGTCCATGTTTCACTTCCGTACGTGGCTCCACTCCATTCAAATACTCTCAGAAAAGACTTCCCAACGCTTAAATTTATATTCCATGTTAACAAATTTCTCTTCTTCAAAAACGGTTTTCCTTGCCATTGCCAGTCTACATTTTATATCCCCTGTACTTCGGCCACCATCCCTTATTCTACTGCCCTATTAGCAGTAGTCATCTAGTGCTTTAAGTGTCTCCTTTCATAATCAAATTCCCTCAGGATCACCTGATTTAATTCCATGATCCTCGTTTTGCTTTCGTTTATGTTCATTTCTTATCCTCCTTTCAAGACACCATCCGTTTCGTTCAACTACTCTTCCAAGTCCTTTGCTGTCTCTGACACAGTGTCATCGGCAAATACGCAATTTTTTTTTCTTCTCCCCAAACTTAAATCCCTCCTCCAATTTTTTCTTTGGTTCCTCAATGTACAGATCGATTAACGGCGGCAATAGGGAACAACCTTGTCTCATTCCCAAACAGCTCTTCACTCTCTGTATTTTACCCCTGCCACCTTCAGAATTTCCAAGAGTGTTCCAGTCATTCGATTTTTATTGTTCTAGTAAAAATTATAAATTAAACAAAGAGTGAAATATTTTAATTCTGTCAGTTTCAAGGGACGGAGACTCGAAATATTAAATAAAATAAGCAAATAAAAGAAAAATCAGGCCGTCCACAATTTGCTGCTCAATTGGTTCAAATGGCTCTGAGCACTATGGGACTTAACATCTGAGGTCATCAGTCCCCTAGAACTTAGAACTACTTAAACCTAACTAACCTAAGGACGACACACACATCCATGCCCGAGGCAGGATTCGAACCTGCGACCGTAGCAGTCGCGCAGTTCCGGACTGAGCGCCTAGAACCGCGAGACCACCGCGGCCGGCAATATTTAAAGATTGTGCCATTAACTCCCCACGAATATAGTGACAGTTCGAAGTTGCACACTCAAACTACATTGACACGGAAACTTATTCGGTTTACTGCATATGCGTGGTTCGTCGTAAGAAACTAGTCGGAGACTGCCTTCGGAAATGTTTCCCGAGGCTGGCCAATACGTCAACTTAATTTTAACAATATAAAACATTCATTCTTAGTGAGTACACGTTGTCAGACTGGAGCACTAGTCGAAGACTATCTCTGTGAACCGCCTGAAGTTGGGATTCCTTGATGTCTCTGAACGTGTTGTTAAGTGCTTAATGAGCTAGCTTCTTTATTTCTCGGCTGCCTGCACAGGGTGCGCATGGTGGTGGTTGTGGTGGTGGTGGTGGTGGTTGTGGTTGTGGTGGTGGTGGTTGTGGTGGTGGTGGTGGTGGTGGTGTGTAGCACTGGCTTCTGGTGCTGGAAGGAGGCTAAGCCGGCGCCAGAAATAGTTGCTGCGCCCGTTTCGCAACCGTTCTGCTCGGCCGTTTCCGGCGAAAGGCGTCTGTATCTTTGTGCTGTGCTCCGGATCGAGGTCGCCACGCCCTACGACAGCACAGGTAGCGAAAGCCCGCAGCAGACAGCAGAGCGGTCTGTCTGCCTGCTCACTCTCTTCACCCGGGCTGGCGGCCATTAAAATTTGCATACGCGGCGGGCCGGAAAATTGACGTCAAATTAAATTAGCGCGCTGGAGGAGAGCCGCAGGGTGGAAGTGGGGGGGAGGGGTTGGTTTTGTCAGGAACCAGCGACCGTCAGGTGGACGACTCTGCTGCGGCTTCAGACATCGCATATAACGTAGGCGGGCGGAAAACAAGTTGATAAGCTCACAGAACATGGTAGGCGACATGGAATAGACAGTATTCTCGAAATACCTGGAAGTCGGAAATGCACTGATGTGGCTTTTCGCCCGGCAAACGACAGCCAACAAGCTACGAATATGTGCAATTGTACTAACTTTATCCCAGGTAAAACCTTTAATTCTTATCCATGCCTAGTTACATTTGTAACAAATTTTCTGTGATGTTAACGAGTAACACTACCTCTGTACTCGGATGGTTAGCGCCAGTGCCTTTGGTGCGGAAATGACACGGGTTCGATTCCCAGTACCTCCTCAGATTTTTTTTCTCAGATAGCGAGGTCGGATGGGATTGCGCTCAGCCTCCTAAGGCCAAATGAGGAGTTTCTTGAATAAAGAAACAGCGGCATCATCCGAATTCATATACAGGCAGCAGCTGTATGGATTGGCTACGTGCAGACCACACATCCCACTACCTTAGATCGCTCCTCGAACTGCCTGTCGAGTAGCAGTCGGCCAGTCTAAATTGGTCTAAGACCTCATCCGTGGTGCTTACGTGTACGATAACTACGTTAAAACCACCACAATGGCATTAATTTGTCTAGACGGTGAACTGTAATGCAGTAAGATCACTGTAGTGGCATAGCCGGTATGTTCCATTGTAGAGTGCTGAGTTGTTAATAATGAACTCTATGAAGACCAAACATCCAGTATTGTCGTTGGTCACAACGCTGTCGCTGCACCCCTCTTTCTGCTAAGCCGCATCAAGGGAAGCCGCAATATAGTTCGCCGTGATGGTATTACCTGGTGATCCATACGTCGTCTTGGTGTCCGTGTGAATACATGTCTTCATGCAAACAAGCCCAGTTCTTGACTAAGGTACGTGACGCTACTGTCCCATCCACAAGGCGAGCGAATAATTTCTTTGTTCTCTCGGGCACTAGTCGCGTGGCGCCGTTGAGATCCTACATGGCACTGAGCATCGCCCACCATATTCTCAGGATAGTCGTGGTATCTCAATCAACGCGACCAGCAGTATCGTATGGCGGTGAATCGCAGTCTCCTCCACAGGCCACCACGATACCGTTGTTCCTTCTCCTAGACGATGCACAACACGATCTTTTCACAAACTATCAACATTCAAATGCGATTTCTGAATTAGTGACGTACTGCGTAATCCTTCGGTATATGCAAATACATTATCTGATGAAAATTATCTCCTATTTGTGTGGTGTGTGTCAACCATTCGCCTCCTGCCTCGGGCATGGATGTGTGTGATGTCCTTAGGTTAGTTAGGTTTAAGTAGTTCTCAGTTCTAGGGGACTGATGACCTTAGAAGTTAAGTCCCATAGTGCTCAGAGCCAATCAACCATTCGCCGCTGACGGCTTAGTGTTCAAGGAAAACGGTGAATAAGGTCTGAATATCTGTGGACAAATGGTAGCACAATCTTTCTCAAAAGAAGGTACTGATGTTGGACATGTGGTCTGGAGCGAACCCGACGTTCTGACTCACCCCAAAGGCGTCCCATTGGGTTCGGGTCGGGCTCTGGATAGGCTAGTGTTTATTTCTTTAACGTTACTGTCTACAGCCAATTTCGTGGCAGACTTTGCCGTGTGACAAGGTGCATTCTCGTGCTGATACGATCATTGCCTCTGAACTGCTCCTCTTTCGTATCCTGCACACAATGCGTTTCCTTAAGCGCAATAAGTGACCAAAGCCTAACTACGAAAAAACATCCCACTCTAACACCATGTTCTTCGTACCTCACCGTTGGGGTCACACATTGTGGCAGAGAAATCTCCCCAGGCATTCGCCAAACTCAGATCCTTCCAGTGGACTGCCTCAAGGCATAGGTTGATTCGTCACTCCAAATCACTCGTTTGTGTTCACTACTTCCATTGCCGTCGCTCTTTACATCACCTCAAGCGTCGCTTAGCACTGCCTACACATATGTGTAGCTAATGAGGAGCTGTTCGACTGTTGTACCACTTTTTTTTTTTTTATTAATCCCGCCTGGATCTGCTCCTGAAATACACTGCTGGCCACCGTAAATGCAACACCAAGAAAGACAAGAGGTAGCACAACAAAATTTATTTTGTGGATAACATGTTGACCAAGTATCAAATGATTACGTTTACAGACGTCTGTGACATGTGGTTCCTGCCAGAATCAGTAGCCAGAGTAGCCGCCATTGTTGGAGATCACCGCTGCCACACGTCTCGGCATTGAGTCAAAGAGACGTTGGATGTGTTCCTGGGGTACAGCAGCCCAAGCAGCTTCCACACGTTGCCAAAGATCATCTGGTGTGGCAGCTGGGGATGTAATCTGGGTCACTCGTTGAGCAACCATGGACCACATGTTTTCTATCGGCGAAAGATCCGGAGAGCGAGCCGGCCAGGGAAGCAATTCAATCTGGTTATTGACGAAGAACCTTTGGACAATGCGTGCCACGTGTGGTCGCGCATTATCCTGTTGAAATATGGCTGTGGCCGAGCCCTGAAGGTAAGGAAGGACAACTGGCTCCAGCACCTCGGATATGTAGCGCCGGCTATTTAAAGTACCGGCAATGCGTACTAGAGACGTGCGAGAGAAATATCCAATACCGCCCCATACCATAATACCTGGTGCAAGACCAGTGTGGCGGTGCATAATGCAGCTGTCCAGCATCCTCTCTCCACGGTGTCTCCACACTCGAATCCGACCATCGTGGTGCTGCAGACAGAAGCGTGCCTCGTTAAGAAAGACAACGTCATTCCATTCTGCCGTCCACATCAGTCTGTCATCACACCATTGGCGACGGAGACGTCTGTGGTTCTGCGTCAATGGTAGACGAAGCAATGGACGTCTTGCGGACAGACCACTCTGCTGTAAACGGCGTCGAATGGTACGCGCAGACACTGGATGATGCGTTACAGACGCAATGTGCTGTGCTATGGTTCGGGATGTCACTGAGCGATCCGTCACTGCCATGCGCACAATTTGCCTATCAGCACGTGCAGTGGTGCACCGAGGTGAATGCGATCGACCACGTCGGTCCGTCGTACCCTCCTGCATCCAACGGTCACATATCCGCATTACAGTTGTTTGGTTTCGTCCAACACGACTAGCGATTTCTCTGTATGATAATCCACAATCTCGGTAAGCCACTATCCTCGCTCTGCCGAACTCGGATACTTGATCAAACGATATTCGCTGTTGTCTACGAGGCATAACTGATCGTCTTGTGAAACAACCACAAGGTAAACACACGTGCCGAACGTACACTCGTCGAAATCGCCAAGCCTTAAATGGCGGTATGAGGTGGCGCCACAGGCGCGCGTGATGTGCGTCTGCGCTGAAATTCTAATCAGTTGCATATCTCATCGCTGCAAACCCATGGTGTAAATTTCACTTGATTTGAATGCTTCCTTCAGGGTGTTGCATTTACGGTGGCCAGCAGTGTATGTAACATAGGCCGAATGTAGGAAGCGAGTAGGAGCTGGTGAGGTAAAGCACTTCGGTACTGCAAGTAAAGTTACAGAGGTTTACTAAAGTACACAACTGAATACGTAACTTGGTACAGATGAGCACGCAGGTGCGACGCCTTAGACCCGCCGTAACTGATACAAAGTCTCTATAGCAAGCTAAGCTGAAGCGATGTTTCCCGGCCGTCTGCACTTGATGAAATTGGCGGAAGTGGAGCGGCACTCGTAAAGCTGCACAGGGTCGGCTAGAGGGCGCTGTCGTCCGTGTAGATCTTCCACTCTCGTAGTGCCAACCTACGCTGTGGCATCGGAACTATCGATAACACAATTTTTACCGCTTTACTCATAATCTTTGCTCTAGCTGGACTGCTGGTAGCAATTACGAGATGACGAGTGTCTCCTTCGACTGATGTCATACACGTTTTACGACCACCCTCCTGAGTGCACGACAGTCCCTCAGTAGATGATTTCTGCCTCGTCTTGATTTGGCTGTCACTCTTCTTCCGCGCTTCCACTTCACAATGACATCAGCAGCAGTAGACGGAGCAACTTCAGAAGGGTTGAAATATGTCTCCGGTGCAGCTGTTCAAAATGGCTCTGAGCACTATGGGGCTTAACTTCTGAGGTCATCAGTCCTCTATCACTTAGAACTACTTAAACCTAACTAACCTAAGGACGTCAAACACATCCATGCCCGAGGCAGGATTCGAACCTGCGACCGTAGCGGTCGCGCGGTTCCAGACTGTGGGGCCTAGAATCGCTCGGTCACTCCGCCCGGCTGCAGTTGTTCCTCGGCTGACATCCAGTAACTAACTAGCACACGATCGAAATCACAGGCCTCTACTGACCGACCCATTCTGCTGTTACATCTTCCCTATTCTCAACTGAACACAACACACATCTGTACTGGTGGGTCAACCTCCCATGACACCTAGTGGTCAATTCTGCACTACATAGTCGTGTTCGGGTGCTTGTGATCAGGTAGTGTGCATCTACATCTATGTGACTACTGTGCAATTCTCACTTGAGTGTTCCATAGAACCACGTTCGGACAAAATACGGCATGTGGATGGCGTTACTCTTAACTACTCTAAGCGTTTGCGCTGATACCGTAGGGGCCGGCCGGTGTGGCCGAGCGATTCTAGTCGCTTCAGTCATAAACGCGCGACCGCTACGGTCGCAGGTTCGAAACCTGCCTTGGGCATGGATGTGTGTGATGTCCTAAGGTTGGTTAGGTTTAAGTAGTTCTAAGTTCTAGGGGACTGATGACCTTAGAAGTTAAGTCCCATAGTGCTCAGAGCCATTTGAACCATTTGATACCGTAGGGAAATAACTAAGTATGTTGTACATTTGATTGCAATTTGAGACAACTAGCCTCAAATTGTATGCCTCCTTGCCTCAAACTGCATGCCTCCCCCACTGAATTGCAAATTTTTAAAGCCAACAGTCCAGTATGCAAGACTTTCCGGAATGTAGGACTCACGGGTTTCGCTCTTTGTGCTTCCGGAACGAAAAGAGCCTGCCTGTCAGAAGCGACGGTGGCGGCGTTGGTTGAAGGTCCGGCAGCGTCGTGTCTGGAGGACGGCGGGAGCTGTCGTGTCCCGTCCCGGCTGCTCATTTAAATAAAAATGCCGCGGACGGTGAAGGACGGCTCTTGGCCAGCGCGCGGCCCGGCGCACCTGTTTGCGAGTCGCGCGCTCTGTAGGCTGGCTCTGAGGCTCTGTCCTCCACTGTATTAATTCCAGACGCGGCTCGGCGGCGCGCGTGGTCGCGCATCCGTCACACTCTTCAGGAGTCCTTCTGTCTGCCGCCTGCTTCATCCTCTGCCACTTCTGAGGCTTCCCTTCCGTTCCTCTTCCAGCTGGGAGGCCGCGGCATAAGAGGTCACACTCGGCAGGTATGCCATTTGCACAGTGGAGACGAAGCGCAGCAGAATGGTTTAAGGGGGGTAGGACGTCAAACGGGCCGTCTTGGAGCAGGAGAGACACCACAGGACATTTTAATTTCCACTGTCTATACTTTTACGAATAAATTAATAAAACTTTGTCGGCATGACCAGGGAGGATTCAGGATTCACAATCATACCAGTGGAAGTTCAAAAAAATAACAATATAATTTCTTTTTACATGTGAAAGTTCATCATTTTTTCACTTCTATCGGCTGCGTTTGTGGCTATAGGTAGGTACACGTTTCTTCATAAGTATGGGAGATTCTTCGATGAATTTTGCACAGCATACAAACCATACTTACAGGTGTATGAAACTGTAGAAATTATTTAATTTATGAAAAAATGAAGTGCTGTTACATTTTAATCTTCATGTTTAGAAAAAACTCAAATTTTATAGTTAATTATCGCAATTTTTACCACAGTTTTTAATAGATTTCGAAAATTCTAGAGTTTCATACATGAAGAAAAGTGTACCTATAGTAACAAATGCAGCCAATGGTAAGTGAAAAAAGGTGAAATACAAATGTAAAAAAATAAATTATTTTTGAACTTCCACCACTAAAAGTGTAAATCCTGAATCATTTCTGGTCATTCTGACAGTTTTATGAATTTATTTTTAAAAGTATAGACAGTGAAAATGAAAAATTCCTATGGTGTCTCTCCTGCTCCAAGTCGTTCCGTTTGACGTCCTACCGCCCTTAAAGCTCCCAGGAAGTGTTTAACACTAGGTCAATTCTCTGGCGGTAAATTATAGCTATTCCACACAATTCTATTATTAACAATGATGGACTAAAATTACAGCAACTCACCCACCTTCACGCGTGTCGATTGTTGTATGTCCATCCATGTGTAATTTTTTGACGACTCCGTTGATACCAGTACGAGGCAAGCGTAACTTCTTTGCCTCTCGTAGTTGGTTTTCGTATGCTGCTTCCGCAGCTGAACCTAACGTTACCTGCCTTGTTCCCGGTGTGTGACACCCCTTCAGCGCTTTGGCTTCGAGTAGAGATCCGCGTTCATCTTGGACTTCGTTCGCCTCCCAAGGACACTGCTCTTGGTTCGACCTATCGCTATAAGTTTCTCAAACTTTGCAGGTATCTTTGAGTCAGCACCTTCGTCTACACTGATGTCCCTGACAGACCGTGCTGTTGACAACAAACAATTTAGATAACGGCTACTAAAACAGGGCTTGATTTTTGCCTAGCCACCCAGTACATCGTATGTCATAGGCTTCTCAGTTGTGTATTATGTTCCGATCCACTTAGTGCCCTCCATAGCCTCCGTGTGGCGTAAACAAACCAGGCCTTAGTACAAAAAATCCAAGAATGTCTCTACTCGCTCGCCCGTGATGGAGCCAACGTTATGTTCATGTGGGTCCCTGGTCACGACTGAGTATCAGGGAATGAGGCTACCGATGCTGCTGACAAGGCTGCAATCGACTGCCTATGCTTTTTAGCTGTTCTGCTCGCTGTGTGACTGTGGCATTAACACTGGTCTTCTCTAGATGGGAACAAAAAAGGGGAAGTAATCGTTTTTAGTTACCTCTCTATTCAAATCGTTAAGGCTCTGAGTACTTCAGATCCATATTTTAATTGACCGTTTTGAGTTACAACACGGGCTCTTATGACCTCAGCTTTTTTGCACCCTAACGCACAAACAAAACAAACCACCTTCACCTTTATACCCTTCTTTCACCTCTACTTGCTTCTATCTCGTGGTTTTATTGATTCTCGATTGTTGTCACGTTCATCAGGTTTTGTCATCTGTGTCCTTGCTCTCTGAGGACTCTTGCCGGATTCACGCATATACGATGGACCTCGTAGTTTGGTCTCTGTAGTACCAATAGTCCTATCCAACTGCATTAAGAAAGTTTAGTGAATCACTTTTTTTCGGCACAAGGAAAAAAGTTATATAAAATGTCAGTCTCCACTTACCAGGGTCTGAAATAACGTAGCGGTCGCGCAGTTACAGACTAAAGAGCCTAGAACCGCTCGGCCACATCGGCCGGCTAATGACGCGTTAGCAACACCAAATATATGTGTATTACATTCAGATAACTGTTCCGTGTAACGATGAAACTTCCTATTAATGCAGTAGTTTCATTTAATTATTTTCATTTTACAAGAGAGATCACCTGATTTATTTTTATTTAAATTGATCGTAATAGATATCAGGATATACAGTTTTCCGTAGCACATATGTTTTTGCATAAAAAGCATACCAAGTGGTCTGATAAATATCGAAAAGGATATAAAAACAGTAATAACGGATAAATGCGATTACAAAGTAAGCTCCGCTGCGGAAACCGCGAACCTCGCAAAAACGACCAAATGTGACAGCGAACGATTCATAAATGGACATAGTAGTATCGCTCGAATCAATTCGGAAAAGTGACTATCAGCCTAGGATTTTTGAAACATGACAATAAAATCGAAAGAAAACACTTTACGAATGTTCTTCAATTATTATTTAGTCAGATAAAGGTTTTCGGCTCCTTATGCAATTGTCAGCCGAATGTCAGCACCAAAGTTAGACTGGCGTGCGACTTACTCATATATTAATGATTCGCATACGAAAAGTTGACAAGGAGAAGAGTTACGTTTTATTACTTGATTTATATTACAATGGAAATGATTAAACTGGCAGGAAATTAATAACAAAGACGTTTTTGCTACTGAACTACTAAAAGAAAATCAACACGTGCAGTAGCAACACAATTCTGTTTATTTTTATGTGATACTGAAGTAGTAGTGAAGTTGTTCTAGAATCAGCTGTAGAACACAAAATATATTATCTGCACTGTTTTAACATTTAATTTGCTGGAAAATTAACATGTATTTCTTTCTCTTTCAGGTATGCTAATACAATCGTAGGAGGACAAAAGAGAAAGCGAGTTGGGTGCTGACGCTGCTATGGTAAAGTACCGCGTGAACTGTTAAGCAGTTTCCATTCTTGTGAGGCCATGAGCTGTGCGTAAGGGAATAACTGGTTTTTGAATAGACAGTTGTCTGAAAGAGCGCTAACAATAGTTTAACCGAGGACACAGAATGTAATTTATGTAGTCTTAATACTGCTTTAGCGGCTTTGGAAGATTTCATGAAGTCGCAGTACACAAAAAAGATGGAGTGGGTAATATTTAGCTGGGTGGATACTCGAAAATTTATCTAGCGAGACACTGATAACGTAAAAAAGGCGCATAATATGATAAAAAAATATTTTCAGAGATCTTCCGAAAAGGTGGCTAGAGCCATATAACTAATTATAACTGCTTTCAAATACCTAAGGAACTCATACTTATGTTTGCCAGTGCAGGGGCTGGAACAGAAGTATCTCCTCTGACATGTAGGACGTTCGCCGTCTGTGTTCGCGAATAGTGTACGACGAAACATTATCAACTCATTGACAGGACGGAACGCGCTGTCCTGAACGGAGAGGCGGCTGAGGACGCTTGACGTTAACATTCCCTTTATCAGAAAAGTCCCACGATAGGTTTTTGAAAAAAAAAAAATAGAAAATTCAACTTACTAAGTAATGATGCAAGCTCCTATCGAAGTAGCCTCCTTGGCTGTATATACACAGTTGTCATTGCTTCTGGAGGTCTTGGGACTAAACAGGGAAATTTTCAACTGTGATGCTTGTAAGCTCTTTCGTGACAGCCCGTTGGATGCCTGCGATATCCTGATGCTTTTCTTTCAGCCGCCTTTTCATTGGAGAATGAAACAAACTGTCGCAAGGGAAGATGTCGGGCAAGTATGGCGGTTGTGGGATAACAGTAACAGAATGTTTGGCCAAACACTAGTAACGGATACAGCGTTATGGGGTCTTGCATTGTCATGCAGTATGAATCAGTCCTGAGAATACCACAAACCAGGGCAGCGAAGTCAAATTACTTGTCGTAAATGTTTCAAGACTTCAATGTAGAGTTTGGTTCAATGTTTGACATGGAGGAACATACTCGTGAACTAGTCCTTTACTATCAAAGAATGCGAACAATATTCTCTTTTTTTTTCTCGAAGGTTGTCGTTTGACTTTCTTCGAGGCTGATGATGCATGACTCCGCCAGTCAGCACTTCGACGCTTCATGTGAGGGTCATACTGGTAGCACCAACTTCCGTCCCCATCAGTAATCTTCGAAAGAAATGAGGAATCACGTCTAGCTCTATTCTATAGTTCAGCAGAAATTGGTAGTCTTTCCTCCCTCCGTCCACCTGTTGTAAGGGACAAGTTTCGCGTTATGTTTCCGTTTCTCTAAATCCTCGCATAAAACCTTTTTAGACACATCACAATTCAAATTAAGATCTTCCGATATCGTCCTGACAGTCACATGACGGTATTCTTGCAATAACTGCCTTACGCGCTCCGCGTTTGCGTCGGTATGTGCTGTAGACGGACGACCAGTTCTGGGATCGTCTTGCACTGAATCTCTTCCTTCACGAAAAACTTTTTGTGCCACTCGAAAAAGTGACTTCATGAAAGTGCCTCGCCTGCATATGCCCGCTTAATCACTGTCCACATTTCATATACATAACTAGGTCTACTTTGCGTCTTAGGATCAATTCCGCAATGCCAGGTCTCGTATGCGATGACATCTCGATCGGCGAAAGATTCAAGTCCAGGAAATGAAGCATTTTCACATCACACAATGGCTAGGGTAAACCAAGCACTACCAGAATTTCCAGTAGCGACATCACGAGTAAAATTAACCCTGCAGCCACCGCATGCCTGTCTACAAACATATTATTAGCCTCGAGAATAAACTTGGAGGCAATGGAACAGCTCAAGCAGTAATCTTAAATGGGCCTATATTTTTCCGTTGCTGCAGAGTTAATTTCACCCTGGACTTCGCTACTGGAAATTCTGGTAGTGGTTGGTTTACCCTAGCTATTGTTCGTTGTGAATACGCCTCCCTCCCTGGACTGGAATCCTTCGCCGATCGAGATGTAATTGCCTACAAGACGTGGCATTGTGGAATCGACCCTAAGACTCAAAGTAGACTTAGTTATATGCGCAGAGCGTAACGTCCATTCTTCCCTTACTATCAGCATCCATTATTTCACCTTTACTAACGCGCCAAGAACTCAGTGTACTGCTATCACAGCCATGCCGCCAAGTGAGTTTGAGCGGAACGTGGCCAAGGTCATTTCAAGGACGCACACATATCAGGTACTGTAAAAACATTTGTTTCGTTTTCCTATTGCAACTCATAAATAAAAAAGAAAGGTCCTGAAACTTGTCTGACAAAGGGAGTATCTCCTGTGCCACAGAGAAGGGTCCTACGACCTTTGTCGTTTACGAGTGGCGCATGTCTGGTGACACCTGTAAGCAGGTCGACGACATTTGTGAATACCGCTAGCTACACTACTGCTCATTCAAATTGCTACACCAAGGAGAAATAAATATTTTAAACTGGTATTCATTGGACAAATATATTACACTAGAGCTGACATGCGATTACATTCTCACGCAATTTGGGTGCATAGATCCTGAGAAATCAGTACCCACAACAACCACCTCTGGCCGTGATAACGGCCTTGATACGCCTGGGCATTGAGTCAAACAGAGCTTGGATGGCGTGTACAGGTACAGCTGCCCATGCAGCTTCAACACGATACCACACTTCATCGAGAGTAGTGAGTGACGTATTGTGACGAGACAGTTGCTCGGCCACCATTGACCAGACGTTTTCAATTGGTGAGAGATCTGGAGAATGTGCTGGACAGGGCAGCAGTCGAACATTTTCTGTATCCATATCGGCCCGTACAGTACCTGCAATATGCGGTCGTGCATTATACTGCTGAAATGAAGGGTTTCGCAGGGATCGAATGAAGCATAGAGCCACGGGTCGTAACATATCTGAAATGTAACATCCACTGTTCAAAGTGCCGTCAATGCGAACAAGAGGTGACAGAGATGCGTAACCAATGGCACCTCATACCATCACGCCGGGTGATAAGCCAGTATGGCGATGCCGAATACACGCTTCCACTGTGCGTTCACCGCCATGACGCCAAACACGGATGCGACCATCATGATGCTTTAAGTAGAACCTGAATTCATCCGATAAAACGACGTTTTGCCATTGGTGCACCCAGGTTCGTCTTTGAGTACACCATCGCAGGCGCTCCTGTCTGTGATGCAGCGTCAATGGTAACCGCAGCCACGGTCTCCGAGCTGATAGTCCATGCTGCTGCAAACGTCGTCGAACTATTGGTGCAGATGTTTGTTGTCTTGCAAACGTCCCCATCTGTTGACTCAGGGATCAAATGGTTCAAATGGCTCTGAGCACTATGGGACTCAACTGCTGTGGTCATAAGTCCCCTAGAACTTAGAACTACTTAAACCTAACTAACCTAAGGACATCACACACATCCATGCCCGAGGCAGGATTCGAACCTGCGACCGTAGTGGTCGTGCGGTTCCAGACTGTAGCGCCTTTAACCGCTCGGCCACTTCGGCCGGCGAGACTCAGGGATCGAGACGTGGCTACACGATCCGTTACAGCCATGCGGATAAGATGCCTGTCATCTCGACTGCTAGTGATACCAGGCCGTTGGGATCCAGTACGGCGTTCCGTATTACCGTCCTGAACCCACCGATTCCGTATTCTGCTAAGAGTCATTGGATCTCGACCAACGCGAGCAGCAACGTCGCGATACGATAAACCGCAATCGCGATAGGCGATAGGCTAAAGTCGGAAACGTGATAGTACGCATTTCTCCTCCTTACACGAGGCATCACAACAACGTTTCACCAGGCAACGCCGGTCAACTGCTATTTGTGTATGAGGAATCGGTTGGAAACGTTCCTCATGTCAGCACGTTGTAGGTGTCGCCACCGGCGCCAACCTAGTGTGAATGCTCTGAAAAGCTAATCGGTTGCATATCACAGCATCGTCTTCCTGTCTGTTAAATTTCGCGTCTGTTGCACGTCTTCGTGGTGTAGTGTAGTTTATGCCCGCTCTCGTGCACCAATGGTCCTATCTGCAGAGGCAAGCGCGTCGCGACATTGGCGTGGGGACGGGGCGCCTGGGTGTGCTGAGGTGGGCGTACGGTCGCTACCTGTACCCTACGACCTAGTAGGTGGCTGGGGCCGGATGTTGCCCGCGCTCAGAAGGCAGCGGCCTTCCTCCGTGACCCCCGGCAGAGTGGCTGAGTGGAGTGGAGTGGACTCGCCTATCTGCCTCCTGAACGTCCCGGCTGAAGTCGGGAGCTGAGGTGGGCGGGGCAGCTAATGGACCGCTCCGACCGGCCGGCGTGCCGTGACGTCACGCTATCTGGTCCGGGCGTCAGCCGGGGCCGCCATTAGCCGCTCTGATGACGGCGCGATATCCTGACGGGGCCGCTTTTTGTAGCATCTGGCAAGTCCAACCACTTCCGCGTCACTATATAGCATATATAGTGTTGGGTGACAGGTAGGCAAGCATGTCTGCGAAGAACCGTACCGGAATCCGCCACGGCTTGGCCCTCATCACGAGTGCTGTTTTTCTGGGGGAACGCTGGGGGATGCGTACCCCCTACACTTTTTAGTCGACAAAGTAAGTTTTTTACGATGCTGAGAACTTGGAAGAGTACCAAAGATTTATTTCATGGACGTAAATTTTTATTTCATTTTTTCGTGTTGGTAATTGCTATAAGAACGATGCCAGTGCAGTTTTTGGTGGGAAAAGCGATGTCATTGACTGTTCCAAGCATTTCGAAGCTGCGGCAACCGTTCTCGACAACTGAATCGCTGGCAGCCAGTTCGACAAGCATATAGTGCCCTCGCCCGCTAATAGTGGGCGACGGTAGTGCTAAACAGATATGCGTACGCTAAAACGTCAAGCTAACGATAGATGTCTCTACGGTCCAGCTACCACGAGCGTTGCTATCTTTTTTTTGTTGTTCTTTATTCGTTTGCATTTGCTGGTCCGTCCTTGTCGGTTGTGCGAAGGTTTACAGTGTGTCCTGTCTTTCGTTGTAAGTTAAGTTGGAGGTGAGAGATGAGCAGAAAACCAACAAACCATTTTACTTGTTCTCCTGCATCTAAAAAAACAAAAACTGTCAATAATTCGTGTGCGAGTGAAAAGCTAGGAAGTCCAACATCTGTGTATGACGAAAGTGAAACTGTAAACCTGAGCACTGAACCTGTGTGAAAATGCAGTGAACGAACGTGTGCGTGACAGAAAATTAAATGATCGTCCAGAATGTTGGACTCTGGAACAAGAAACCGCATTTTGCGAGAAAAATGACTGGTTGATCGTCTCAAACAAAAGACTTGGCTGCTAATCTGCAAAGAAGTAGTAAGTTTAGGCGTAGAAAGAAATAAACAAGGCATGAACATTGCACAACCTTGGGCTACAGCCCGCGAAAGGCAAAGGTCCCGAGTTCGAGTCTCGGTCCGGCACACAGTTTTAATCTGCCAGGAAGTTTCATATCGGCGCACACTCCGCTGCAGAGTGAAAATCTCAATGTTGGGGGTGTCTGTAAAGGGCAATGTATGCAGTGGATTTTAGGGCATTGGTTCAGTGTTCTTACTCCTTATAAAGTAGGTGTGACAACAAAGTACTGTATTAGCGAGTAGGGTTTTCCCTGGAGGCTGATATACCTCTCTGCGTCGTTCCTGCCGTGGCATCCCTTGCTTTTACAGAAACAAGTAGGGAGAAAAAGGGATAACCGAAGACTGGAAAAGAAGCTTGCTGATATAAATCGAAGAAAGAAATCTCGACTTTCAAATCTAAGCAATGTTAGACAAGAGAAAACACTTATTTGTCTATATTCGACAATTTCTTGTACTCCAAGTAAGTTTCGGATTAAAATTCCATTTCCTAATGTTAATATTTCGGAGCTGTTGACTACAGCCGTCTGGTGTACTGTGAAACAAAGAATCCAACACCACGAAAGAAATTAAGTGGATTAGTGGTAATACAAAATACAATAATACGTTAAAGCACGTTACAAAGAAATCGGTGATGTCTATCTAGTACACACAGTATTAACAATAGGCTGCTAGTTACTACACAACATAGTGAAGATCGTTTCAGTAATTTTCGCAGTCTTCGACAATAACACTTTTGGTACATCATTTAAGTGCACAGCACTGAGTGGGCTGTGCACGGGGAGATAGCAGCATTTTTTTCCCGTAACTATTCTGTCAGTATCCAGAAGAGATCCAACAGCAAAATCCGTTAGTTCGTTGCGTGGAAATTTTGAGTAGCTGTCTCGAATTATTTCAGGTCCTGAAAGTATCTGTTCTATAAGCCCAGACTGCATTACTTCGACATGCGCGGAATTTTTGTGGTTGGCTTCTAAACCGTGCTTTACAAAGACGTAATCAGGTCATTATCACAATGAACAAATGTAAATACCCCACAAATTGGAATGACCGTGAGATGAAAAGATGTCAAATGCAGCAAATTTCCAGCATAATGAAAGGACCTTGATTCAAAACGATCGAGAGCACAAACAAATGCGATTTCGGAGGACTCACTGAAAACTTTTCGAGGAGCCATGTGGCCAACGACAGTGAAGGACAGACATCCCTGGGAGGATCTGGGAGAAGGCTTCACACGGCACCTGAACGCTGAGAGTGTAAGACGTACTCGCGTTGTCTATTTTTTGTGGGAGTGTCACCTGGCTACTTTATTCTTATCTCAAACGTCAGCCTGACAAGAGGAAAGGACAGTGGCTGAATAGCTTCCTCGTATTAGCACGAGCTGATGACGTAAGGCAGCCGACACTCGGAGGCCGCGAGACGTCCGCCTAGCAAGCACCTGTATTTGCTTTGCACCTGCGCCGCGTCAGAACACCTGTTGTTCTCGGGTAGGCGACGCCAGAATAGCTGCCGTAGTCACGAATGAGCCACCAGCAGAAATTGACCGTGCAGCACTTGGCGGGTTCTCCAGCGGCAGCGTCCCTGCCGGAAACTGTAGCCTTTCTCCAGGGCCTGGACACCTCAGCGGAAGCTGGTCCCGGTTCTCCAGACACTTGCTCCTTTCGCCGGCCTCGCTCTCGTTTTTCTACTCGCAGTGGCACTTCCCTCACAGCTCTGCTTCTGGTCATGTGACAGGCTAATCATCTGCTACAGCTTCTTGTGTGTACTGTGAGCCCCAGACACAGACTGTTATCTGAGTTCCAATAATACGTATCGCAACGGTGTCTAGGGCGAATGGGAAGGCGTTCTGGTTTGCTGTATTGGATACGTATTGGGGTCAAGCAGGCAATTCATGGTGAGGTGACTCGTGGTGTTTTGTTCGGCCAGGTAGTTTTCCCCCTTACTTGAGATATTGAAATAACGCTCCATCAGTGAAAACGTCGTTCGTCTCCAGACGTCTCGCTGTTCCCAGAAAGTCAGAGTGACGTCTTTCCACTTGTGATTTCTCCAAAAGTGGACGTATAGTTGAAACATGCGAAGGGCGAGTCACCTAAGAGTAAATGACAAAAAGGCAGTAGTAAGGATTGCAACGGCCAGAGCAATTTAGCATAAAAAGAAACTGCTGCCAACATCAGAAAGGACAATCTAGAAGTTCAAAAAAAGATTCATGGAAAAATTAACGTTTGCACAACAGTTCTACAAGGGCGTGAAACACGAACAGTGGGCGACACAGAAATGAAAGATTCGAAGCCTTTAAAATATAGTTCTACAGGACATTCTTCATCAGCACTGTTACTAATGTAGTCCTGCAACAAGCCAACGAGAAAAATTGAATAATAAACAAATGACAGGGAATGGTTAGGAACATTTTATAACATGAATCGTCGCGGAATATGTAGTTAGAAGGAAGGGAGGGAAAAAATCGAAAGAACAGGCCTAGATCTGATTGCTGAAACTTTTTCTACGGATACTATGAAAAGCTGTATGAAAGAATATAACATTTATGGAGAATATTACCAAAACATTTAAAGACAGAGTAGTTCACTGTAATTCATGTATTTGTTTTAATTTTTGTACGAAACGCAAATTGGACTTCGTAGCCCCGTGACGATTTATTCATCGTAACTGATCTGGTTATTTGCTTGGTACGTTATTATAAATTAACTGAAACAATACGAAACCAGATTATAAACATCAAAACACTCACAATAATGTCCTTTGATGTGAACAGGATCAGTACTTTCTTGCGATGAAATCAACAAGACAACGATACGACAGGGTTTTCTGTCCCTTGGGGGCATAGAACCATCACAGCAAGTGAGTTTCCTATACTACAATAGAGGTAGACAGACGTCCAGGCAGGATATCAGTGCATGAATTCGACTCTGTGTTTAATGACTGCAGAAAGTGGATGGGAATTTCAAAGAAAGGTTTAAGACGTGTTGCGGGATGCAGCAGCTAAACGAAATTGAAGAGGCTGGGTGGCAAGCAAAATACTTCGGAAATTGCGTCGCACTACTACTACTGCAGCTGTTTGTGTGCTGTTAACGCTCAGTAGCAGGATACTGTAGCCAAGGGATAAGCCCTCGCACATTCGAAGATAACTTCCTACAATATTGTCCTTCTAAAACTGAAAACATGTTTTTCCTCGTCGTTGTAGCAGTCACAGTCTGCATTATCCAGTGCCTGTACAAAGTAGAGAAGCAGCAGAGGTGTTTCGAAGGTCGTTACTGACACGGGAACCTCCCCATCGCACCCCCCTCGGATTTAGTTATAAGTTGGCCTTGAAAAACTGAACACAGATCAATCGAGAAAACAGGAAGAAATTATGTGGAACCATGAAAAAATAAGTAAAATATACAAACTGAGTAGTCCACGTCCAACATGTGCAACATCATGGACAATATGAGTTCAGGAGCGCCGTGGTCCTGTGGTTAGCGTGAGCAGCTGCGGAAGGAGAGGTCCGTGGTTCAACTCTCCCTTCGAGTGAAAAATTTTAATTTTTATTTTCAGACAAATTCAGTGTTCAGACACTCACACATAATCAACTTCGCTCTCCAAAATTCCAGGACATGTTCAGATTTCCTTGGAGATATGCAGGATTTGACGGTCTACACACGGAAAAATTTGAAAACGTTAAAAACATATGTTTTGACAGAGCACAGAGAAAACTGTGCGACTGTGAAACTGTTGCATTCATTTATTGCAGTTTATGTAATACACATTTTTTTTTTTTTTTTTTTTTTTTTTTTTTTTTTTTAGTGATTATCACATACACAAGAAAACCTAAATCGGGCAAGGTAGAAGAATCTTTTCACCCATTCGCCAAGTGTGCAAGTTAGGTGGGTTGACAACATATTCCTGTCATGTGACGAACATGCCGTCACCAGTGTCGTATAGAATATATCAGACGTGTTTTCCTGGATCAAATGTTTTCGGTTCCCATTGAAGAGGCACGTCCTTTCGTCTACTAATCGCACGGTTTGGCAGTACGGTCGCAAAACACAGACACTAAACTTAACACAGTGAACAGAGACGTCAGTGAACGAACGGCAGATCACAACTTTGCAAAAATAAAATAAGTAAACTTTTCGCTCGCGGGAGGACTTGAACCAAGGACCTCTCGCTCCGCAGCTGCTCACGCTAACCACGGGACCACGGCGATCCTGTGTTCGCGTCATCCTTGAAGTTGCTTATGTTGCCTATGGACTACTCAGTTTGTATATTTCGCTTATTTTTTCATAGTTCCACACAACTTCTTCCTGTTTTCTCGATTTATCTGTGTTCAGTTTTTCAAGGCCTATCCACTGTGCCAAATTATAACTAAATCTGAGGGGGGTGCGATGGGGAGGTTCCCTTGTGAGATGTTGCCCAAAGGTCGCAGTTCCCCACCACCGTCGCCAACGCGCATCAAGACCACAGTCATTAGCGATGTCTTACTGCAAGCGGCCACGACGAATAGGAGAGGCTAAGGAAGATACGTCCCCCCCCCCCACCCCCTCCCTGTGAGCGCAGCAGCGCCCTAGCACAGACTTCAATATAGAGTCAAGCTTGGAAGCGACCTGCCCCCAGTTTGTGACTCCAGCCGAAGCGGTTAGCATCATCGAGTAGGATTGGAGTCAAATCTGAGACAGTAATGTACTTGTGTAAATGTTGAACATTGTACTTCAAGAGAACAGTTTGTTAATTAGTGTAAATAATCCTTTCACTGAGCGAGGTGGCGCATTAGCACACTAGACTCGCATTCGGGAAGACGACGATTCAAACGCGCGTCCGGTTATCCACATTTAAGTTTTTCGGGAATCGCTCCAGGCAAATGGTGGTATGGTTAATTTGAAAGGACTCGGCCCATTTCCTTCTCCATCCTTGACACAATCCTAGTTTGTGATCCGTCTCTAATGAACTCGATGTGGAAGGGGCGTTACATCCAATCTTCCTTCCTTAAGGTGATGCTATAATAGTGAGAGACAGTTTTAAATTATCAAGCACTCGTGTGGTAATGGATTGTATAAAGTTAAGTAAATATTTTTCTCACTCATGAATTAAGTCAACCCATGTTTCTTTTTGTTCTAGTTCAGATAACCCATCTCCCAGAACAATGGCATTGTGCCTCACTGTTTAGAGGCACAAAACGCGTGGGTGTTTTCAGCTCTTTACTAAATACAAATAAGTAGGAGGCCGAGTTGATAGCAGCTGAAGGAGTCCAGATTGCAATAATATGCGGTACAGCACACTGTTAGAGAGAAGGATTATTACTCAAGAAACACATAGTACAATGAAATTACTTATCTTCAGCACTGCAGCTGCGGCTATGAACAGACAGTCTCGTAACATGGAATACCATGAACTAATACAACATTTTCTCAGGGACTAAGCCTGATGGGCCCTCCTCAGAGAATCAATGCAAACATCACAGAACTGGCTGAGGGCCGATTATGAAGCCGGCCGGAGTGGCCGAGCGGTTCTAGGCGCTACAGTCTGAAACCGCGCGACCGCTACGGTCGCAGGTTCGAATCCTGCCTCGGGCATGGATGTGAGTGATGTCCTTAGGTTAGTTAGGTTTAAGTAGTTCTAAGTTCCAGGGGACTGATGACCTCAGAAGTTAAGTCCCATAGTGCCCAGAGCTTTTTGAACCAGTTTTGAACCAATTATGAAAGTGCGTCTGCCTAGGTTGAAATCTAGCTAAGAAGTGAACGAGGCACACTCCAGTTCCGTCGAGCTGCACAGCACACTAGAGTGCGCTGTGCTCGGCGAACCCACAGTCATTGCGTCAGGATTATAGTTTCACCTGGTCGGAACAGCTTCAAATGTCTGTCAGAAATGAGCCACCCCTGTACTCCAGAAAAACATCGTGTCGTGAGGTGATTGGCACTCGCGGCTTGATTGGCTGCTGAGCTATAGTCTGTCTGTAAACTCAAGAGCGAGCAGCGCTTTTGGTGGGGGAAGTGGCCTTTCCCGGAAGAACCCTGCCACTGGCCTACAGGGCCACCCAAAATCTGTTGCCCGTTACCTGTCTAGCGGTGTAGCTCGGCGTGCAGTGATATACGTCGTTTCTGTTCGTGGGATCTTAGTTGCCAGTGTCAGTCAGTTGACTTCGTGTACTCGCTGATATACTTCAGTATCCGGAAGTGATGGATAATCTTCCTGCATTGCAAAAAATGTGCAGAATACGAAGAAGAGGAGGTATTTGCGAAGTAACGAGCGTTAGATCGTCTCTAACGTTATTACAGCGTGTGTTAAGGAGGCAACACAAAAAGAACTGTTGGCTAATATTACCAGTACCAATCAAAGGCTGCAATTAATGCAAACGTCAGCCTCCCCCAATAGGACGCATAAGGAAGGAACGCGAAAACAAGGCGCAAGGTTTATTGGAATCGCCGCGAAGGAAAACTAATAATTTAGGGAGGGAGCCCATCGTTATAGACAGTTTCACAAAATCGGTCATTCGACAAACGATGGAGGACTTTTACATAAACCAAAAAATAATACCCACGTAACGGAAATTACTTACTGCCGTGAAACAAAAAATACATTTTCCTTCAAAGAAAGATGTTTTACACAAGACAATGCGTGAAATGGGATTTACCTGCAAATACTTTTCAGACATGTTTACGAAGACAGTGACAAAAAAAAGCAGTGCGAATCGAACTAATACAACAGACGAAATTATAAATTTCCGGTTACTTTTTAAACACTCTTCGTGTTGCAAGAATTGTTAATTTTCAATGCAGCCCTTCAAAGAAAACTTTTACCTTTTAGTAAAAACACAAAGTAAGAACAAGCCTTAAATTCTACAGATTGATTGCACTATATCTGGTTCGTCTTATGAACAGAGGAACATAGAACCGAATGCCTATTCATGTGAATGTATGTTTGTAGTAGAATCCTGACTTCCGTTAATAGTATTATACAGGGTGATTCAAAAAGAATACCACAACTTTAGGAATTTAAAACTCTGCAACGACAAAAGGCAGAGCTAAGTACTATCTGTCGGCGAATTAAGGGAGCTATAAAGTTTCATTTAGTTGTACATTTGTTCGCCATTTCAGCCAATAAAGTTTTTGGTCCCTTTTTCTTCGAAGGTGCTACTGTAACTGGACTACAGTATCTGGAGATGTTAGAGAATTGGCTGTTCCCTCAGCTCGAACAAGAAGCACAACAATTCATATTTCAGCAGGATGGAGCGCCACCATATTGGCACTTATCTGTCCGTAACTACCTGAACGTCAACTACCCGAGGCGATGGATCGGCCGCCAGGCAGCCCGTGACAGAGCACTTCATCACTGGCCTCCAAGAAGCCCTGATCTTACCCCCTGCGATTTTTTCTTATGGGGGTATGTTAAGGATATGGTGTTTCGGCCACCTCTCCCAGCCACCATTGATGATTTGAAACGAGAAATAACAGCAGCTATCCAAACTGTTACGCCTGATATGCTACAGAGAGTGTGGAACGAATTGGAGTATCAGGTTGATATTGCTCGTGTGTCTGGAGGGGGCCATACTGAACATCTCTGAACTTGTTTTTGAGTGAAAAAAAAAACCTTTTTAAGTACTCTTTGTAGTGATGTATAACAGAAGGTTATATTATGTTTCTTTCATTAAATACACATTTTTAAAGTTGTGGTATTCTTTTTGAATCACCCTGTACGTTCATATTATTTACTGTATAGTGTTTTGTTTCGAAGAAGCTATCGTCCTTTGTTTTCCTTATACTCTTAACGCATTTGTCTAAAAACAAACGCAGCCGGGACGTATCTGTACACGGCGTCGCCACAGATTTAAAGCGGGCGCCGCGGCAGGGCCGGTACTACGTTGTGAAACAGCCCGTAGAAGCGCCCTGTGACGTAGCAAGGTAGGTAGAGTGGGGACTCGCTCGCTCGCTCTTCAGTTTACCGACAGACTATATGCGCAAGTGCGTGACGCGCAGACGCAACGAGCAGGCGATTTTCGCCCGGAATGTCGTTCGAGTAAAACGGAGTTGTTTGGGTGCGCATGTAGTGAACCTGTCGTGTTTCGCGCGGCTGGAGCCCCGCGGGCCTTACCGGACGGCAATGGCACACGACACGCTGTGACGTATATCCTGTGAGGAGGGAGCGATGGAGGGAGGAGTGGGGGGGAGTGGATAGCGGGCAGTGGCACGTGCCTTGGGCGCCGCGAGGCCGACCCAAGGCCGGCGGCGGTGCGTGGCGGCGAGTGCTGCGCGCGGATCGCCAATACCGGACACACCTGGCGGCGTCCAGCTAGCCGCACCGGAAAACTACGCCGTCCAGGTGTACGGGTGGCGGCTGGCACACGCGCAGCGTCCACCTCCACATCGCAGGCAAGGAAGTCGTCAGGAGTGCCGTAGCGAAGGGTGATAGAACCGCTCTTATCACACTGATCAGCCAAAACATTATGCCACCTACCTAATAGCCGGTATGTCCACCTCTGGCACGGATAACAGCGGTGACGCGTCGTGGCATGGAAGCAGTGGGGCTTTGGTAACTTGCTTGAGGGTAGTGGTACCACATCTGCGCGCACACAACCCACCTAATTTTTTTTAATGTTCTTTATTCAACTCATTACATTATACATATTAACCCACTACCTACGTTAGTGGGTCCTATTATCATACAGAAAAATGCAGCTCTCAGTTATGTTCTTACCGCTAAGTGGTTCCTTGTTCAACTTAATCTACGAGGAAACTTACGCTACCTGCAGCGTTACAGGTGTGCCAGTGCTCTATAAACCTGATGGATGTTGGCCTGGCCCACTGAGCTAATCCCAGTGGGCATGCCCCTGTCACTGGACTGGCCAGTAACTTGGTATCGCTGCAGTCTATCCTAAAAGCCTTATCGTATCTTCTACATCTAACCTAATTTTACATCTAGTGTCATAATTGGTGCGTGGTCCTATCCGCTTATTGTACACCCTCCCCCCCGTAGTCCAGAGCAAGGCGGATTCCAGCCGTGAAGCGGCTGGCCTAGTCCCGCCCCGGCGGAACGGGAAAGGTGCACGGAGTCTGAGTTGGTGTAATTTTTTACTGATTAATGGTTGTCCCTTACAAAGTTCTTAAGGACTTTTTTCGAGATTTCGTCTGTCAGCTTATTCAAGACATTGAAACTCACCTAATTTCCGTAAATTCCGGGGAGGAGGGCCATGAGCTCTGAGGCCACATTCTATCATATCCCAGATATGTTCGATCCGGTTCATATCTGGCGAATTGGGAGGGGGGGGGGGGGGGAACAACAACACATCTGTTGGAACTCGCCGCTGCGTTCCTCGAACCACTACAGCACATTCCTGTGAGAAGGCGCGTTATCTTATTGAAAAATACCACTGCCATCGGAAAACATGATTGTCATTGAAGCGGTTTACGTGGTCGGTGCACTGTGTGTTAAGACACACTTGTTCTCTGCCCAGTATTAAATTCTGATGTTAGTTCCGCCACAGTTTCCCGTCTGACCTGTTTTACCAGTCTACCCAGCCTACGACGTCCGACGTCTGTAATGAGGGGTGGCCGAGCAACCTCGCGACTTCTGCACGTGTTTTCACCTCGGTTTCGCCACGCGCTCTAGACACTCGTCAAAGCACTCCTCGAACACCCGACAAGTCGTGCAGTTTCTGAAATGTTAAGTGTCGAGCGTTTGTGCTCTGACAATCTGCTCTCGGTCAAACTCGGACCGCGTGCTTTTCCATTCTACACACGGACCGCACTGCTCACTAATACTCTCCAGGTGACGCTGCTATCGCTTGGACGGGCTTATATCGAAATTACGTTGGTTGTTACAGTGTTTTGGCTGATCAGTGTGCGTAATCGATGTGTCGGAAAGGGTGAGCAGCAATCTCTGCGACTGTTTGATATGACGCTGCAGTGTACGGGAAAGTTCGTCGTTGAGTGGTTGTGGGGGCGATACAGGATTGATTGGAACCTTACCGTATACGTAGGAAAATGTAAGTGAATCCAAATGAATAGCAAAAGGAATTTCGGTGCCTCTGTTGTTCGGAAGTACGATCCGTCGGACAGGCACTGCGACGACTGTAGCCGTTATGAAGTACAAGAAAGGTGTTCCCACTTGCGAGTATGGACAACCATCAGCTGTACAATGGAATGACGACATTGAAAATGTGTGCATGACCTGGACTCGAACCTTGATTTCCCAAACGCGATAAATGGGAAATCCGTTTTAAGAGTCTTTGTCCAACACATATTTTCATTGCCGTCATTCCATTGTACAGCTGATGGTTGTCCATATTCGCAACTGCGAATACATTTATTAAATCATGTTATGTTCGATTGCAGTATCCGTGGTTGCCGATTGACACAGTCATGTCGTTCAATGATCCAGCCGTAACGTTGCCAGGCGACATGGAATGAAACGAATACATAACGTCGGCAAATTAGACGGAATATATCGAAGCACGTGATAGGTTTGCTGCTGGATTTGTACTGGTAACTTCAATCAACGGGCAAGTATTACGGTGATATTTCGTGACTAGGAATCTCTGTAGGAAAGACTACGTCCTTTCCGCCAAGCGCTGTCGAGAAACTTCAGAGAACGGGTATCTGCGGCTGACTGTAGAATGATCCTGCTGCCGCGAAATTACTCTTGGCCTAAGGAGATACTCCAACTCCAGTGGAAAATGCTACGACAGAGGTGTTACGTTATCGCCGTGAGGTTAAACTGTTTGTTGGAGTTCGCAGAGTGTGCGTTCCGGCAAGAATCGGACAACATATTACCTCCTCCCTCTTCCGTCTCGTAAAATGAGCTCAACGAGGAAATTAGAAATTAGAGCTAATACAGATGTTTACCGACAATCATTCTTCGCACGCGCCATTCACTGAAGGAGCAGGAAAGGACGACATGCTAAATGTATTTTTAGCAGTAGATCGAGAAATTGAGGAAGACGCTTAACATTCGCCCAGTTCAGCCCTCATTACATCGAAGCTAACACAAGCGAATGAACATACGGAAACAATTTGTAAAGTATTCGCTAGGGCCCACCATCATTCAGTTATACCTGCCAATAAGCATTTGCGCTAGAGCGGAACGAACACCAAAGGCTACGCCTGTGTATTGTTTTCTTGACGCTGTAGTAGTTGGGGGAAAATTGCATCGCTTACATTCCGTACACGTACAACTTGGCACTGGAAAGGGAATAATTAGCTGTCTCAATTTGTACGTAATGAAATTCGTGGTGGTTGTGCAGTAAACACTGAAAAGCAGCTCGAGTTTTCCATGACATTAGTCCAAAACTTTGCACGTATGTTGGCTAACGCTCTCCGCAGGCTCTTTACAATTAAGGAGAAAATGTAAAAACATAACTCCAGTTATCGACGACCTACATTATCCGAAGAAACGCCAGCATTTACACTCTGGTTGTTAGTTAACTGAAGGCAGTTTACTTTATTGGTGGTTTCGCATTTCAGTTGCTGCAATATCGCACATAGTTGCTTGCAGTTACGAATGCGAAGTGTACCAATGATGTTGTTTACAGTGCCTGTAAGGAAGAGTCAAGAAAATATTATTTAAAAAAATGGGAAGCATACATTCTATCACATAGGCTGCTTGATAATATATGCTGTTCAGTTTGTTAAAGAGCAGGTAGCGTGATCGCGAGTAAACTGTTTTTATTATAAAAGATGTGTAACGATCGATGTTAGCTTATCTGTGTGGTTCCAGATACCATGTACGTAAGCAACGAGAATTTCTTTCCCTTGGGCATCTGCGGTGTGGATCTCTTAAGAGCCCATAAGAACGTATGATACCTATGCTCCTGCATCAGCAACATAACATTCTTTTCAGACCACTGCATCATTTGCGCAACTCATGACAACATTCACGGCCGGCTGTTGTGGCCGAGCGGTTCTAGGCACTTCAGTCCGGAACCGCACTGCTGCTACGGTCGCAGGTTCGAATCCTGCCTCGGGCATGGATGTGTATGATGTCCTTAGGTTAGTTAGGTTTAAGTAGTTCTAAGTATAGGGGACTGATGACCTCAGATGTTAAGTCCGATAGTGCTCAGAGCCATTTGAACAAGAATCACGAAACCTTTCTTTTAGTTTCATTGGCTTTCGGGATGTGCCCATACAACCATCCAGTCCCAATAACGACAAAAGTAGACGAAAGCTCTCTGCACCGGTATTGCCGAAGTGGGAGAGGACGCGAACTTCGTTTGATGGTTCGCGGGAAAACCCACAACCAGCTGAACACGAGCGAACGGCTGGTAACGGCAACCACGTGCGACCGAATGCTGTTTACGCAGGTGCGCCAGTGTTGACACCACAGGGCCGCCGTTTCACGTTCGCTAGTGTTCGCTCCTGTACAAAAGCGGGCATTAAGGGGTACACGCGCTCGCACAAACGCATGAGGAAATAGCAATACCGGGTCACCAGTACCAGTTACTGAGAAGCTGGGCGTGGGCGACTAGTGAATTTAGAGTCGATTGTCCCCGTTGGCAGTTCGTTAGCCGCCGAGCACGATCTACCGCGGCGCTCACATTCCGGACTGATTGTCGCCGCGTTGCTCCGTTTGTTCGCTCCATCCCTCCCCCGCCCCCCCCCTCCCGCCGACACACACACACACACACACACACACACACACACACACACACACACAGCCTGCAGCCGCCACTTCTGGGCTCCGCCCTGTACAATGGGGCTGCTTCCTCCAGCGAGATTACGACCTTGCTGCCCCCACACCTCGCTACCGGACACTTCTTCATCTCGCCTTCCGATCACCACCGTCCCTAACAAACCAATTCCGATGCCAGTAATGAGGGCAGCGCACCAATTCCTTTACTGGCTCTTCTAAACGTAACACTGCCCTTCTCGAGAACTCGTTCCACACACACACAGACACACACACACACACGGTTAGTCGTTTCTATTTACTGCTTAGGGCGCGACCAAGTCTCTCTTGATTGGAAGGAGAGATGTGTGAGGCACAATTGCAACCGACAACGCGTAGTTCTCTCCTTCCTGAAGGGGCAACACAGACTGCAAGGAGACATTGGACGAGCTGCCTTGGTCAAACGCGCCTGTAAACAAATCAACTGACAAGAGATAAATCTAAGAATGCAGTTTTTCGCGCTGCGCATCGTTGTATGAATGCTTCACGCATTTCTTGTAGCGTCAGATTTATACGTTCTTGATCAATACCATCTTGTTGCACACAACGAGCTGTTATTTCAAAAGTATTTACTTACCATAGCGTATTCGGGGTACAATCCATCATCAATCTCACAGGTCTACACCAAACAACGTGTCTACTATGTGTGAAATCTTTATGACTATCGTAAATTACGTCCAACAAGATGCCCATTATAAAACCGCCATCCTACAAGACTTTCAGATTTGTATTTATCCTCAAGCTCGATGAGTTCATCTGTCGTCAAGAGTTATTGCGTATAGGTCGTGTCATACATTTAGGAGCCATGACAGAAGTCCTGTAACTTCTGCATGCTACCAGAAAATATGTCTATGTGTATATCGGAGGAACATTAGTGGCTATGTTGATTTCGTTTGGTGGTGGATAACACAGATTATTCATCAGTAGCCTTTCACAAAAAAGTAAGTGCCCATGCACCACTAAAAGTTTAAAACATCGGTTTCATTAAACACACTGAACAAACATACGACTATGATGGATGAAACGGAAATCTTCTCTCACATACCTTCTTACTCTATCTAAGAAGTTGTCGATATCAGAACGTGCAACAAATACTTTAACCAGGACACCCTTTGTCGTTTATAGAAACGTTCACACACAGAAAAAAGCTGAGTTATCCACCATCGAAAGAAATCAGCATCGCTAGTATTGTTCCTGCATCATCGACATCGGCATAGTCTCTGGCAGCGTATGGAACTCCCGCGACTTCTCCATGATATAATTAAGCAAAATACACTCCTGGAAATGGAAAAAAGAACACATTGACACCGATGTGTCAGACCCACCATACTTGCTCCGGACACTGCGAGAGGGCTGTACAAGCAATGACAAGCAATGATCACACGCACGGCACAGCGGACACACCAGGAACCGCGGTGTTGGCCGTCGAATGGCGATAGCTGCGCAGCATTTGTGCACCGCCGCCGTCAGTGTCAGCCAGTTTGCCGTGGCATACGGAGCTCCATCGCAGTCTTTAACACTGGTAGCATGCCGCGACAGCGTGGACGTGAACCGTATGTGCAGTTGACGGACTTTGAGCGAGGGCGTATAGTGGGCATGCGGGAGGCCGGGTGGACGTACTGCCGAATTGCTCAACACGTGGGGCGTGAGGTCTCCACAGTACATCGATGTTGTCGCCAGTGGTCGGCGGAAGGTGCACGTGCCCGTCGACCTGGGACCGGACCGCAGCGACGCACGGATGCACGCCAAGACAGTAGGATCCTACGCAGTGCTGTAGGGGACCGCACCGCCACTTCCCAGGAAATTAGGGACACTGTTGCTCCTGGGGTATCGGCGAGGACCATTCGCAACCGTCTCAATGAAGCTGGGCTACGGTCCCGCACACCGTTAGGCCGTCTTCCGCTCACGCCCCAACATCGTGCAGCCCGCCTCCAGTGGTGTCGCGACAGGCGTGAATGGAGGGACGAATGGAGACGTGTCGTCTTCAGCGATGAGAGTCGCTTCTGCCTTGGTGCCAATGATGGTCGTATGCGTGTTTGGCGCCGTGCAGGTGAGCGCCACAATCAGGACTGCATACGACCGAGGCACACAGGGCCAACACCCGGCATCATGGTGTGGGGAGCGATCTCCTACACTGGCCGTACACCACTGGTGATCGTCGAGGGGACACTGAATAGTGCACGGTACATCCAAGCCGTCATCGAACCCATCGTTCTACCATTCCTAGACCGGCAAGGGAACTTGCTGTTCCAACAGGACAATGCACGTCCGCATGTATCCCGTGCCACCTAATGTGCTCTAGAAGGTGTAAGTCAACTACCCTGGCCAGCAAGATCTCCGGATCTGTCCCCCATTGAGCATGTTTGGGACTGGATGAAGCGTCGTCTCACGCGGTCTGCACGTCCAGCACGAACGCTGGTCCAACTGAGGCGCCAGGTGGAAATGGCATGGCAAGCCGTTCCACAGGACTACATCCAGCATCTCTACGATCGTCTCCATGGGAGAATAGCAGCCTGCATTGCTGCGAAAGGTGGATATACACTGTACTAGTGCCGACATTGTGCATGCTCTGTTGCCTGTGTCTATGTGCCTGTGGTTCTGTCAGTGTGATCATGTGATGTATCTGACCCCAGGAATGTGTCAATAAAGTTTCCCCTTCCTGGGACAATGAATTCACGGTGTTCTTATTTCAATTTCCAGGAGTGTACATATGAAAGGATCACGCGGCCTACGGATAGCTCTTGACGAGAATCGACGAAATAGTGAGATTATATTCAAAACTAACGGGGAAATAAATCAGTGTAGTATTTATCCAAAAGGTAAATCTGCGCTCACCTCAAAAATTGGTTTCAGCACCGCAGCGCTTTATTAAGCAAACAAGATGTTAAACGCCGCCACCACGCTCGGATTTAATCGGTCAGTTACTGAGTGCTTATAGTTTTAACATCAGCTCAACAAATGATTGCCAAAGTTGAAAAATGCGACAAGTAACTGGCAAAAATCTTACATCATCTCAAACCATGTCGGAATTATATGGAAAGACAGACACTAGGCAAAGACATACTGGAACACATCTGACAAATAATGGAAGATGTCAGATGAGGTTGACGCCAGAGGAAAGCAGTCGTGGTAGGGTGCAAGACACCAGTTGGGTAACTGATGACACAGATTAATCAGTAGTGTTATAATTCGATAATATACATTATTCTCTCTATTGCCTGCCATCTGTGATCGTTCGACTGCGGCCAGTGGATATAGCGTAGATACGTATAATGTCTAATATTGTATACATTGTATGCATGTGTATTGTCTGCTGCACTGTCAAAATACATGAAAAATTGTTGTTCACATGCACACCTTTCGCCCAGTCCACCACATCGACTGTTACTGTCTTATGTTATAAATAATTAATAAACCACGGTATCATTGGCTTCCAAAATAAGGCGTTTGCCCCTTGCTACCCATCACGCAATACATTTACAAAGGTTCCCACGCCGAATAATAGACCAACCCTCTCCCCGTCCTCGCACTAACCGCTCCAGATGTCATAAACGCCACCTGGAGTCTTCATAGTGTGGGAACATTCGCACAACTCTCTAGACCAGGGATCCCCAAACTATTTTGGACAAGTGACCCCCTTTTCCAAAATGAACTGTTACCTCAGACCCCCATGGCCAAATTACCTACTTTTAAGATCAACCCCCTTATTCATAATGGTACGCTAACTTAAAACAGCTGCTACAGAGTGTTATTTTTCATTCTGACTTAGGTCAATAGAAGAAGACAGAGTGAGAATTAGCAATGATTTAAGTTAGCAGACTATTATGAATAAGGGGGCTTATCTTTCGTTTTTTCCTATCTTGAAAGTTTTAAATAAGAACTAGTGTTAATTTAATAGGGGTCGATTTTTAGACCTCGTCGACCCCCAAAATCAGTTTTCGTTTATGTAGACCCCTAGGAAACCGATATCGATCACTTTGGGAATCCCTGCTCTGGACAATATCTAGCTGTGCACGTCGACAGCAAGTTAATAGCGCGTTGCAGAAAGAATACGGACGAAAGGGCAACCCCATACAACAAGAGATGTGCTCTGGGGCTACAATCAGATGTGTCTCCGTGTGTGGGGCCCACCTTGTCCTTGTGTCGCTAAATCCCAGCTCTTCTTTCGAAAACGTGCCGCGGGAAACTGTGAACTAAAAACTGGTATGTTGCAACATTGGTCTCAGTTCACTTCTGTACTTCTGTTTCTCTCTGTTTATATTAATTTCATAGAATGTACGCCTAGAACAGAAGCGGTATTTGCACTTATTGGAGCATCCATGACAGCAAGTAATGTATCTTGCCTTTAACATCCCCCTTCCCCACCCCAACCCCCCACCTGCGCAGCCTACAACCGCACACAGACACCTCGAAATTTCTTTCGTGAAACTAATTTAATAGGATAATTCTGTACGTACACATTACACATATTTGGTTCTGCTCAAGCATTAGTTGCTGAGTACTTATGCTAAGTAAGCTCGGTGCTTACTTTAAGGTTCTTTGCGGGTTTAGCGAGATGAAGATAAAATTAAGAAAAAGACGAAAAGAGTGTTATATAAATCAGTAATACGAGCATTTCTTTATATGGAGTGGAATTATGGAAATAGCAAAAAAAAAAAGGCAAAAGCCATGGAAATGAATATTTCGAGAAGGAGTTGTAGGGTTTTAAGGCAGGAGAGGGGTCCCAAATAAACAAGTCAGGAAGCAAACGTACACCGCCGAAGAGGTGGGAAAACGGAGTTTAAAATGGTATGCGCACGTGATCTGATCAGATGAGAGAATGAACAATGATCGGAAAAGTACTATGTTGGCAACCTCCATACAAGAGAAAAAGAGGAATACCCTGTGAGAATGGAAAAAAGCAAGTGGAGGAGGATATGCAACGAAGAAATTTGAAAGAAGCTTTATGCAAGGATCGAAATGCCTGGATATGAAACAACCTACAGAGCTGTAATCAACTCGCAAAATAAAAATAAAATCCAGTGTAGTTTAGGATATAAAGTTGCAAGGTAGCAAAATGTTTAGCCGTTTGCGAAGAATAATTCAGTGACAAGAATTAAGCATGAGGCTCCATAGCACCACCTTTAAATACAGGATGACAATCATTGAACTATATGAAATAAAATCGTCATAACTTCTGAACGGTTTGCCTTAGGACGTTCAAACTGAGCGGTTGGCCGCGGGACATGACGGAAATTAGTATGCGCGTACTCACGCGCCTTCTTGTTGGCCATTTCCACGTGAAAGTGTCACGGTACAGCGTGCCTGAGCGTATAGCGCTCGTGAAGACCTACTAGGCGAACAGTAACAGCTCAACTGCGCCTCAAACGGAGTTTGCTTCCGACTTCAAGCTGAAGACAACCGGTCCAAGTGCGCTAACGATCAAGAATTTGATTCGCAAGTTTGAGAGAACGGATACTGTTAGTGATGACAGTGTTGGCAATGACGGTGGTCTAGAAAGGGTGAAAACGCCTGAAAACATCGAGGAGCCGCTGTGTTTCAAACCAGCCCCAGGAAATTGATCAGACGAGCTGCACAACAGGTGGGAATCAACCGGGAGACATTGAGACAAATTGTTGTTTAATACCTGCATCTCTTCCCATTCAAAATTCAAACCCATTAGCCATTAAGCCTCAGGTTCATGGAGCGGCGCTTGTGTTTCGCGAACACTATTGTCCACGGAATAGACGAACATGACTTAGATGTGAAAGTGGTTTGGTTTAGCGACGAAGCCCACTTTCATTTGGATGGGTTTGTCAGAAAGCAAATTTGGCGCACTTGGGGGACTGAGAATCCGCATTTCACTATCGAGATGTCTCATCACCCTCAACTGGTGGCAGTGTAGTGCGCAATGTCCAGTCGCGGAATAATCGGTGCGGTATTTTTTGATGGTACGATGACTAAAGAACGGTATGTGAAGGTTTTGGAAGATTATTTCATCCCCAGTATCCAAGGTGACCTTGATTTCGACAAGATGAGGTTCACCCAAGACGGAGCTCGACTCCATCGAAGAAGAGTGTTTGATATCCTGGAGGGACACTTTGGGGACCGCATTCTGGCACCGGGGTACCCAGAGGCCCCTGAACTGGGACGCGATTGGCCGCCATATTCTCCAGATATGAAAACATGCGACTCCTTTTTGTGGGGCTATATCAAAGACAAAGTGTACAGCAATAACCCCAAAACCATTGCTGAGCTGAAAACAGCCATTCTGGACGTCATGGACAGCATCGATGTTCCGACGCTTCAGCGGGTCATGCAGAATTCTGCCATTCGTCTGCGCCACATCATCGCCAATGATGGCAGGTATATCCAACATGGTCATAACCTAAATCCGAATATCTGTAGTGACGTTTACATGCTGAATAAAGTGTGTACACGCCTTAGTTTGTAACTAATTTAGGTTTCTTTTCGTATAGTGCAATAATTGGCTCCCTATATGAAGTAAGGACATGTGGACAGAGTTTAGGATTACGTATATGTAGATGTAGAGTTGTGAATAGAAATTTCTGCAGTGTGTGAGTGAGAGACTACATCTGTGTTGCAAACTAGAAGGCAGCTGATTATAATCACTGTTGTTGTTATTCAGTCCAGCGTAGAAAACTCGCTGGCTTTTGTTGCTTTGCTTCGCTTCGCTTTGCCAGCAGGCCGTGTTGTCAGCACGCCGCGTCCGTCTAGTCCGGTTCTGTAGTCGGCGCCGGAGGCTGTCCCTGATTCTTCGTGAACTCCTTTTCTTTATTTTTTCCCCTTTGCTTTTCCCTCTCGCCCATTCGCTCTCCTTTTTCCCTTTCGCTTGTGCTCATCGACTGGTAACGAGCTGGTAGCATGATGAATGCTCACCCCAGGACTAGTGCTTCGGTACAAAACGAAGCTGTCGAGAGTCGCTATGGATTATTACAGGGGCGGACATTATAGCGGCGTTAAATATCGAGCAGTCGCACAGAACTGCGTCGATAAACGTCTGGTACCTTGCACTGCACAGCGGATTTGCTCTTTCTGTCTGCCCTGTCTGAGTACACAGCGACTTTCCACTCGGTTTTTTTTTTTAACTCTTTCTGCCCCCCTCTCCGAGTCTGCTGTTGCTGGCACAGTGTGGGAATTGGTCTCTGATTTACGACCGCCGAGCCGGTCCTGTCCACTAGTCCAATTTAGAGGTCGTTGGGAACCAAAAGCCGAAGCAGTAGCCTCGGCAAAATCCGATGGCGTCTCTTTGGTTCAACCTTACCGACAAATCCCGGTTTTGTCGAGGCTATGTGGATAGAACACAGTGTGTGCTATTCGGTACCATCACAAACCTGTACTGCATGATACTTACTGCAAGGGTTCCGCCAGTCTTACGAGGAATTCATTGTTTGAGAGCAAAACAGAAAGAATGAGCCAGGAGGCACGTTTTGTTTCTCGCAATAAGCTTTGCATCTACGTTCGCGCATCGCCAGCAACTCAAGCACATTATAAACTATGTATGTTCGTGGCACTGTATGTAGTTCTGATTTTTAGTCCGAGGACTTACCTCTGCGTTAGTACTGCAAAGTATATCCACTTAAAACTGTTGTCGTCCATGATCTCTCTCTCAAATTCTTACCGCTCACACTTGCCTCTATTACGAAATAGACGAATGCGTGATTTGTCACGACTGTCCCACTAAATAGGTCCTTATTTTTACATAAGTTGTTTCATTAATTTTTTTCCCCTTAGTTCGATTAAGTACCAGCACATTAATTATATGATCTCCCCATCTAATCTTCAGAATCTTTCTGTCGGGCCACATTGCAGAAATACCGATACGTTTTAGTTTCGTACAAAGATACAATCCACATACACACCTTCAAAAAAGATTTCCTGTCACTAAAAATTACTTTCGATGTTAATTAATATCTCATTTTCAGAAATATCTTTGATATTACCGGTCTCGTTTTGTATTTTCTGTACTTCAGACATCATTTATTCTGCTGCCCTGATGACATAATTCATCCACCACTTTCTTGTGATCGAATTCCCACAGCATCACCCGATTTAATTCGACTGTACTCCATTACTCTTTCGTTGATACTCCTCATATTTCTTCTCCCTGAACTTTCATATCCATTCCAAATTTTTTCCTGGTTTCGTTTACTGCTTGCTAAATGTACAGATTCCATAACATTGGGATAGGTTACAACTCTGACTTAACTACTACTTTCTCCTCACGCTCGTCAACTCTTGAAACTGCAGTGTAGTTTCTGTGCACGTTGCAACTAGTATTTTGCTACCCTGTTTATATCCCAACTATCCTCAGAATTTCGAAATGTGTGTTGCAGTCAGCATTGTCATAGTTTGCTCTTCTGCCTTTCTTCTTGAAGAACATTCGTAATAATTTTTAAAATAGTTTTTCTTTCAAGCCGCTCTTCTGTTTCCGTCGAGCGTCTGATTCGACTTATTACCGTTCTTCCGCGCTAATAAAATGCTCTCTTAACTAAAATATAATCATATAAATTTCAGCCCCCAGTTGCATAAGCAAAGAAACTTTACCTAGGTTTCGGCTACAATAATGTAGCGTTCTCGAGAAATATCACAATATAAAATTAAAACATGCCAGATATTGGCCTTATCAAACTTAAAATGTTTGTACTACAGTACATAGTCATAAGACTGCGTACTGTAGTACTAACATTTTAAGTTTGAAAAGCCCAATATCTGGCATGTTTTAATTTTATATTGTGACATTTCTGAAGAAGGCTACATTATTTTAGCCGAAACGTAGGTAAAGTTTCTTCGCTTATGCAACTGGAGGCTGAAATTTAATATAATTACATTTTACGATTGCTGACTCAGCTGAAACATCCTAAAAGTATTAAAATATAATCGTCGTATATCCACGACCTGATCGTCATCAACATCATTCAGTCGTCATACTACTGCATATCGAGTGATGCACATGTCAGTTCAAACTGGACTGAAAGCAATTGAAATCTTTATTATTGTTTATTTATTATTAACTTTTGAACTCATGACCATACAGCCAACTGTAATTCACAAATATTATCTACACTTGTCAGTTTTGACTATTTTCTGTGTACAAAATTTAAATCATAATTTTTTTAAATTGTCATGTATACACTGTGCCTGTTGTGACTTAGCACGACAGCCAAGTCACAACGAGAGGAAGCCGAAAGGCATGCGTTAAGCTCACGCAGATTGGCGTGAGGTCTGGAACAGTTAAAAGGAAATGAGAACTTAGAGAATGGACGCAGTTGCTGTAATACTTAACTTTAATCCACTATTGTAGAACATCGCTCTTGATGATACATGCTTCACAATATTATCAAAGCTATGGCGCCTTGCTAGGTCGTAGCCAATGTCTTAGCTGAAGGCTATGCTAACTATCGTCTCGGCAAATGAGAGCGTATTTGTCAGAGTAGCATCGCTAGCAAAGTCGGCTGTACAACTGGGGAGAGTGCTAGGAAGTCTCTCTAGACCTGCCGTGTGGTGGCGCTCGGTCTGCTATCACTGACAGTGGCGACACGCGGGTCCGACGTATACTAATGGACCGCGGCCGATTTAAAGGCTACCACCTAGCAAGTGTGGTGTCTGGCGGTGACACCACAGTGCCTACCCATGTACAAAGCTTAAATTCATTTACAACCCAAAGACTATTATTTTCAATTAAAAAAACTCATACAGTACGCAATACTGTCAGATTTCTCTTGTGACGTACTGGGGTGGGGGGGGGGGGGCCTCGTTTCTGCTGTGCCACGTCGGAGTGGCCGCTCTGACATATGACATATGGTCTACAGCTTCGTTCTCCTCTGACAAAAAAAGTAGGATATAGATTTTGCCATGGCTTGTTATATGGACATACACAATTCCTTGAAAGCTGCGTATGAGAGGTCTTACGCTCAAACGTTTGTTGCACCCAAAAGAGTGGTAACGCAGTTGTGGCCTTTGTACCGCAAAGCATTTAGTGTTAACTGATTTAGTGGTGATCTGTCTTTCCGAGACACTCTAGTATTATGTGGTTCATGTTTTCTATAGAAGTGCAAAGGGGGTTCTCAACAAGTCCCAGGCAACGTAATTGTTTTCTAACGCCACTATGATCGAATTTCATTTGTGCAGTGGTTTTAGAAAAGCCTCTCGAGACTGTTTGCTTGATGACTTGTCAGGGTCACAAGGCGAATCGCTCTAGAATGTTTCCTTTTATCGTTGGCTCTTCTCCATTTCTGGTCTCAGCGTCATGCGGATTGTCCTCTTTTAAGATTTCGTGTGAAGCGTGGTCGGACTGTTCGTTACCGCGGATGCCTCTGCGGCCTTTGACCCAGATTAATGTGACTTCTTTTTGCTAATATTCAGCAGACTGGCTTGCTGGACAGTGAGATGAAACTGAAGATCATCATCAGACCCTACTGCGTCGATCTGAGTCAGTCTCCTATTCACTACCTTTACATGCGACACACCTTCCGAAAGATGAAAACCGAATTTCGAAAACTATTTTTCGCTGTCATGTTTACATGTTACGCCATGAAGCGGATTTGCTAGCCCAGGCCGGACGGGGTGGCCGAGCGGTTCTAGGCGCTACAGTCCGGAACCGCGCGACCACTACGGTCGCAGGTTCGAATCCTGCCTCGGGCATCGATGTGTGTGGTGTCCTTAGGTTAGTTAGGTTCTGGGCGACTGATGACCTTAGAAGTTAAGTCCCATAGTGCTCAAACCCATTTGAACCATTTGCTAGCCTGGAAAACAGCTGTTACAGTTTCTGATTTAGTGTGTAGAATCACTATTTCTCTTTCGTTAGACGAGGCGTAAACAACTTCAATCTACTACTTCTACTTACCCTTCACTCTACAAAAAGCCACTGCGTCCATATTAGCCGAAATTTTTTAAAAGCAAGACGAGACCTGACAGCTCAAGCACCTTTCAAAAACGGTTCCCTTTACGTGGGAGCGAAAATCGATTGCGGAATTGAAAAATTGTCTACTAGAAACGGATTTCCGTAATCGATATTGAACTGTTTACGTGGCCACCCAGTAGCGGTATTAGAAAATCGGTTTACGAAATCCGATTTTGGGAGCCCCATGTAGACGGGGGGATCCTGTTCAATTTATTGCAGTAGCGTGTCAGCACAGCTTCGGTTCATGTGTGACACACTCGGACTTACTGATCCGCGCGGGACTAGCCGAGCGGTCTCAGGCGCTGCAGTCGTGGACTGTGCGGCTGGTCCCGGCGGATGTTCGAGTCCTCCCTCGGGTATGTGTGTGTGTGTGTGTGTGTGTGTGTGTGTGTGTGTGTGTGTGTGTGTGTGTCCTTAGGATAATTTAGGTTAAGTAGTGTGTAAGCTTAGGGATTCATGAGCCGGCCGGAGTGGCCGAGCGGTTCTAGGCGCTACTGACTGGAACCGCGCGACCGCTACGGTCGCAGGTTCGAATCCTGTCTCGGGCGTGGATGTGTGTGCTGTCCGTAGGTTAGTTAGGTTTAAGTAGTTCTAAGTTCTAGGGGACTGATGACCTCAGAAGTTAAGTCGCATAGTCGTCAGAGCCATTTGAACCATTTTTTTTTTAGGGACTGTGACCTTACCAGTTAAGTACCATAAGATTTCACATTCACACACACGAACTTACTGTACTCAAACGGTTGAATGGTGGTGGTGGACTTGCAACGATGGTAGTGGTGATTACGCAAGATATGGTCGTTTTCCCTCACAGGATGAGTCTCGTCTGGAAGGAAGTGGTCGAGGACGTTCCTGTAGGCGTATTCCGGGCGGATGAAGGGCGCGTGCTGTGGGGAGAGAGGAATGCCAGGCGACTTGTCATTAGCGCACGGGCGCGCATGCGCGTCACGCTGCCCCCACAATGGCACAATGGCGGCCGCAGGAAGCGGCGACACCACACTCCTACACTCTACACTCCTACACAATGCTCGCCGGTCATCCCGCATGCGGGCGCAGTCCCGTGCGTGGGGGACAAACGGGCCTCTGGACCTCCCGGCGACGCAGCGAGGAAAAACAAAGAACGGGGCCCCCAAAACAATACGCCGAAACTCGCCTACTTATTTAACTTTTCCGTTTTTCTGCGCGTCCGCGTCCACCGGCCCTATTTGTTAGCGGGGACTCGTGCCTTTAAGCTGTCATTGTTTGGTAATACTGCGGGGCACTTGACGTGTGGACTCCGCGGACAAGACGCAGCATCGAGTGCAGAATGCAATTTTGTCGTCGCATCCAGCGGCTATTTGTTCATTCCGCGTTAAGGGGAAAAAACAGCCTCTGTGTTTTTTCCGTCTTGTTTCAGGGGGTCATTTATGGCCACGGAAGGCAGTACATTTTTCCCTCTCCCTGTCTTGTCTGCTGCCTTTGCGGTTCCAATATTTTACCGCGTTTCGTCTCGTATACTCGATGGACAATATCTTATACAGGTTTCCGCCATTGCCTTTACAATTCCCCCCTCGGTAACCGGGGTCGCTGAGACGAGGGAAGACATTTAATCACAAGAATTACGGAGCCGTGGAGGCTGCGTACATTTCCTGATTACATCACAATGCTCCAAAGTTAGTCATTTAACGCAGTGGTCGCCGAACTGTTGTCCAAGTGCCGCATGCGGCCCGAGAGGATGATGATAACATACACCCAGTCCCCGTCCACGGTTCTCAGCCGTATTTTATAATCATATGCAGTTCAACGGAATTGGCAGTGTCTTGAAACAAGTATTGTATATAAGATGAACGTCATCAGAAGCAAAACAAGAATAATGTGATGTAGCGGAATTAAATGTGGTGATGCTGGGGAAATTAGATAAGGAAACGAGAAACTTAAAGTAGTAGAGGAGTTTTGTTGTTTGGGCAGCAATAGGCCTGATCTTGGCCGAAGCAGAGAGAATGGAAAATGTAGACTGGCAGTGGCAAGAAAAGCATTTCTGGAGAAGAGAAATTTATTAACATCTTCCCTAAAGATATCTGTATCGAGTGTAGGTTATGTATGGAAGTGAAACATCGACGATAAACATTTTGGACAAGAAGAGAATAAAAGCTTTTGAAATATGATGCTACACAAGAATGCTGAAGATTAGATGAGTATATCATGTAACTAATGAGGAGGTACTGATCAGAATTGGAGGGACAAGAAATTTGTGGCACGACTTGACCAAAAGAAGGGATATGTTGATAGGACACATTCTGAAACATGAAAGGATCACCGATTTAGTGCTGGGGGAAGTTTGGGGGGTAAAAATTCTAGAGGGAGACGATGTGATGAATACAGTAAGCAGATTCAGAAGGACGTAGGTTGCAATAGTTATTAGCAGATGAAGAGTCTCGGACAGAATAGAGTAGCATGGAGAGCTGCATCAACCCAGTCTTCCGACAGAAGTCAACAACA